>NW_021939063.1:8098857-8698857 GCF_001715985.3 Manacus vitellinus | reverse complement strand
ATACTGCTGTCATGTACTTCATGATCTGCCTTTTCTAATCTCTCCTTATCTCTCACTCCAATCCTTTCTCATGTCCCTCATCTATTGCAAATTCCCTTTTTAAGCTGGAGCGAAGCACATAAATATTTTCATGCTGCATAAATAGGTTGTTTTGTGCATAATGCCACAGGAGGCTTTTTTTAAAAGCAGGACCTTTAGTGCTGTGATAACGGCCTCCTCATTTACACAAATGAAATCTTCCATGGAGCTCAGCACTCATCTCCTCGGCAGCCCCCATGCAAAATGGTTGGCGCAGCGCCCGCTCATCACAGCCTACAGAACTAATACAGAATATTCCATACTTAATAGGAAGCCATTGAGAATCAGGTTTGAAAATACCTTGCAAATGTAACTGATGCTCAGGTTTTTCTTTTCACTCTCCCCAGCAGCACAACCGTTGTCTTCCTTCTATGTGAAATCGCAGCTACTTTAAATACTAAAGTGCAAAAGGAACACCATTTGTGTTGGCCCATTTGCCAGCATCTTTGACCATTCTGTCTGCTCACCTTACCTTCTCTGTCACTTCTTGCTCCCTGACCTTCGTTTCCTGTTTATTCAGCCCTTGTTCAGGGTCTAAAAAGTGCAGACACCATCAAAATGGACTTTTCATTTACTCTGTACAAAAAAAGAAATAGTGTTACAATCTGTACAGTTTTTAAAAGGGCTAATGGAAGATATTTGGGGCCACACTGGGTCATGGTAAATCTTTGAATCAAAATGACTTTTCAGAAGTAATATTTTAACAGCACCACAGTAAAAACTGGAATCAAATGTCAGTGATTGTGTTCTAGTGTTTCTATTTATATTTGACTAGCATAAAGACTTCAGACCAATGGACTGAATTGCTCTGCAGCGCATAGCAGAGAGAGAGTTAAGGAAAATTATTAGAGTTCATCCATTGTGCATTTTCATAGTTCTTGGGTCAGGTTGCAACCCTCTAGGACAGACTATCATGGAGCACTTTAATTTGTTCTGGACCCTGATCACACTGTGCTGTCAGGCATGCAAAGCACTGCTGGGCTCTGGTTGGGACCTGACCCTGACCTCCTCAAGCCCTCAGGTAGAGTCTGCACCATATGGCCTCCCTCAGCATGGCTCTTATTGGAAGACTTGGTAGCATTTTGTTTTTCATCTTGATTTCAGGGGACACAGAAAGCTTCAGTTGTCATTTCCCTGCAATTCCAGAGCAAGATTACAGATTTTCTTTTCACGGATATCTTGCAGACTTATTTCTTCTCTCTTCTCTCTGTTGTTTGACTTCTTTTCCTTTATTACATGTTAGCAATCAACAACTAACCCATGGTGGGTTTCTTCCTGTGCAGGGCTCCAAACACAGCATTTCTAGCCATGAGTTCATTCCACGTGGGTGGCTCCCACTCGTGTTGTTTGTTGCTGCAAGCAGCCATTTGTGTCAGTTTAACCCTAATGTGATTACTATCCCATTAGCAACTTTACATATTAATTGCTTTGCAGCAGGGTTTTATATCACCTTAAGCTCCAGAAGCCTTGTCACAATGCATTAAAAGAACAGAGAAAAGAAAGATCTTAGGAAGCTTTAAATTTCTTGTTATAGAACTCACCTGACAAAACAGCAGCTCTTTAAGTTTATCTTGGCTAGTCTGTAACAAAGCTTTGGTTTATATGAATTGTTATATTGCTAAAAGATCTAATTTTTTGTATGATATAATAGCCCACATACAGTAACTGAATCAAAACGCACAACATGGAGTAAACACTTTGTAATGTACCAAAACACAGTAGCTACCTGATTTTGCTAGCACTTTATTTCAATTTAGGCCGAGGGACAATTTAAAAAGATTCATTCCCAAGTATACAATTCAGAAAAATATGAGTTACTACTCAGAGCAATATCTGAACCAGTGCTGTTAGTTGTCTTAGCTGAAATTCAACCTTGATGATATCCAAAGGTCCAATAAAATTTTTCATAGAAGAATCCCATATTTGTTGAACATAATAAAATTGTTGAGCTGCAGCTCCAGGGCCACTGAGAACTGGAGAATGAGGTCTTTCTTTCTGGGGACTTCCTTATGTCATGGGATGTGTTTCAAACACTTTGTTACCTGAAAAATATCAAACATAACAGATTGTTACACATAATAGTATCTTTGATTTTTGTTAGTAAGACAAAATGTAAGGCTGTTTATTACTAACGACTTAGGTGCTCATTAGGATGTTCCGACAGGAGACACTGACAGCAACAGGCAAAAGGAAATGTTCAGTGTTAAACCCACACACGGCACATTTCAGCTCCTGTTACAGCCTGTGTGACAGAGAAAGGGGAAAATCCTTGCAAAGCAACTATTTTAAAATTATTTACCAGAGCAAGAAAGAGGAGCATTTGTTTGATTTTTTTAATCTGCTTTTACAATAAAGTTCACTTCCAAGTAATACTAATGCCTGCCTTTCACATTGTGCTTTTCATTCTTAACTCACAAAACATCCTCCAAGAGAGGTCAGGATCATTTTACAAAAAACAAACATGAAGTGAGGTGACCTCTCTGATGTCCCTGAGTAAGACAGCACAGCCCCAGCTCTGTTGACCGCTGCTCATAGGAACAAAGGATTAGAAAGGGCATCTTGTGTCATCAAATCCATTCTTACTCTTCAAATCTATTTTCCTATAATAACCTCATGCAAGACTCTTTGGGGCTCATGATTTCTTATATAAGCTCCTCCAAATACTCAAGACCATCATCTCTTGTATATCCTCATCCACCCTGATCCTGAGGGGGGACTCTGCATAATGCCAAGGTATTACACAACAGTGACTGGGGATCATCACCGTGAAAATGCCCCCAGTCTCACATGCTGGAGAATGAACGAGGTATTTTTTGCCATGTTTGCTCCAAACTGGTACTCCTCTTGATGGTCCATCCTAATAAGAGACCTGTAAGAGGTGCCATGACAGACCTAGAAGGTGTTCCTGAAGCAGAGAAATAGAAATGCTGAGAGTCTGACAACTGCAGCTGATTGCAGCTGTGAAAGCTGTGTGTGAAATCCCTGCCCAAGCTCACAGCACAATTGCTATTGCAGCATTAACTGGAGGCCTGCAAGAGCCCCAGGTGCTGACACAAACAGGGCATTTGGGTTTACCCCTGCAGTACCTGTGGTTTTGTGTAGAGACCGACATCCTGGCAAACAACAGAGCCTCGAGTACGCTCAATCTAACACATTTCCAATGTCCATCACCCCCTTCCTTTCTCAAATAACTACTTACTGGAGGAGTTATTAATGCCTTTCCACCTACACAGCCTGGATACTGACACTCACACAAAGGCAGGTTTCAAGCTTTGAGGTCACGTTCGAGTTGCTGGTTAGAATGTCTCTCTGGGCAGTTCTATTAAGCAGCAGCTGCAGCAATAGGATACCACGATACAACTCTTTGCTAATAATTGAGCATGAAATGGGTTTTTGGCTTGGTATCATCAGTTTTGTACCTTCACTTCAGAATGTGTTTAGAGCCAGCTTCAATACTGGGGAAATTATTTCAGCTTATTAAACACAAAGCTGTTACCCGACTGTTAGACGAGGGCACGGCCCCCGAACTCTCTCCCCGGGGCTGCGCGTGAGGCTCGGATCCTTGCTGCTGTTGTGGCTGCAATTCCCCAGCCACCCACTTCTTTGTTTGATTGTCTTTTCTCACTGAAACATATGTTTCCGATTCCGATGGCATTTTGAGCAACAGTTTCCATTGTGTGCCCCTCCTGACTGACAGTTTGATGGCAGCCTGTGAATCATTTGGCACTTTTTTTGTGAATCTGCTTCAAGGAGGGTCTGGCTGCTCAGTGAGTGCATCCTTTGGCAGCTTTGGGGGCAAGAGATTAGCACCATTTTAGCAGAGGTTTGGGTATAAAAGTACTTAACCACAGTTGATATCATCCCTATTTGAAGCTCAGCATTGCCCTGTACCTCAGCTCCTTTATCCCAGGTCCTGGGACACAATTTCCACCAGTTTTGCTTGGCTTTCCCCATTTTCCTCTCACACAATGTGACACACAAAGCCTAATGATGAATCAAGAACTGATCAGACTGAAAATATTTGGTATTTGATAGATGGCCCAGTAGGTCTTCAGGTTGCTGGACATGTAGGTCAAGAGAACATTAAGAGAACATTTGGCTCTCTGTCAGCTTTCTTTGCCACCAGTAACCATTTGCTGCTTTGCCTTTGTGCTGTACAATCTTGTCTGTGTCTCTGGCCCCGATGTTTCTACTGGAGCTATAATTACAGGATCCAAGCAGTGCTGTACAGAATTCATGTACTCGACAGCTGAATTAAATGGACACCTATAGTGAAATGAAAGTCCAGAGAACGAGATGTATAACTTTCAGCACAGTACTACTTTCAGCCTCAAAACAGAGCCCTGGAATAGGTGTGAGGGGGACATTATGTCTATGCTGGCCTCCTACAAGAGGAAGACATTTCATTCATAACTCTGGCTAACTCTCTTGTAGTTTTGTTTTCATAAGAAATAATAATATGCTTCAACCAGAAAAATAATCAGCCTTGATGCTGAGGTGGCTGTGCATTAGCACACCACATTTGTTTGGGGAAGCCTTTTGCCCTGAGCCTTCCAGCATGGGTATCACTGCTGTACACAGCTGCTGCACAGTTCTGGCTGTTTCTATCTTCCCTTGAAGAGATAATGTAATTCCTGTGTATAAACCTTCTCCTTACTGCAGAGGTGGAGGATCTGGATGTTTTACACTTCAAAAATACCAGCAAGGGTCAGATTATGTTTATCTGTGGATTTCTGTTGATATTAACTTTCCTTGTGTCCCATTGAAATGACAAAGAGATTACTTTATATGTACTTATTGCAGAAAAAAGAGAATTTTGGGTGAAAAAGCATAGACCTTATGATCTGATCCATCTTCTCTTTGCTATTTCCAACTACTTAAAGCATAATGTCACACTGAAATGAACACTTGGAGTGCTGCATTCTCTTCTCCTGACAGATTGTTATGATGTTTTCCAAGGTGACCTTCATAAAACATGTTTCTTTTGAAACTTATACTTCACTCTTGGGTCATAATAGTTTCACACAGACAAGCAAACCGCCAGCTCCTGCTTTCTAATTAATGCTTTTTGGAGGCTTCTGAGTAGGGGATATAATTAATAACAGTTAAGTCTGGAGTGCAGAGAAATCTATAGCCGATTACTAGGATGTGTATTTAATTCTGGATTACACACAAACAGCTCCTGAGTGCAGCTATGAACAGCCTAGACCAGGCTCTCTGGGAATTCCCCATGACCAGGAACCACCTCGATTCTAATCCAGTGTAAGCACTCAAAAATTTGCCCTGCTTATGAAGTGAGGCTCTGAAATTACTAAGGGGTCTCTGCTTGCTGCACCCCTTCTCCCTGCTCCCATTCCCCACACCACAGCATGTGTTCATGACTGCATCGTGGCTCTGCTTGCCAACAGGTAGCATCTATTGCAGAAAATACCTCTGACCATGCCTGTGTTGTCACTGTGGTGCCCACCCAGGGGACAACCTGCCCTGTGGTCCACACTGCAGGTACAGCATCTTCTGGGGCAGTGTGTTCTCACTGCACAGCATGTGTCCCAGATCCACTCCTGGATCCATTCCAAGGTAAAGTCATTATTTTGTGGTTTTATGCAGTTTTAAGTACCAGAAATAATAGGAGGGATTTTCTTAAAACAAGCAAAGAAGGGTGTTGCAAGTCATCTTGTCATACTGGCCTAAATTTAAGGAAAGTGATGGGATTTCTCTGGTGTTCACTCTCATGCATGCAGCATGGATTGTCATGCTCCAGAGGCACTGGAGCAAAATCAGATGCAAGTCAAATTGCCAGTTTCAATTCCCTCTGGTCTGCTGCTACTAACAGTGGTAATTCCCCTGCTGAAGTCAATAGAACAGCATCTTGCCACACATGCCGAGATCTTGGTGCAGAACAGGCAGCTGGGAGGCAGGATGAGTGCTCTCAAAGAATGAGTGGGGGAAAAAAAAGAATAAAATTTACACTCTCTTGAAAAGCTGAAATGGCTATGTTACCCAGAAACATTGCCAGACTGGGGAAAAAGGGAAGAACTGACATCAGAAATCCTGTTAAGAATGTGCAGGACACATTATTTGGAGAGATTTTTACATGAATTTGGCATGTTGAATTACACAAAATATTCAGATGGTTAAGCAGTTAAAAGCTATAGAACACTTGTAACTCCAAAAGCACTTGGCAACAGAATATCACTGTCAACCTCTTTATGCAAAGGGACATTTTGACACTGTGCTTATGACTATTTTTCTAATGGCATAAAAATATTACTTCAGTTACACATAAAATAGGAAAACTTCTACTGAAACTTGTGCAGCCTGGTTCTTCCTTCAGAAACAACAACACAGAGTGAAACTGCCTTTGAAGAGATACATTTTTCACATACTATCTGAAGGTTAGTAACTCTTTTAATCTTTAGCCTTTTTGCTGGCATGTGCAATTTAAAATGCACAAAACAGACTATCAAAACACCCAGCTATAGACAGTTAGAAAATTCAAAAGGCACATCTGAAAATAGGCTTGGAAATTAGGATGCTGCATCAAATCCTGCTCTTTGAGGAAGGACTCTTTCCCTGTGGATCCACCTCAAAGGGCACTCAGTTATCAAACGCAGCTGACCATATGACAGCCAACACTGAATGAGAAACAGCTCGTAAAGAGGTCTAAAGAGGTCAAATCTTGGTGGTATTAAGCAAGAGAGTGACCAGCTAGGGCCATTCTATATTAAATATCCTGTCCCCAGAAAGGTTTTTCTCTGGGGGTGTTCAAGAAGTGACAAGTCCTTCTAATGAGATGGGGATACAGTGGCAGGGGGACACAGAGTGAAAGACCAGAAATACATGCAAAACACCAATTCACCCACTGATTTCAGTTGCATCCACTCTAAGCAATTGCACATACGATTAAATTATTTAGAGATAAGCATTTTCTCAAGGGTGTAAACTTAGCGAGGCTAAACGGGTTCACTTCTTTAAGCAAGCGGGTGGATATTTTGGATCGTCTCGGGACTGATGTAGAAGCACTCAACTGTAGTTAGTCAACCAGCCAAGAGGGATCAGCACCAGCAAATGCAGTAGGGAGAGAATTGAGAGCTTCTTGCCTTATTCAAGTATTTCTTAGGAAAAAGAAAAGGCACCTGCAAGTCCTTCTTGATCAGACAGTCTATAAATACAAGTAGAAGGTGCTACTGTGCCTAGTCAAGTCCTGTAGGAGTTGTGACAGGTGGTGAAGGACTCGTGATAAATGTAAGGGTAGCTGGAAAAGCCCTGAAACACAGCTCAGTCCGTCCAGGCTAATCTAGCTGAGCTGGGCTACTTTGAGCAAAAGAAAATATAATAATGCATGAGGCCTCAAAAATTGCTATTTATTGGCTCCAGAACACCCACATTCAGCTCTTTCTGACTTTCCCTGTGCTGCATGAAAAAAACCTCAAGTCAAGTGGCATTCGGGTAAACCTATAAATGGCTAAATAAATCCTTTGTAGGTGAAATACAAAAATAGCTTTGAAGAAGGATGCATATAACCTTGCTAATTTGCCAAAAGCTTTCAATCTTCATCACTTTAGAAGCAAGGTTAAGAGAGTAGATAAAGGCCGAGAATGTAGAAGGTGCTCAGATATACCTTTACCTCAGGTTCAGAGCCTTAAACCTCAGGAGCAAACCAATGTCAGGGAGAAGAGATTGACAGTGATGCCTTGTGTTGGGAATGAAGGGTTGGAAGGACTGCCTGTACTAGGCACAATACTCTCATGATAATGATGCCAGAAAGATTTAATTTCCCAGTTTGTTCTAGGAAAGGTAATGACCTTTACATCAAGGTAACTTAGCAAGAGGTCATCCACACAGACACGTGCTGATTTATTTTCATAATAAATGGAAATAGATGTTCAGCCACAGGAATTTGCTCACAGGAATGAATTTACACCATCTATCCAGCTTTGTGTTTAGTATCAGTAGAGATAAAGAACATTTTATTAAAATGTGGGGATTTAATTTCAATCCTTTTAAGGATCTCCAGAAAAAAAAGCATTTCCACCTCATTTCTGAACAGATAAAAAAAAAAAAATCCCCCCAAACTACCAAATAAATAATGGAAAATAATATCACATTGGAATAGGGCTGTGCCATTTTATCCTAAGTACTGCTCATTTGTTGCTGTGCCATAGATGAAGCACTTCATAATGCCTCTGCTAGTAGAGAAGAGTGCTTACACATGCATTACCTAAGGATATGCTCTTTCTGGCTGAGTAATTCATTCTTGGGGAGCATATTTCTGAGAAGGTGAGAAGTGGGTGTCTAAACACAACTCCAGCAGCCACTGCAGAAACCTGACTGTGTAGTCCAAACCCTGGGGGTCCCTAGGTCCCGGCTGCTGAGGACAGATTTCCTTCCTAGATGGGAATTACATGTGTTACACAGCTTTTTCCATGCCAGTCTGCAGAAGGGTTGGCACAGCCAGCTTGGCTGGAGAAGACAAGAGCATGGTCATCATGCAAGGAAAAATGGAAAGGGAAGTCTGAGGGACTCCAAATGGAGTCATCCAAAATGTCACCCAAATGGAGAAGGCAGAATGGGACGGGAGATGGGAGCTGCCACATCAGTGTGCCACGCGCACAGCGTGTAGTTCAGCTCGAGATTTCTCAAGCTGGGCTGCAAGCGGTGAGTCATGGGCAGAAAGGAGAGATATTTATGGGATTTTGGTTCTTGAGAGGAAAAAAAAAGGAAACAGTCAGAAATGACAGAGAAATGAGAGTGCTGGATGATGGCAAACAACATATGGGGAACAGGGGAGAGGGAGCTTTTGGCATCCCTGCTGCAGCGCACATCCCAGCGTAACTCATATTGATCTCCGGGGGCCAGTTCATTTCTGCTGCAAGAATCTGGCTTCTGGGACTCCAAGTACAAAATGAAAAACTCTCAATTTCTAGAGCACCAGTGTTAGTGTTTGCCAAGTGTTTTCTCTTTTCTAATCCTCCCTGCAAAACTTTTTTTCTTCTAGGGCCAGTGGAAAATTTAGCAGAACAGGCAGTTTTCCAGCAGGCTTAATTTTTAAAGTTGAACTGATCAGATGATTTAAGATTTGACAGATTAAGTTAGCACTTGCTTACAACACTCTATAGTATGGATTCTGCTGGGATTTTGTATGTATAGGTGCATATGCATATCTGGTTATACGCAGACACAACAGTTTTTAGCTCTTCATAGAGGTACCTGGCCTATTTTCAGTTTTAAGACCAGAGGGAGGATATGTTAGGTTAGACACTCCTCTTAAGTAAACACTGATGATTCTGATTTCCAGATACACTTTTTTTTTGCTGTCTGGAAATAAAATGCTCTAGGATGGTGCTGATTTGTTCAAGAAGGAGCATGTTATTTCAGCTACTGTTGGAGTGCTGTGTCCTTTTGGAAAGAACACAGCCTAAGAGCTTTGGTTTCCTTTGTTCCATTCTACATATTCCCCCTCTGTCCTCAAGTTGCCTATGGAGGGAGGTTTGAGCAGAAAATTGGGTGTTGCAGGAGTAAGTCAATGTATAAGTCATTACCTCTAATTGTCCTGAAAATACTTCTTCAGAATTGCTGCTTCAGCTGCCATTTCTTCTTCTGTCCTCCACTTGTCGGGGGAATCCTCTTTGTCATGTCGTTGCAACTTTTTGAGGGAGAAAGAAGAAAAAAAATCTGTTAATTTTTTTTTCCAGTTTTAATGTCAAATTCAGGGCATGTCTGTACACAACCATTCTAACTATTCCATGTGTCTGCAGGACTTGGTGATGAAGAGGTGGAGGGTGAAGGTTACTGGTTGAGAGTGGTGACAGTTTCCCACCAGCAGTTTACATCAGTAGTTTTCAGAAGAGATAGTCCCTCTCTGCATGCAAGTTATTAGTTCTTCATTGCCCTTGTTGAAAGTGAGAAACATCCCTGTAGAAAAAAACCCTGTTATTTTAAGCATAATTATATTAAATTGGTGGTTTATTGGAAAAAAGAGATCAAAAATAAGTGAAACATATAATTTTTACATCTAACTTGCACAATATGCCCACAAAAGAAGTTCTATCCCCTATGCAGTAAGTGTTAAGTGATATTGTCCCAAACATGATAATTTTTTCCTTTGCCACTCAAAAAGAAGGAAGAAGCTGATGGCTTTGCTGCTTTCCTGAAGAAGAGAGTTCTATTTATAGTAAATACTGGCACTTGAGTGATTATTTGTACACATGTCCATTGAAAGAACGCCTGACACTTGTCAAGTGAACACTGCATTTACAACAGACAGCAGAAACATTTGCTTAACAGCTTAAGTGTTGAGATTCCCAGTGTGTCTCTAGGTACAGAGCACAGCACAGAATGTATTAACAGCACCAGCTTCTGAGGAACTTTATAATATCCACTTTTTGTTAATGTCACAAACAAAGTTGGAAACTAATGAATTTACACCTTTTATTCCAGGACAAATTTTTGTATAGAAGATGAAGTGGTGAAAAAGATGAAGCAATCATGAACCTGCCAAGCAAACTGCATAACTGTATATGGCATGTTTAGCAATAAACTAGGATTGTTAGCATACCTCCAACTCACAAATACTTTTACTTGTGCTGTGTTTCTCCTGTTTTGAATCTTGCTGCCAGCTATAGTCCCATGTAGTTTTACATTCTGCAGCACAGATTTCTCCCTGCTCAGCAGTTGAAGCTGCATTAGAAAGCTATTTCCTTTCATGCCAATACAATACAGTAGCTGTAGGCAAATTAAAGTGTATTACTGTTTGACTAGTAAAGGACTAATCTTCATTGTTACATTAGCACTGGGTGTGTTATAAATCCATCTTGTACAGAATTAGAGAGAAAGATTTAACAGCCAGGAACTGGAACAGTGTACACACTGTCAACAGGCACCCTTTGTGTCCACGTGCCTGCTCTCACCCAGTGTACACACTGATAGGGTGGGTGGGTACCACAGCTGACCTGGCAATGAGAGGCAGATATCAGGAAGAGCATACATCATCCTGTACTTCCCATGGACTGTGAATGCTCACAAGAGGATGCACCAGGACAAGGTGAGTGGTGGTAAATCAATTGTCTGACTGAGGTGTGAGCTGTTTTCTGAGAAAAGCAGTGTCTTGCTCATTTGACCCAGCACCAGCAGGAGATACAGCAGGCAACAGCTAGAAGGCAAGGGAGGGCAGCCCCTGTTCCTCAAGGTCTCCTTGTTTAACCTGCAAGAATTGCTTTTAGTGACATGATTTGGCTGCTGTTCTCCCTTGCTATCCTTTTTCTGCACAGCCCAAGTGAGAGCTGACTCCAGTAGGAGACCAGTAAAGTGGGGGGGTGACCCGTAAGTTGTGATTTTTTTTTTTTTGTTTGAAGAAACTGGAGTAGTAATAAGAAGGCTTAACTTACAATGGCTGTTGTTGTTGTCTAAATTAAAACTGTGAAGCTGCAGACCGCAGTGACTTCTCAGAGTTGGCAAAGGCGAGGGTTTCTTTTGCTACATAACAGCTAACCTTTAAAAATAATCAATCTTTGACTTAAGGTTAAAACAGATATACGGGGAGCAGCAATGAATCCTGGAACTTTCCTAGAATCCCAGCCTCAACCTGCTCTCCACACAGGCATCATGCACCTCTCATACTGAAAAGGTGCACCCCGATCTTGTGGACACACTGACCAACTGCAACACTCAGTAAACCCCAAATTCTGTGAAGCCAAACCTGTTGTTGTATTACAGAAGTGTCTCAGAGTCCTTAACATTAACAAGAGGGTAAGCAACCAGATCAGCGTAGCTCAGATAACTCCAAAAGGAGAGAACAGGATGAGAGAGCATGAGCAGCTCTTTTAGACAATATCCATTGTGCTAACTTTTTCTTTTAATATTCTGAACAAGCACCAAGACACACATTAGTCAATTCTCTAATCGCAGTTGCCCAGCAAATTACACACTGTATCTGCTCAACATTCTTCAAGCACTAAGACTCTTGTTTATAACTTAGAACATCTTGCCTTGCAGTACAAATAAATGCGCTATTTCTAAGATATGCCCTTCTTCAAGCAGATCATTACTGATGTCTGACTTCTTGGGCTTCCTGATAAATTATCCTCTTCTTTCACCTCAAGCAGAAAATGCTCTTCCACCGATAATCTATGACTGTCAGTCTTGATTACATGTAAACAGTGGAGCTCTTTGAATATTTCTGCTTGTGAAAAGTGTTCATTTTCTCACTCAAATCTCCCAGTGAGAGATGCTGGCAGACCTGACAGCTGTGCTTTATGTTATTTTATTAAAGTTGCTACTGCTGCAGAATGGTCTGTGTTTTTATCACTGCAATTCTTAAGGGAAACACAATATTGTTTTATAGCACATTCACATTGGGGAACCTCTCCTTCTTGCCCTTTTTGGAAGAGCCCAGAATTCTCAACATAGCAGACTGTAGGGGACCTGGATCTACGACTGGCTGTTTGAAGTAATATGCATATTATGGTTTGTTCTGCTTATGCCATAACACCACGAGAAAAGCAACCTGTGTAAATATAGAGCACTAGCCAAAAGTACTGGGAAAAAGCTTTTATGGTAGTTAGAACTATTCTCACTGCCCATGAATATTTACAGTTGATAGTTAACAGTTTATAACCTTCAGAGCATTTAACTAAAAGAAAAATTACAGTGATGGAGAATAATTACACCAAACTGCAGCAACATAACAAAACTCAGCTGCTTCAGCTGTTATAAAATATAATATTATCAAAACCAGCAGCTAACAAAAAAAGAATGAATATTTGCCAGCAGCTTGAATTAGAGATTAGGCATTACCAAGCTGCTGGTGTTCATTATTAGCAATACACCTTGGGATACACAATCATCTTTTCCATACTTAAATGCTACACTTGGGTGAAATCTGCAGTGTGATATTTCAGCATGAGATTAACACATGAACCATGAGGAGGCTGAAACTCTCATCTCTCCTCTCCAGTAGCAACTATTTTCCAGAGACTGAAGACAAAGGGCTGCTACATGTACCTCCTCCTCCAACTCCCTTATGGCCCCAGAGCCACGATCAACACACACCACAGCACATCCCTGCCCCTCTTCTTGCACAAGCATCCACCATGTGGGAGAAAAACTCAAGGGTTGGACTGGCTGTACCTCCTAAGGGCCTCCTCATCCTGGTGATGAGTAATGACTCCCAGCCATCTAAGCCTCCTCTTGTACTGCTTTTACATCAACTTAACTCCTGAATAGCTTCCTTTGCCCACTTGTCCCTGGTCTTGTCCCCCTTGCTGTTTTCCCCCAGTGCTTTCTTTCCTTTCACTTATCTTTGTATTTAGCTTATAACCTCCTAGGAAGACTGCATTTCCACCTCTCCCACAATGTAATTAAATACATTTGCTGCCATTATCTGTACCTCCCGCTATGCTCCAGCCTTTCCTCACTCTCTGCTGTCTTGGTGAAGGGAGTGTGAGCTTTTTTGTGGGCAGCTTCTCTGCCAGTCCAAGCCTCCTGCCTCCATCCCATTTACCTTCAGTTGTGGCTCAAGTCTTGACTTGACTAGCAATGTAAAATGAAAGATTAATGGATGAAACAGCAGTTTCACAGAACAACTTCTCAGGGATTCTGCAATCACGTGGTCTTATATATCCCAGTTTACCCACCTGGGGGAAATCATTGCAGGAGCTCCCAACCCAGGGCATGTGCCAGCTGGGCATCCCCCCTGCAGCTGTTTTTGTCAGGGTCCCAGGAAAGGCAAAAACACAGGCAGAGAACAAGCGTGGCAGGCTCCCCCTTGACCACACGAGAGACCACCTATGAGAGGTGTTGATGCAGTGCTAGAGGCCTGTCTGCCCCCCATCAGCTGCTGTGGGATCAGGACCCCTTTCCAAGCCCCTTTCACCGTTGCTGCCACTTGCAGCCTGAGCAGCTCTGGCAGTTCAGTGCTTTCCACATCTCTGGGCCCATCTCTATATTTAATTACAGCTACAAAACTGCTGTAATTTAATTGCTCTAATTTACAGTGAACACTGCAGAAAAAAACACATCCTATAATTTTCTCATCTGCTGACTTTGCTTATGATTCTATATCATACAGATATCTGCATTTGCACGAATCAGAAATCCCTGATTTTGGGGCGGTTTTTACTTGCTGCATTAAATCTGAATTATTTAAGGAGATGAAAAAGAAGCCTAAATTGTCTGGCTTCTATATGAGACAATTTTTTAACTATCTACTGGAAAATCCTTCTCCAATTGTTTTACCACTGCTGCATGAAATATACTGCTACCTCACAGCTGCTGATATTATTGCTGCAAAGCATATATTCCATTGGAAACCTCAGTTTATCAAAGCTGTGTTTAAGAGAGTGGTGGTTTTTTCCCTCCTGTCGACTCTTTGTCATAGTGACTGCAAATATTTTTTTCAGTTTTATTGTTGTGCTTTGGGGAAAGACTTGAACCTCACACTTCACATGGACATATGAATAACTGCATCCCTTTTTAGCAAAGCACTTAGATGAAGAGAATTTTGTGAAAACACACATAAAGGTTAAGTAAAACCCTTAAGGGTATGTGTTTAAGTGCTTTGCTAAAATAAACTCTGCAAACCCTAGTTTCTAACAATTCTGAATACAAAAATGATAAGAACAGAGAATAAATATAAAAGGCATCTTAAGAAATATGCTTTTGAAAGTATAAAAGACGAGTAAGCCCACAAGCAGAATGACAGTTGTGTAGAAAGCACATTTGCCATTTGGTGAAATATGTAGATTTCACTCTGAAGAGCTCAGATGTTGACAAACTTCCAGTTTGGCTCCAACCGAGATAAAATTCTTGGAAAGTGAGCACATTACAAAGGAGACACTTGAAGGAATATCCACTGGGGTAAGAAGTCCTGCCAAAGGCTTGGGGAACTGCTATTTACAACCTGATATGAATCCAGGCAAGAATATATAGAAGCGTTTAGATACATTTTCACCATGCTCATTATCCTCCTAGTTAGCAGATAATGTTAGAAACACCTCTGTAGTCTTCCTCACCTGGGAAGAAAAGGTAGATTATTGTGGGGAGGTTCCTAATGACATTGGCTACAGAGGGCTGTCTGCACAAGAGAAACGTGTTGCATAAAGACCTGGGTAAGAAATGGCAATGTCATCAATGCGGTAATGTTGGAGGAAACCTTATCCTGCGTTCTCAGTCTGCCATGCAACGTTACTCATTTGGAAAAAGGCTATTTTCAATCAAGGAAAAGCACTTTAATCAAGGATAGAGTCAGTGATTCAAAAATTTCATGCAGGTGCATGTATTACTTGACTGAAAGCCTCTTCCCAGAAGGTCAGAGCTGCAGGGAGATGTGCATGTCCCACTCCAAGAGCAGAGATAACCTCGAGGTGCCTGTATCAGGCTGATGTATTCTGGCTCCTGCTGCAGGGAGTATCAGTCAGAACTTCCCTTACTAATCTTCTTAACTTTAGACAAATATTTACTGTACCCTGAGCACACTCAGTAAGATTCATGACATGCCAAGGAAGACACATGTGTGTTAGGGAGGTTGATTTGGTTTATTTGCTTTCTTTGTCTTTTTCTGACAGCACAAAGGATATCAGCTGCAGGTCCTACGGCATCAGCACAGAACAAGTTCACTGCACAGGGGAATATGAGCATGCCTCTACCTCCTGGGGGATGTTTCTCTGTTCTCACTGTATCTCTGGGTCTTGCAGGAAGATCCCACAGCGCTCAGAGGAAATCTCTCCTTCTCTGGGGAATTATCTTGTTCCTATTAAAAAAAGAAATCCTCACCCTCACCAACACTTTCCAAAATTAAGATGAAAACATTCCATCAATGTGTTCTGGAGTAACTCATCCTCTGAGTCACTCTCTCCACTGATTGTAGGAGGATTTCAAGGAGACTTCAGATGTCTAAAATGACACATACCATGTATTTGAGGCGAACCACTGGGGTTTCAAAGCCTGCTTTTGTCTCTGCTTCTCAGGAGACCCTTCACCCGCCAACAGACCTTCCCAGGATCATCCTGTCTGCTTTCCCTACACTGCTCAGGATTGTGGCACTCCTGGATAAAGCTACATCCCCAGGACAGGCTTTTCCCCCAGGCATCCCTCAAATACTTCTTCAGCTTTCAGCCTTGCACATGCAAGGCTACCTCGCCTCCAAGATTGCCTCCCAGGGATTTAGGCAGCCAGTACCCTCTAGTAAGTAGGTACTAAAATAGGTTGAGGAATAAATTGCTCTCATTTAACATTCACTCAAAAAAATACGGCTGCATTTATTATGCAGCATATTGTTTTATATACTGTTTGGTTATAATAAGTCATGTTTAAAATGTCATGACATTTAAATCTACAGCAGTAAGAGGGAAATGCTGAAAAAGAGCAAGATGATCAAAAAGGATTTGAAAAATCCTGGTGAAACTTTATGGGCCAAATACCCTCATTATAGTAAAAATAAAGTCACAAAAGAGCTTAAAACTCGTTTATGAGAAACACATTGTACAGAAACTCAGCCTGCCCCTCCAGGTCTCTGTGTCACTGGGGTGTCCCCATGTCTGTGGCAGGGGGGTTAGTGCCACCACCAGCTGGCTGGGGGGGCTGGCTGTGGCCAAGGGACTCAGGCACCTGCAGAAAAGCCCTCTGGGTGCCCTGAATCCCCTTGCAGGTTTAGCCTTTCTCTGTGCTGCCCTTCGCCACTGAGCCACCACAATACTCTGGAAAACTACTGCATTCACCCCTGGAACTTGTTAATGCCATTTGTCTCAGTGAGGAGCTGGATTTCAATGTCTGCGCTAAGTCATGCAAATGAACTTTACATATAATATAAAAGCCTACTTTAATGTGGCTTCATAGCCTTTGAGGAGACACAGAGCCTACTACATCTACCACTGATGATTCACATGCATAATGGCAGATTTTCTCTAGAAAGTCGTTTAATGTTAAAAAGAAAATAGTGCAGATAAAAGGAGCTACTCTGTTCCTGCAGATTCAGTGTTCTTCTTTTCCATCAGGTCTGGACCCATATGCCAGCAACCCTCGCTGCTGCTTCCATGCTCCCTCACCCCCCTCCAAGGGAAAAAACAACAACAACTGCAACAACAAAACAGATGGCAATGCAACGAAACATTAAACCCGATCCCACTACCTGAGCCGTACCATGAATATTTCACTGAGGCATGGGGTAGAAAAGACAACAAAATGACCTTTTCTACCATCTTAAGGGATATTTAACCTTGTAATTGCTATAGACACACTGAAGACACAGAGAGAGAGACAACGACTATTTAAAAGAAGCTGTGTATATTTTTAAAAACTAGTGTCTCAATGTTCCCATTACAACCTGCCAATATGAATGACATTTACTTTTGCTCTGAGAAATGAAAGAAACTCTAAAAGACAGACTGCATTAAGACTCTATTGATATTGCAGTGACCTAGTGATATAAGAACCAAACAAGTTTTGTGAAGGGCAAATACCCCAGAGTCTGTAAATTCATCTCCTAAAGTAGCAGCAGTAAAAGAAAAAAAAAAATCTTCAATGTCTAGAATATTTTAAAAACCCAGTGGAGGCTCACACTTCTTGCTGGTCTGACGGTACCAGATCCATATATGGGAGCAGAATTGGAGATTTCAGATGTTCAATCACCTCTTCCAGTTTTTCCAGCTGGTTAATATTGCTGGAAAACTCATGGAGGAAGTTCCCTTAAGAGACATCATATGAGGTTTCACCCAAGTTTCTTTTTTCCATATTGCACAAACTTCACAAAGACATGTCACCCCTAGCAATATATGGCCTCAGATTCTGTTTGGGATGGATGGACACAGGAGGTGTAAGCTCTGCAAGAGGTCCCTGCGTTGCCTTCACAGCATAAGTGGAAAGACAGGGCAAGAGGAGGGAAAGTGAGGAACAGTTTGGTACTGTGCAAGCAGACTCCTCATCCCTCAGATGAATCTCTGAACTCATTCACTAAATCAAATTATAGCAAAAAGTCACAGATATGTGGCCCAATACAGGAGCCCTTATTTACTTGGAGAAATTCAAACTGGGATAACTGGTTTTTCAGGAAGTGGAGGGGCACAGGCTGCCTTCACTTTGAGAGGGAGGAATCTATTTGTTCCTCTTCCAAGCTGCAGTGTTGCCCTTCTGTTGAAATTCTTTTTCTGTGGAATAAGACCACAGTTGTATCCACATAATGCCCACGCAGAAGAGCAAGGATGGCATAATAGCCAGGGAATATGATATTCTACAACTAATTTAAGTGAAGAGACTGTGAATTTGGGGAGAATTAATTTTAGCTGGATATATGTTGCAGTTAATTAAGGCTGATAGCATCTCCTAGTAGAAAGGTGGTTTTGATGAAAATACATTGAAAGTCACTAAACTGCCTAAGAAAATAAGTTGCCACTGCCCATGCTACAACCTCCTAGACATCCCATGTTTCTCTATAGAAATCATGAGTTGATAGCATTTGCATAACAATCATTATTTAATACGTAGACTTCAGTATCATTACTTTTGCACAGAATTAGTATTAAAGCCTTTGAGTACAAATATTTGAGAAATATTCATCTGAAAAAGTAACGTGAACTTTCTTAGTTTGCAATATTTTTGCAAGTTCTGTTCTGGTGATGATCCCCTGGCAGCAGAGCACCACCTTCCCTTACCGTAATCCAGAGGACATGATTCAGAGCTACAGAAAATCCCACACTGCAAGAATGGGCCGAACGCATGACCATGGGGGATGAAGGGTAAAAAAAAAGGTACAAAGATAAGAAAAGTAGCCCAAACATTCCCAATTTTCAGAGACAAAAAGTAATTTTGTTTGCTTTCAGTTCAATCAGTTTGTTTATGCCTTAAGAAACAATGAGATCAACGGAAATGAAAGCAATTTCCAGCAGATATGAATAAAACACGGGGCTCAGCTGAGAAGAGGTTGTACACTGCTCCAGAAGCACAGTCAAATACTTGTGGATTAAATGCTGTGAGAATGGATCACACATGGACTTGCTTCATCTCAATTTGCCAGACTAGGAATTTTCAGGTTTCCCATTCCACCTTCAGGAGGGAGTTGATTGGGAAATTGGTTGTATAGTTACGGACATTGTGGAAGACTTGAAAAATAATTTTGTTTATTTAGACACATTTTGAAGTCAGAGCAGGGCACCTTGCAACCAGTACTTCTTCCACAGGTCTGCTGCTACATTTCTCTCCTTTCTTTAGGTCTTGTTTCTTTATTCTTCAAGCAAAAGTCACAAAAATTATCATGTTCTCAGTCTGCTTCAGGGTTTTCCTGTGCACATACTGAGGTGTACGAAGGCACACAAGCTCTCCTCATTCATCCTGACCCATAATCACTATTACATTTAATTGCAGAAGACACTGTCTTCACAGCTTTATTTCTCATATGACATCTTGTGAATTGCTTTTAAGAAAAGCCATTTACACAACTTCTATATATATGTAAACTAGTACTCCAGTGTCACATTCTTGTTTGCACATACCCATGTATTCACGTCAGCTAGTCCTAACGCAAAAGCAAATGGCCCTTCATGTATTTGAGTTAGGAAACAGTAGCATAGATTTTCATAAAACAAAAGTTTGACTGATACCGTGCAAAATCTGTTCCACTGAAAAACTGGCATCTTGCCCATCATATTCCACAAAGTTCAGTATCTTTGTCGGTGCTCATCTACTTGACTTCTTAATTGTCTGTGTTCACTGGCTGTATCAAATGGAGTTTTCTTTTTGCTTTTGCTCAGTGCATATTACATCTTTTAATCGGTATATATAATTACTTACCACAATCTGCCATGCCAGATTTTCTAAGCATTAGTCTAATTAACTTAAGCTTGATAATTATGTTTCAGATATCATAACAGTACGCACAGAACTTGCAGATTATGTTGTTGGCTTAGCTGTTTTTCTGATAACATTTTTCTCCTATTCTTACTTTTCAGTTTTTCCTTTTGCTTTTCCTCTTTCCGTACAGGGTGGGAGCACAAGCAGAAAGAGGGACTGCTGTTCTCTTTAAATGCCTCCAAGGTTCTCCAAAAGCAAAAGCTGGCAGTTTCTAATAACAAGTCATCAAGTAAGTCAACACAAATGAGAATAGATCCATAATGCAAGGATTTCTCCTTTTTATAAGAATAAAAGATAAATATGTCGCTGAAGAAAGAAACTTGAGCTTCCGATAGCAGAAATCATAGAGGATTCAAGCACAAACCTACAGCACTTACTGGCCAATTATGAAAGTACTCAGACTTTCCACAGGTCTCCAGCCTGAGCCACTCTAATTATACGCCTGTTGGCGACAGGCTGCCGCCAGGGAGGCAATAAATAAGGGATAACATGCGTGGGACCTGGCACACGTACCTTTCCAGCACAGAGAGATCATCCTTCACAAAGTGATGCAGGCCATCTGGGCACATGAAATGTGCAAGCCTGAGACCGCAGGTAAGAGTAAATAGATGCAGAGGACACTTATGTCACAGCAATAAATAAAGAAAAAAAATAAATCTGTGACAGGCTATAGATTTGTATTTGGCTTTCTGATGTAAAGCAGCATTTCTGTTCACTTTTGTCCAGCTTACTTTGGTATCCTGCATTATTTGATTTTCCTTCCTCCTGGATGAGGGAATGGACATTGTGTCCCACCACATCTAATGGCCTCTGTCTGGGGGGGAGATGGGGCAAAGCCAGAAAGACCAGACCTCCTCCCCCTGCTTCCAGAGACCATGGATCTGTCTCGTTGACTGGAGTGCAATAAGCCACATTCAGGTCCCAAAGGCACTCAGACCACAGTTTGGGTACTTGGCTGCAAACCCTCTCATGTTACATCTGTGCCAAGAGCCCATTTGTTAGAATTTTGGGTGCAATGGTGTGTAAGTGTTTTCAAGCCCACACAGAGAACCACACCGAAGACTACATTTACTCTGTGGTTATTGGTGAGCACTTAATCAGCTATAAATCACTGAAAGATTGCTCAACTGTTCATATATTGTAACCGACTTCATGGATAGAGATGGGGACAGGCAGTTCTTGCTGAAGTTCCCCTCATTTCAGCCCTCATTTTCAGATGATTGAAGGGCTGTCACCCTTGACAGAAAACATTATCAGCAGTCAAGGAAGTAATCAGGGTGGCAAGTACATAAATAAGCATAGCATAAATCTGAATATTGGTAATTAGCATTTGATTCAATCAGACTAAAAGTGTTAGACCACTGTAGCAGTGATTCCTTATAGAAAGGTATTTAACATTCCAATTATCTTTAATGAATTAACCTCAAAGTATGGCTGAGGTGCAACATTCTAAGAATCCCTTTGCTCATCTACAGTCCACTTGCAACTAATTTCACTTCACAAGCCTACCTCAATTAACATTTTTCTGTATTTCACACATCAGTAACTACAGTACTGAAATATGCACTCCTTTCCCAAATTTAATAGCTGAGATACTTTCATTTTTTTTGATTCTACAAATGAAGGAAAATCATTTCTTGCTACTATCTCAAACCAATTAAAATTCTTTTTATATTGGCTTTGCATCTTTTCAATATATATATGAACCAAAAAGTCTTACATTTTTCACATAATAATTAATTGGAATTGATCTGCTATGCAGCACTCTAAAGACAAAGGGGTTTACAATTAGCAAATTTTAATGTTTGGTTTACATTTTCCAGTGCTAGAATTTTTAAAGAATGTTTTTTGGCTGAATGAAGGTTTTGTATCAGGAAAGAAAACTCAGTCAGTACAACTAAACTATTTGAATTTAAAAAGAAAAAATAGGAAAAAGTGCAGATTTATTGATAGGCCTCGAAGGAGAACACACTTCCTTTTTTGGCCACTATGCAACTATATTTTACAATAGTTATTTGTGTAATTAAAGAAAAAGTTTTTATCATACACCTTGTGCATTTTGTAGCACTGGGAGGAGGACAGATGGCCAAGTGCATGGTCTCACAGAGTTACCAAAAACCTCTAAGATAGGTTGAGGCTAGTCAGTGGCTTCACTATCTGCATAGCAGGGCAACTGCTGGGCCTCATGGCTCTTTCCTTCTGCTTTTCTTGGTTTTCCCTGTGAATTGTATAAAAAGACACAGTACCATTTAATATCATTTCCTCTTTAACAGGGAAATATGGAGAGGAATCTCTTGCTTTGCACCGTGGTTGTGGTAAAAGGAGCAGCATTCTCGAACAGATTATAAATCTGACATTATTTTCCTTTTCACTCCATGTTTGCAGCATTATTTTAGCATTAAGAGAAATGAACACACATGTAAGATAACAGCATCCACGCAGCAATATGGCATAGCTGTTATTCTTCTTACAGGCATCCAATTTAATTTTATCATCAAATACCACACAGTACCAATTCCTATGTTCTATTCTGTACTGATTTTAACGTCAGTGTTGAGCTAAGCATTTTGTGCTGTGCATGTCATCTAGAGCTCACTGTGGAGAGCATTCCAGTGGAGAGACATGTGGGGATACAGTACATGACTCCTTCTCATATCAGGACTTTGATATTCCTCCTCCAGCCGAAGCACCCACGTGATGCCACAGAGCTTCACTGTCATTCCTTCTCTGAGCTACTGAGTACTGTTATAATGAAGTTATGCAGATATGGACACAGACATAAAAAGTCTTGCCCATACAGATACACAAATAAAGTTTGTTTCGTATATTAATTTTTATAATAAATAGGGATATGCATGGCCTATTTGGTTACATGAGCAAATCCGTGCCCTGAAAGTTGATATTCTCATTAAGTGAAGCTGCAAGCTCGAATCTTATCTAAAGTGCTGTTTACTTTGCTGGCAGAACAGCCAGCATGCTACAGAGCATATATATTTCAGTATTGCCACTCAAATTAAGAGCACCCCATAATAAATCCTGAAAGCTTAAAAAGAATTTTTAAATAAGCCAGTAAGAGGAGAACGTATATTAAAAATCAATAACTGCTTAATTTAGCTAACATTATAAACTAACACTTTAAGATGGAATAAGTCTTTTCTTATCACACCATTTCTCTCTGGTATTTTATCTACTCTCAGAGAATACTGAATGTTGGAACATTTTGCCCTTACCTGATTTTTTACCAGCCCTTGGTTTTTTATCACATGCAACACTTTGGAAAGTCTAAATAGTAGTAAAAAATAAAATCTCCGCTAACATCCTATTTCCACTACTTCTGTTTATAACCAATACCACACTGCATTTAGGCATGATTCTGTTCTTATGTCAAAACCTGTCTCAAGCCTAATTTTACTCATGTTCTTTGTCAAATGTCACTGGGCTCCTAGAACAGCTCTGGCCCCTTCAGCTGAGCTGGGGAGAAATTCTTTACATCAAGGACTTTTATCCCTGAGCAAGTGCCCAAGACCAAACCTTTGCATGGAGCTCCACATGAGCCAATGCACCCTTCAGACTTCTCCCACAGTTTCTCATGACTTCAGTGCCCAGCCAGGGCCATCCTGAATCCAGGATGGAAAGCACTGGTAGGAACATCAGTTGCCTTAGAGCCAGAGCAAGCCTGCAGGGCAGTAATTCACTGCCTCCTATCACAGCTTACTGGCACTGCTAGCTGAACTAATTTCATATTTATTTCTTTAAAAGTTTGCTTTAGATGACAGTTCTCCGGTCAGGAGAACATGCCTTGAGAACATTAGAAAAGCTGTACCTCTGTTAGTGATTATTTTTGTGGCACAGATCAAGTCAAGAGTTTCTGTCCTTTCAACTCATCTCTGGGGTTTTGGAGCATCAGTAAAAACTTGAATAAATCTAATAAAAAAAAGTAATAAAAAAAAAAATTCCCAGTTCACAAATAAAAAGCCTCCTGAAAATTATCATTGCAAAGCATCTCATGTTCATTCTTTAATAAAGGGAGAGGGAAAGGCTAAAGATAAGCTAAAGAAAGCAAAATAGCGTGTGCCAATTTGCTGCATACCACGTGAAGACAGATCTTATGCTGATTTTGGCACCAGTAGGAAAAGGCTATTATCTCCAACTCCTCTAATAAGATCCTAGGAAGGAAGGACATTCTCTCTAGATAACAAATTTGTCAGTAAATCAGAAGCTGATTCATGTCCCCATTCAGCAGTGCATTTAAGTTCTCAATGCTGAGCATGTGCTTAAGAGCTGTTTGAACTCACTTAAGCTGATCACTTGCTTAAATGCTAAAGCAGGATTGCACTGAATACCTGTAGGCACATCTATAATTAAAAAACCTTCTGAGTCTAACAAGTATAGCTGGCTGTGTTACTCATTGTCCACATTTGAGGGTAAGGACTCCTGCTTTAATTAAAGTGATGAAATGAAGATGTCTGAATGCTCACATATTACAGCAGTGAGCACAGCATAGAGCACGAAATTAAGTCATAGTGTGAGTCAGAAAGCTGCATGTAGAGCTGGATTAAAACTCGGGAAAAAACATGAGAAATTAAATTCCTCATGAAAATGTTATTTGCTAGTTCAAACCCAAACATTCTGACAAATTTTGGAAAAACAACATTTCCTTTATTCTTAGTGTCTTCTCTTGCATCTTCAGGAACTTCTCCTGTTATCACACTTCATGCTGTCCTGTTGCAGTTGTTGCTAATGAGAACCTGATATTATCTAAAAAATACAGAAAATATGCATGGTGCTTAAGGGGGTAAAAGGAGACCCAGCAAGGAAGGATCACATCCTGCAGTGTTTACTCATAAGCATTTCACTAGCATGTCCCTTGACCCACAGTGATAATTGGGGTCTGCAGGTCTTCCATAATCGTGAACTCAGCACAGGGAAACGTGAGGTTTAACACAACAGTCTGGAAAACTGCAACAATCACTGTTTATAAAAAGAGCACATAAATGGAGGAGCCTGCATTCATCCAAACACAACAGCTTTGTATATAAACTAAGAATTGTGATTAACATGGGATAAATTCGTAGAATGTAATTGTCACATCCACAATTACACAGAATTTATGAAAAAATAAGCTGAATAGTACCAACTCTAATATTTCCATTTCACTTTGGAGCTTCAAAGAGGCAGTGTGAGAACAAAAGGAGTGGAACAGGCTCCAGTGGAAGTGGGGAGAGTGCTCCTTTCTCCTCCAGATACTCAGTGTCACTCCCAACTACACTGAGGCCAGCATACTGGTCAGGACTATAACCTGCTGCTCTTGAAGGAGATTCACCACCATCCTGGCCATCTTTCCGTTCCTCTGTGTATTTTTTCTATCCTTTGTTATGTTCTGCTTTTTCTCTCACTTCCAACTTCATCTGATGCCCAAGCAGATGCTGTGCAGTGCCCAGCATGACAGAAGAAGGTACCTCATCCAGCAATGGCAAGAGGAAAACCATGAGGGAATCTGGGATTTTCAATTCTGGAAGCAGGAACTGAGAACTACCAATTCCCAGTCAAGTTATGGTGTTCACAGCATTGTTTCTTCTAAAAGACTGTTTCAAAAGCATATTCAAATTAAAACCCATACACCATTTAACACTGATTTCAGAATGACACGTGGAGCTAATTTGATGCATTTGTCTGGGAGAAAAGGTGTATTGCTTCCATTTCTATCTGCCACTGTAAAGCTGCCTTGCAAACTGAAATGAAAAATTCCTGCTGTTCCCACATGCCTACGAAGTACCCGACATCCACAGGTCTTTTCTTTAAGGACACATTTTTTAGTACAGACCGAATGAAAAAAATGACACATTTACATATTTCCCCCAGCAAGTACTTTTGCATTAGATCAGCCCTTGGCTGCCTTGGCAAGGAGTGAAATCATAATGGGCTGAGATAAAGCAAACAACCCCCATCCTGCCAGGCAGCTGCCGCCGCTCACATCTGAGCCGCTGGAAACGGGGGACCGGGGCACGTCTTGCTGCTGGTTATTCTGCATTAGCCAGGATAAGCCCTGGAGCCAGCACGGCAACTCTGGATTTGCAGGACTGTAATGGGGCTCTGACCTAATGTCACAACAGGCACAGGCAGCGAGTCAGGCCCCATCGGCAGCAGGATTTGACCCAGCCGGGGTCTGCTGCAGTCAGTGGAAAAACACCCACTGGCTTCACTGGAAGCTCGTTCAGCGTTTCAGTGCCAGCAGGGAAACAAAGCTCAAAAGGTCACACAGAGAAAACATAAAGGGGAAATTGTTCCAAGGCACAAGGAGTTTGCCTTTTTTTTTTTTTTTTTTTTTTTTTTTTTTTTTTGTTCAAGCTGGTCTATCAGTTTGATTTTCAGCAGAGCACTGCATCTTACCATGCAGAGTCCCCTAACTAACTAGGCATGAACATGATCAGTTTTAAAGAAAATCAAGGGGTTGTCTGCAGACAACTCAATATTTCTTTGCATCAGGCCCAGTTCTCATACCATTTTTTATTGATCAGAATACCTCAGGCTATTAAGTTTATTAATTAAATGATAATTTTTTTTCGTGGTGAGTATACAAGGAGATAAATGTCTTACAAATAAACTCAGAGCTTGCAGGCTGAGTCATGTGGTGATTTAGAAGTCATTTATCTTTTTCTCTCCCCCTCAGCAAAAAGTAATCATTGCCACAATACTCTGCAAGTCTAATGTGGCTGTGAAATGTGCAACATAAAGAGATATTTTTCATTTTCAGCACAATTATACCAAGCTTTTATGTTAAACTAATTTGTAATTGCAATGCTAACAAGAGGATATGGATAACTGCTAATCCATTTAAGCACAAACTACCACCTTTGTGAAGCAGGGAATGATCTGACCCCATCAGCCGAACCCGACCTCTGTAGAGGCTGAATTTAGATTCAAATACCTCTGTTCTTCAAAACCATACCTGTTTGTATATGTCTGAATTTTCACTGCTGTTCTGAACCAGGCCTGGGGTTGACAGGTGGTGCTTTAAAGCTGAGACACAGTAGCTCCCTGAAGAACTTTCCCCAGAGCTGTTTTTCCCTGGTTGAACCACTGGAGACCATTTGGATGGGGAACAAGTGCCTTTCCCCCAGTCACCTGCTCCGTAGCAAGCAGAGAAGGGGCCTGGTGAGCATTGAGGGAAAATACCACAGTTCTTTGATCAAGGCCAAATCAAACTGTGGCTGCAAGTACAAGGGGCAAATGTGAGCAGAAACTCAGACTGTCCAGGTTAACAGTATGTAGGTCCAACCTGGAAGGGAGAGGAGGGTTGCCAGGAACACAGGAGGACATGTGGATGTAGTTCAACATGGACAGTTCGACCTAAACAAAGCCTCTAAACTGTAAAAGGCTGCGCAAAGCTCCCATTTAAAAGTGGTTTTAATTCACAGAAGCATGGCTATTGCTGGATGTGTTTGTAACACCAAATGCATAGTGAAGTCAAACCCCTTCATTTTCTTCTTGCTTCATCAGCAGGACTTTGATATATAAGAACCATCACCAGGACAAGCATATAGTGTGCAAGGTAACAGCTGAAAGTCTAGGTGATCAGCACAACACTGGAAGTGGGGAAAATACTGTGAACTAAGAGCAGCCTAAATAATTAACCTGAAACTGGACTTGCCAAATGCTGCTGGTTTGTTTTGTTGCAGAACACACTGTCTATATATAACTACATTAACTCCAGCAGCCCACAGGGCTTTCAGACCACAGGATGATAGGAGACCTGGAAGGATGACATGGGTTCCTCCTGTGCTGAAGTCCAAATATGTACTTTGTTATTCTCAGTCAAAGTAGGTGAGAACACAAATAATGCACCTTAATTTTTGAGCTTTTTGCTTTAAAAATGGAAATGTTTTGTTTATTCTAGAAGAATATGTTATGATCTTCTTAGAAAGTGAGATGTCTTTTACAGCACAGAAAGAGACAAAGCAGCATATGGAAAAGAATGGTGAACTCTTGACTAAAAACCAGACTCCAGTCTGGATCCTTTTTCTCTATGCCTTTTTTTCTCTGATAGGGTTTTGCTCAAGTAAGGACAGATTAAAAACTCCTCAAGATTTAGCCCCTACATTTGAGTACAAAACACCAAACATTAGTTTCTTTTCTTTAGCATTTACTAATCTCTGAAAAATTCCAGCATTATTCCCTGTTGATGGTACCCAGGGTAGACTGAACTCATTTGGTCTAAGGCTGATTTGCAATGTCTTGTCCAAAACTAACACAAGAGCCACATTCTCCTGTTTGCAGTGTTGCTCTACCAGTTTGAAATGGGAAGAGGTGCTTAGCAGAAAGAGGCAGTGGCAGAAAAGGTAGTGTTCACAGAAACATATTTTAAAATAAATGGCACATCAATATAGGGACAGGCCTCTAATTTTTCATCCTCCTTTCTGCAAGCAAGCAGCTGCCAGAGTACCAGCCCACAGGTGGTTAAGGTACATCTACAATTCCTTGGGGGGGACCATGGATGTTGTTCCAATAACAGTAAGCTCAAGAGACCTTACTGACATTTTCCAGCTAGAAAGTAGGGCATGGTGTTAGAGGCATACCCATGTACACCACGTACAAGTCCCTTGGCCTTAAGCACAGAGACCACGTTCTCCACAAATCCACAGCCATCACACAGGTCAGACTGCTCCATGCACTCTAAACCAGGCTGCTTCCATCCAACCACCTCAGGGGTATTTGTGCAACATCCCATCTTGCTGTCCAGAGCTGTTTACTTACTGTTCCAAGTCAACATCTGATACAGATTAAAAGAACCACAAAGTGTTTAAAGAGATCAGGACCATGCACATCCTGTGACAGCTTCGCTGAGAAGCAGTGATGCTGCATTGAGTGCTAGTTTGTCAACCTTTGCTACTTACACAATTCACAGCCAATTTAATTAAAAATATAACAGATCTGAAAGCTGCTAAAATGCTTGCAATGACTATCAGTCATTTGATAATGGTATGAAAGAGTCATTACAAGTGAACTGTAAGTAAACTTTTCCAAGATTGAATAACAAGGGCATTACAGTTCCAGCCATTAATGTCATCGTTTTTAAAAAAATTAGCTGTCCATCTTGCCCTAAAAACTAAGCATTTTTATCTCACAAACACATTTGCAATCAAAATATGCTTATAAAAGGTACAGTAAATTTCACAGCTATGAGCTGCACATTTTGCATTCTGAACACTAAAACAGCCTTTGCCAACTCTCTTCATCGTTTAGTTGATTTAATACAAAACTTTTTTCCTCCCCTTTTCAGCTTGTTGCTAAGATGAATACTCTGTATTCATTAGTAATCAAATACAATGGCAAATGTAATATTGTTGTGCAGATGAATTCTTTTTATTACCGACACTCTCATGTTTAAATTATTTCCTTTAAATAGTCGCCTCTTGTTATTCTAGCTCAGCTCATGAAGGAAGCTCTGATTGCAACAGCTTGGACAAAGGATACAAAATTAAATAAGTGAAGAAACCCCAGAATCAATGGATACTGGTTACATTATTAAAATAGTCATGTTTAGCCATACCCACAAGTCTTTGGGATTGCCACTGTGGGATAGTTCTGGGAGGACCAGCAGCAGGATTCTCCGAGCACAAACCATGCTCAACTGCTTTTGCCACCTGAACACTGAAATAGTGATTGCCTCAACTCTGAGGTATGGATTGGTCCCAGACAACCTGCTCAGCCCTGCAGGTCCCCCTGCTAGCAGAAGGTGCTCACCAGACCAAAGTCAAGCATTCACAGGTTGTGCAATCCTGTGGGTGTTGGAAGAATTCTGAGCTTTCAGAGGTTTGAAGAGGTGGAGACTTTCAGTCCCAGGAATGTATAACTGGGAGGTAAGAAGAGTACTAGTGGTCTTATTTGACTGATGAGATTTCTGAAAATCAAATTTTGAATTTAATTCTCACTGGAACAACAAAAGCCACGGGTACTTATTTTATGAGACACATTTCTCAAATCTGCCTTCTAACCCGAGGACTTCAGATTACCTGCAAAGAGAGGCAACCAGCTTCCGTTCAGAGTAGCTCAGGTGTTGTGCCGACAGCAAACTGCCAGCACACAACTGCAGATGTAAAGGGAAGCCTGAACTCCTGTAAGCCAGCACAGCCAGATGCAGAGTGCCCCTAGTGAAAGCTCAAATTTTTAAAATTGTCAAAAGCATGAACCAAAGGAAGAAAAAAGAAAGCAGTGGCTCCAGGAACAGAGATTTTTAACAATATTGTACTACATACAAAATATATATATCAACACAAAAAACCATGCAAAAATGTATTTTTAAAAATATTTTTTAAAATATATATAATATATAAATATATATTAGTATATATTATATATATGAAAAACAAAATTAACAAGCCTCATGCTTCGCCCTATTCATAAAGGTCTCAAGCTCTGTTTTGAAATTCATTTTATACATCTTACATAATATTTTTTTCTGTTTAAAACTAGCTCAAATTATTTGTTTTGTTTAAGTACTACAAAGTTAGAATATTTATATGTATAGCAGCAGATGCTGCTGTCTCTCCTACAATATAATACAACTTTATAACATATACTGCCTTTCACACCAACTGCATTCCCAGATGGACAGCATTAAATACAACGAAGAAGTGAATGCAGGCAATACACAGTAGATGTGTGTATTGTGATACAGCGATGTAAAGTGATGTAAAGACACTGTATGATGAATAAATTAAGGCATTGAGCAAGAAGGCCAATAAAAGAGTGAGAAAAAAAAAATGAGGCATATGCAGATGAGAAAATCTACTTAAAAAAAGAAAGACAAAAGTCAAAGAGATGGAGAGTTGATGAGGCAGAAAGATACACAGAGACTGCTCCAGATGGTAGAAACAACAGCAAAGGTTCCTAAACTAGAATGGCAAGACTATGTACAGAGGAGCACAGGGTGTTTGCAGAATCTGCAAAAAGACAAGCAAAAAAAGGGTTGAATGCATTGCTGTGATGAGTCACTGCTTTTGGAAATAAGGAGGGACCCTGAAAAAGTATTTATGAAGGCACCTGAAACTATGGCTGTGAAAGGATCCTTTAGCTTGAGGAGCCTCTACTGCCCTGTCAGGGGAACACCCAATCATGCAGTCTGATAACTAATTAATGACTGGGACCGACAGCCATCCCCATGAACCACGCAGTGAGTACCCACGCACACAGGGAATCACACCCCTACAGCACAAACACTGTATCGAAAGTTTGCCCAACTGTACAGCTGACCTGACATCTCCACAGTACCTACTAGGAACATGCTACTATATCAATGTTAGATTCTCTTTATGGGTTCCACATATTCTACATACAGTGTAGAGAAGTCAAACCCTAAAAATACCCTGCTACCTGAGGAGTTTTTAGCACTGACTGAGATGATGCACTGGTAGCGCCGTACTGTTTGATATTTTGAAAAGTCAAACATGACTGCGCTATGCTACACTGTTTTAAAAATATTAATAAACAAACACCAAACAATCTCAAATTTAGCTCTTAGGCCTGAAGCTATGATACATGAGTGGCAAAGTGGCATAGATGTGTTGGCCAGAAATTACTCAGCTCTGAGTGGCAATAGTGCTGCTTGAAATCACCAAGCATACGCATTCGTGGATCCCTTTCACTCTCAAGTTATCAGTGTGAGAACAGCGCTGAAAATAAACATCCCTCTGTCGACCTCCACCAACAAGTCTCCACAACCTTTAGGCTTTCAGACTAGCAAGGTCTAGTGCTCACACATAGCTTCCACAGTGGCATTTTCAAGTAGAGAATGACAGCAGTGACACATTTAAACCTTGCTCTTTTTCATACCCAGTTTTATTTCCTTGTCCATCATCTGCAGTCTCTGCCAGCCCACTCCCAAGAAGATCCTGGTATATCAAAACAGGATTTAGCTACAGTGCTCACCTCAGAACACCCAAATGTACAAATGCTGTGCTTAACATTCATCAGACAGATCCAATAAAGCTGTAAATGAAAAGAAATTGAAGGGACTATGTGCCCAGGAATAAAGCTAAATTAAGTAGCAAGTGTTTAAGAGCTCAAGACCTAAACCACTAGTTCCTACAACATGGAATCAGTCACTCTGGCACATCTGGGCATTTGGTGGCTAGAAGTGAGCTTGATTCTTATGCAGAAAGCCAGTAAATAACCTAGAGGTAATTTAAGAGCCCTCAAGAGGGCACTCAGAAAAAGCCCAAGTCACTTACTGAATTACTGGTGGGCCTTTGTACGGTGGCTAAACATCCATCTCTCTGGTGTCAGCTATGGAAGGCAGTATATGTAAGCTAGCCAGTGTACCCAAACAAAACAGCACACAAAGAATAGATAGCAATACAGATTCACTTTGCTGGCTACCTCTTATTTCATGCTCAGACTTGAGGATGATGGGTCATTACAAAGAGCTTGAACTACATAAATGCTCTGTGATATGCTACTGGTTCATACTCATACAAATATGAGAGTCCAGAACATGAAATGCAATATGAATAGATGCACTGAAAAACAACAAATCAAACATAAATAACCAGTCTTCATGTTGAAGACAAGAGTGCTGTTTTATACGAAATAGCCCATGGAAAAAAGTTACATTGTTCATCTATAACCTAACTTGGCATTTAAATAAACTTCAGTTAACACTCAGACATCACTAATTTGTTTTGCTTTTACTTTTCAAATAAGATTCTCATTAGTGGACCACTGGATTGACTATTTAATGGCACAGTGCTTTAGAGAGCATACAAATGTCATGCGTGTCCAATGCCTGTGCAATATAAATACAGAAATCCCCATGACCAGAAGAATTGTACGTTTTCATAATGAATTTAGGATACTGTCAGTCATGATCCTTTGCTTGGAACATCACGCTGAGATGCCAGCTGAGATTCCCAGACTGAGCAGGAGCTTGGGCTGTCAGAGCAGAACAGGTCTGAACTCTTCGAAAAGGATTAGATCTTCCTCGGAGTCATGGGCAGGAACACAATGCTGTTCCTTATGAAACCAGAGCAACCTCTGTCCAAAACTACAGAAAAAACCCCCAGTGTCTATCAAAAAATAGAAGCAAGATGCAAACAGCCATGGTTAAGAGCATGCACAATTTTGTTAAAAGAAATCACCCACCACAAGTAATCCAGTGCAGGTAACGAAGCTGCATTTATTCGATCTGATTGAGCAGAAAAAGCATTATTAAAAGAATTAACAGATTACATTCTGAGATTTATTTGTATGGAACCAGCTTGTGGGTGAGATCATGTAAGAATTGATTTTTTCTGCCTTACTTAAAAAATAAGGTTATGGAGAGACAAAAAATCATTATGAGGTGTCTGGAAAGTCTTAAGCAAAACTAAATCATACCTAAAATTCACGCAGTATAGGTATATATGTTATCAAGGAGTGGTAAAAGTTGTTGTAATGGATAAATTACTAAATAATTTTTTAAACTTTATTTTTTAAAGTATATCATATACTTTGAAGGCACTAGAACTAACATTAATTCATTTACTAACTAGGTCAATAAAAATTGCTGTAGCCAAGAGCTCTATTAAAAGTCCATAATGTTATCTTAATAGAGGAAAACTAATAGAGTTCTTTTGGAAGTTTTCCATAATATTAATACTGTAGAATTTCAGTGGATGTATGTCTTAAATAGTTTAAATAGGCATTTTTATTAACAGACCTATTATTAGAATTAAAACAAATTAAAATTATTACTTTCTCTAAGAGGAAGTATTTGCGTTCCAAGCATCTTAATGGAATTTATTCTTGAAAGAATTTAGAAACAATGTTCATTATTCAACATTGTGAAGTGGGAATTGGCTATTTGGCATCCACACACAGAGGATCTGCCAATTTGCAACTACTGTAGCACTTACTCGGAGCCTCTCTGTCTAAACCACTTTGCATGGCAGCCGTCCAGAACCTCGACCTGCAATACAATCCACCTCCTTGTCAAGAGCCTTTCTTGTTGGAAAGCATTAAACTCACCCAGCAACCAAGCAACAAAAAAATACTACTAAAAAAATCTATTGTATCAATTATCTGCTCATACCCTGTTTTCTTTGGGCTTTTTGCCACATACAATTATCCCTTTGGTTTATCCCAGGTTAACCCATGTTCCTTATTTCTGTGCTACCTGCTCACTGATGGTCTGTGCACATTTTCAGCTGAATGAAATCTTTATATTTTGATTGCACTTACTACCTGCTTATAGAGTTAAAACATGCACCAGGTAATGCAGATGAGCTGTGTGAGCCTTATAGGATTGCTGGGGTCTAAGATGAAGGCACAGCATCCAAGGGGCTGCAAATGGCACAAAACCAGGCACAGCACTGGAGCAAAGTTTTCAGAAAAGTTTTCAGCAAAGCAGGAAGTGCTGTGCACCTTACACAGCTGGAGGAAACCCAGACTCAGGGGAAAAGTTGATCTGGTCCCATCCTTTACTCCTCCTGGTGGGCAGAAAGCAAATTATGATATAGCTACATTGGCCAAAAGCAGCCATGGAGTCTATACCTGGAACTAAACCCCACAGAACCATAGACAAACTTTGCTTTTTGCTCATGCAGGCATTTCTCAGGGAGTTCATGGAGAAAAGGGAAGCCCTGATCTGACAGAAGGGCACTGAAGCAACTTTACCTTCCTATTGAACCCAGTAGGATTCCAGTTCTTTTCCTAAATGAACAAGCTCATGAATTTCTGATGAAACCACTGTATTTAATATCCAAATACTGCACATGAGCAATTGAAATGAATGCTTCTGGAGTTCTATTCACCTATGAACATTATCACTGTCTTAGGTAAGAAGAGTCCATTTTCCTGACATGCTAGAGTTGATTATAAAAGCCATTACCAGCACTGGTTTTGGACACCAGGGTAATACATGCACATGCCTTCCAAAGTGATCAAAAATTCCTGCCACATCCAATGTTCCTCACCCTTCCCATCACACAGGGGCCAGGGGAAGGTCACCATGATAGCAGTGCCTGTGCAAACAGAGCCTGCACGAGACCCAGCACAGCTCCCAGGCTGGGCACCTTCATCAGAAGTTTTCACCAAGAGCACATATCCCTTGTGCAAGTCATGTCACCCAAACACTGACTTACTGCCATGAAAACAGTAGATTGTACAAAAGTTATTTTCTTAGTTAATCATCAGAGATAAGCAGATTTTGCTTCTTGTTTTTGAAGTTGGAATAGATATGGGTAGAGTTATAACATCACATTGTAATTGCTGCCAACACTGGAACATTTCCTCCCCATCCCCTGAAATGACCTGCCAGAGATTTAAAGTCCTTCCACAGAAATTGGCAGCATTGTGACATTCAGAGAACAGATCAGAGCACTGAAACTATTTCAACCATTACCTGACTGGACACATTAAAGGACCAAATCCAAAGGCCATAAAAGTTCCAGGAAACTTTTTGTAGTCTATAATGAGGTTTGTATCAGGCTCCAGGTCCCAATCAGCCATCCCTAGTTTTGGTATTCATGTTTGCTAAAATTACAAAATGTCCTTTCATTCCAGAGAATCTTATCAGAAAATTGATCTCTTTATATATAAAGTCTTCAGCCAAGGTAAAGTCCTTTCAAGAGTTTTATGGTTTCCTATCATTCTTTTCAAAACCCTGTGGAAACTGGAAAATATGCTGATACTGTTTCTATGTTAAAAGAATGGTTAAATAAAAGAAAAATATAGTTCTCAAGTGTTTGCAAATATCCAGCATTTTCTAATTTCTTTGGCAAAAATGGCAAAGGTTAACAGCAAAGAGGTAAAAAAACAATTCAGAATTAATTCAGAATGACGCAATTATTTACAGAAGTATCTATCTTAACATTATGTCATTTTCTTATTTATAAGACCTACAGCTGTGCTCTCTCTATGTATTTAAATTAAATTATCTAATGCAAATGTTATATATGAACAGCTCAGAAAGGCACTATTGTATCAACACACCTTATTCCATGTAAAAGCAGATGGCTAGTTCTGGGATTGTAAATGTGTCAGACAATAATTTTATTGCCTTGCAGGTAGCAGAACACCCAATTTTCTTGTTCCCAAATGTTGATTGAGTGATAGCTTTTAATATTGTCTAATGATCACAAACATGTGGAGTCTTGAATTAACATCTGGTTTATGGGTAAAGTCACACACAGAAACTACTCACAAAACAAATAACCCTCTGCCCTCCAAAAGCTAGAATTAATAGAGCAAGCACACGCTATTTTATTACTGAAGAAGTAGCAAGGCATGCTGCAAACATTTATAGGTATGGTTTATGTAGTGCAACTAACTGAACAAATCACTTTGTTCAGAAAATTCCTAGAAGTCACAAGCTCTAAGGAGGAGAAAACAGTTTGTCAGGAATATTGGAGGAAGAAACAACCACAGAACCAAATCTCATAATTCTGAGCCTGGCAAAGCTTTCACTGCACACAAGGAGAGTTTTGCCCAAGGGCAGCCTTAGCCAGTAACTTGTGATGTCCAGGTATGCTCAAGAACTCCTGGAGTAAAAATAAAAACACCTTGTCAGTTGTTCTGTCCTTGTGGCTCATTCTTTCATCAGTGAGTATCACTTAACAAATAAAGCCTCAAGGACCATTCAAAATTGCCTCGCTTAGTCACAGATAAAATTTTATTCACAGATCTCCTTCTACAAAACTGTATTAGAGAGGTTCCAGTGTGGACTTTGCAGCCTTTTCGCATTTATTCCAGTATCTCAGAAATTTCACTACCGTGTGTTTTTTCCTTAAATTGTTTTACTTTGCTCTATCCCAATCTTTTTGTTGGGCTGGACTTTCTCCTGGATACCTAGATCTTTCTAGATGTGTGTTCACAACCCAGAGCCCTGTTACTGGCATGGCTTCCACACAGGTCCCTGGGTTCACAAAGCAGAGCAGCAGTTCTGCTCAGGGCTGAGTGTGCATGAAAACAAGTCCCCCACACCTCCAGCATATCCTTTCACAAACCTCAGGCCATCTTGCACCTCTTGCTGGGCTGTCCTGGAAGGGACAGGAGATAGGCACTGCAGAGATGCAGAGGACTTTATTGTAGTTGTTTAGGGGCACCATGGCCATTTTGCAGGCATTTAGAGGGAACCATGTTGTGTTCAGGAAGCTTATGAAATCCAAACTGCAAATCTACCACTCTGTAACCCCGAGACAGAGAAACTAAAATCCTCTGAGCAGAGGGTGAACACAAGGCCTGTTCATTACAGGTATCCCATATGCACCAAAGATCTCACTTCAGCAACACTCTTGCACCTGGGCCACAGGTGCATTATAAGGACCCACCAAGGCAAGTTTAAGCATACTTGGCTAAGTGCTGCAGAAACCTACAGGCTCTCCTAGTCCTCAAAGCATCTCTTTTATACAGGTATCAGAAGGAAAAACAAAGTTATATTAATGCTATGAATAATACAATGAGAACAATCTTCAGCATCATTGAAACTGTCCCAAGCCTACCTCTTGCCCTGGAGCAGTCTCCGGGTGGACTGCTCTTCCACCTCAGCAACAAACAGCCCTTGCTGTGCCCTGTTTTCCATGGAGGACAAATTTTTTCAACATGCCAAAATTCCATAGCTGAGATTTGGATGAGACTCAGCATCTCTGTCCTCTAGACCCTAACATATGCATATATTCCCTTTCGCACGCTCACCCCTGCAATTAATTGTAGAGTCATATATTTTAACAAACCGGTTAATTGAACACAGCTAAGCTGCAAAATTTAAGAAATTTGCCACATTTATATACATAGTAATGAGATCAATTACTTTCAGCTCATGTAGACATATTGAGAACTAATGAGGTACTTAAAACGTGTATGGAGAAAGTCTACTTTCTATTTCCATGCTGTAACTTAGAGCTTGTTAGAGATTTAGCTCTTTATCAGTTTGAGCTATGGCACTTACATTGATAGAAGGCCTGTTAGCTGTGGCTCCTGACTGCATTAAAAAGTCCTTTAATGCAGTTTTGTAGTGGCATACATCTCATTACAGTGCAAAAAATGGGCAAACACTGAAGAAAGACCACGTTGTTGGAAAATACTTTGTCTGAGAACACAGCAAGCAGAAAGCTTATCCTTTGAAGGATAACATCCACCTCACTCATAATTTAGATAAGTAATCCGGAGACCCTTATAATAAGAAAACCTTTATCGTTTTTTAAATCTATTAAAAAAGACCCACAAAGGTAAAGTGCCAAATCCTAGAACTGTTATCTTTATGGGTCACTTATAACAACAAAACACTCTTTTCTCCCAACACAAAACACAGTGGTAATTTATTTCTTCAAAGAAATTGCACCGAGAGAACGTCTACAACCCAGTACACTTCATACACTGAGCTCTAGGTTATTACCTAGGAAGCCAATTTTCAGGCAGTGGTTTCAACATCTGAGCACAGCCTTGGATACAGCTCCAGGCACATCCGAAGTTTCTCATTAAGTTAGACATGCAATGAAAACGTTGGAAGTTGTTTAAGGGTGAGGAGAAAATGGATACAGATATTGTAAAAGTACAAGAAAGAACAGAAAGAAGCAGAGAAACCTTTGACTCAGGCATAGGGAGTTAAAGGTGGTCAGCCCAAGAGAGTCTCACCACACAGCAGGTCCCTGTGGTTTACCTTCTGCACAAGCATACTGACCAACCCACAGCAAAGCTTTAAATCTTGCTATCCAGCAGATAAAAACAGCTTCTTCTTAACCATAGTTCTGACCACATAGTTTTCTGCTATCACACCCTCTAAATGTTTTATTTCCCTGGCCCAGATATTAAATGACACACTACGTAGGCAATTGCTCTCAGCTATTAGGGCTGAGGTCAATGCAGTGCCTTTTCCTGAGGGACAGGGACTCCTTATCCATGGAGGGAATGCTACTGCACAGGTATCTCAGCTTGGTTCCCTGGGGTCATGCAGGGACACCTCTGCAACATGTCTATAAGCTTCAGGTTTCCAAGAGAAGAGATGCACAAAATATCTTTTTGCAGCTCTATCAGTCTGAAGTCTCCCTTTCCCTCCTTCAGTTAAATGTCTCAACAACTTGATTTTACTCCTGCATTTGTTGTTCTCTTTTGAAACACCCATTTACAGTATGGTAACATCCACCAGGACAGCATCCCTCCAAATATCAGCTCAATCCTGGATGTGAGGCTCAGGGCAGGAGCCATAGGACCCACCTATACTTAGAGCAGAGACTTTCATATCTGACCTTTAGCTGCTAGGGGAAGGGAAGGAGAGACACCACTTACCCAGCATGGCCAAGTGAAACAATCCCCAGACAGCAGGAGAGTAGCAGCAAAACCTGAAGCTGCCAAAGGAGGAATTAAATAGATGGCTCTGGACCGAGGTGTGATCCTGCTGGGTTCACCTGCCTCCAGCATAAACTTGATCACCCAGCCTGAGTGAAAACATGACCCTATGGTACCCAGCTCTGTGGTTATGAGGCAGCAAAGCAGCTTATCCCTTGATTCACTCCAGCTGTGGGTGCATCCCAGGGCTGATGCTCCCCAGCTGTGCCACAACTGCCCTTGGGTTTCACCACTCATGTGGAAGAGGAAGAGCCTCTGCCCCAAACTATTAGGCCAAATCAGCTCTGTGGGATTTTGTGGGCTGCAAGCTGGGCATCAGGCAGGGGTCCCAATTTACTGTTAGAACTGGGAGCAGGTGTGTGGGTCCAGCAGCTCCTCCTCCCCACAGGAGATGACAGCCTGCAGAATGGGGGAGAAGGAGGTAGCTCTGGGCTATGTCTGGCTGTGGTTTTCCTTCCCCTCAGTGTGTATGTGCTCATGTGCAGTATGTTCAGTCTGGATATACTGCTTTCTGCAGCACTGATTGTACATTTGCTTGTCATTACAGTGTCTATAAGTAAATACAGAGAAATAAATAAGAATACTTATCACTTTAAGCCCATTAAAGCATTGGCAAAGTTTCACATGAGATGGTCTTTAAAGCTTGATGTATGGCAATAAAATTAGTTCAGAAAGAGACAGCTGCATAAAAACAATGTATGCCTTCACATAAAACCATGAAAAATATTTTGACTTGCACAGATTTTAAGGTAGGCTTATTTATTGGAGCTATGCTTCAGTAATTTACAAAATACAGAATCTGAACAAGAGGAGCGTCAGATGCTCGCAGAGGGACAGTCTGATGAGCACTCATTGCAGCTGATGAGTCTGAAATCACATTAGGATGATATCAAAGATTTGTACCCAATGTTGGGGAATGATCACACTTTACAGAAACTGAGAGCTAACGAAGTAAAATTAAAAATAAGTGGAGTAGTGGGCTGAAAAGATTATCTAAAAATATATTGTGAAATGGATATCTGATAACTAAAGAGTAATTATTTTTTAAAAAAATCTGAGAGCATCAAGTTTGAATTAAAACTAATACATATTTTTTTTAAATTGTGCTTCTGGACTGCAGAATGTGTCAGAAAAAAACATCCAATATGTGTCTTTGATCCAGTTACCAGTAATAGAAAACATTTTCCCAGAGAGATGCAAGAGAAAAACAGATTCATGAGAGCTTCTACTTCTTATTTATAGCTTTATGCAATTTTTATCTCATATCCTTCTTCCTGTCCTTTAATTGAAAAGCAAAATTTATACCTAAAAGCAACAGTGCAATGAGAGATGGTGCCTGTAGATTGGATTTGAGTCTCTAAAGTGAACAGCGACACATGAATGATGCAGTGTTCTAGTTTTGGTGTGCTCTTTGCTATCTGTTAATGATATCATGAGACAAAGACACAGGGCCAGCAGCAGTGGGCTTAGATAGTTCTTTCTTACCCTGTTTTAAAGTGGGGACTATAGCAGACTCAATTCACACAGGTCAAAGAAAAATAGGACATCTTACTCTCTGGAAATTGTAAAATGAGACAGAACATTCCTATTTTTAAACAAATATTAAAGGTTTATTTCTTTTGACAAGACCTTGGGCTTAAGAAAATAGATTGCTTTACCTTTTCATATCAGATAAAAAAGTTTCAAGTGATCAGTGACAATTTTTCCTGGTTCTCCATTTACGCCTGGACTACCACCGAGTCTGTCTCACACGAGCAAGGTCCTATTCATGTATTCTCTTAGTTGTCATATAATGAATTCTCATTACCAGTTCAAGCCTGTGCAGTCACATTAAAGCCCATTTATGTTCTGATATGTACATATGCGTTAATTCAGATTATACTCCTCTAATTGCACAAATTAATTGCTCTCTGATGAATTTTACAACACCTCATTTCTTAGGGTTTCTCCTGAAAGTACACTGGAAAGGTCAGCACCACGATCAAATGCTACCCTGTTCAACATGCTTTGAAGATTATAATTATATCTAATTAGAAGGTTTTGCAATTAGCCCATATTGTAAATTTTATATTCTATGAATTAATAAAATCCTTTTGTATTTATTTACCCTGCCAAACACCCAACTGCTACTATTAATAGACTGTTTCATCTCAGCGAGGACAACAGGATGTCACTGTTATTTGGTATTTTTCTCAGGCAAAGATTTTCTGCCTGAAAGTTTACCCCCAGTATCTGCAGCCTGACCAGGACTCTTGGGATAGAAAAAGAATACAAATGAGCTGATATTAATGTCACAGATATTAGTAGTACTCTATGCCTGTGTGCAATTTCTTTCATGAAAAAATACTAATGTGAAGAGAAACCACAGAATTAACATGGTGACCACTGTACACAGCCACTGAGCAAAGAGAGGCACGAAACCAATGCATTGCCAGAAGGCACATTTTTCTCATTCAGGATACAGATAACAGATTAGTATTCCAGGTATTGGTTGATTTTCAGCTCTTCTCGGAAAGCTACACATGCACTTGTACCCCAGAGAGCAATATAAGAGCAAGACTGTCAAACTTCATCTTTGCTGCAGACTAATTACAAAACCTAGGAGCCTAGTTTGCAAAACTGGGCTTCCTTTGCTGCCTATCCATGCTGTTTTATGTATCTTAACAGTATGGGGGTTATTTTATTACGGTAACAGTTTCTGGGTCTCTTTGAAACAGCAAAACAGGACAGTGCCAGCAGCACCATCAGGAGGAAAAGCTGGCAGCGTGCTAAGCTTTCCTCAAATTAATTATCTGCTGAAATCACAACAACAATTAGTTTGTTGATTTGAATTTTACCCACAATACAAACATAAAAAGAAGAAAAGATTAAAAAAGCAAAAAGCTGTCATGGTGAAACTGAGGTTTGGTTGTCATCTCTTGAGAGGAGATCTCTCTCTGACACTCCAACACAAACACACATGGCTGTGATTGAAAGCCCATTGCTCTCAGGAACATTTGATTGCTTTCCAAACACAAGGAGGAAGCATCATTCCTCAAAAATCTGTCTTCCAGAGTATACCTGGGGCTTTCACATCACCATTCATTTAGGGTAGCAACTCACAACCTAGCCTGCTCCATGGCAACTTCATATCAAACTTCATTTAGAGAATGGCTCATCTGTAAGTTTGTCTGCTGCCCGAGTATGCCCAGAACTGCCCCGAGAGCTAATGACTGGTTTAATGATCAGAGTTTAATACTCCTGAGTTGCCACCACATCGACCTTTTCCCTGGATTGGATTCACATGTGCCCTACAGAGCCATTTGTATATCTGCTTTTACATCCCCAGGCATGTTCTGTGCTCACTGTCTTGGATGCAGTATCTCTTTGGAGCACAGGAACCCAATTATAAATATAAATAACAATAAAAAGCCTTTTATCTCTCAAGGCAAATTTTCTTTGAACCTACATACATTTAGCATATTCGTGGCTTCCATATCTCAGCTTGAAGAATTACAAACGTATTACTGAGTGCTGACAAAACTCTTCATGTTTGTTTATATTCCTTCCATGCACATCCAATGGAATGAAATCTCCTTTTGTGGGATCTAACTTTTGACATCTTTTGACATCAGTGATGTCAATATAACAATCTCACAATCAAGGGAAAGACGAGTCAGGTCTCTCATTAGATTTTTTTTCATTAAATTCTTCCTTATTCCCCCAGAAAATTCAGGAAAATGTGACATTTCATCCATCGCTCAGCTGCAGCCAGCTGTGGCACAACTTCTAATTGACCTTGACACCTGAGAACTTCATAAGATGGCAAATTACCAAGAGGACCTATAAGTCAGCCAGGTTAGAGAAGTCGAATAGTGAATAGCAAGAAGGGCAACAGATCCAACACTATGTAAATTAGGAATTGTATTTAAGCCAACATATTGCATTATGCATGAAAAGGTGAGTAATAGCAAATAGTTTAAGAAATCCATCTGCAATTAATGAATCCTAAATAGCTTTATTAATGTAGGTCAAATTCCATCTTCTTGTGGGAATTTGACATTTACTAATATGCTCCTTTATGAATTATTCAAATATATATTTTATATATATACAAAATTGTATTGAGTATGCTCTTCACAAAGGCTGCATTACACTGGCATTACAAAATCTATAGGGACTACTTAATTTCTAATCCAGTAATCATCAATTAAATAATATTTAAATCATACTCTAATATATCTAAATCCAAATGTTATGCCGAAGACTGCAAAATATTGTTTTATTTGTAACCTGTAGCAGAATGTCATCACCCATCACAGAGCAGGTATTCAAAAATCTCTCTTTTGTTCTTGTAACATATAAACATAGTATCAATTCCCATTGTGAAGAAAAACTGTGATTAGTAATTAAATTACAGTGCATTAAACTTACTTAACTTAAGTTCACCAGCTGGGAAAATTCTATGCCTCCAGGCTTAACAATAACTCCTAATCTTGCTGTTGCCTGTACCTATTTTTTTAAGTTGTATTATAATTTCCATTATTGGAATTTCATTAAAAATGGTAATGTCACTACTCCTGTTAATGCTTAAAACCAGCACCATAATCCTGAATTTTAATTAGTAATTATAATTACTCATTATTCATTAATGAAATGTTTAGTTGCTAATTGTCTTTGATCACCCCAGTCCCTAGGCTTATATGCATTTAACAACATTTAATTTCTCACAGTTTCTGTTTAAGTGGAACCATCAACCTTATTCACTTTTAACATTTTCGTGCGGTGCAGTGCTTTGGGTCTCTTATCCACTCCTTAAACAGCTCAAATGGATGGCTTCATGCCCTGATTAGTGTTTCATTAACGGAGAGACAAATGCCTCAGGTATGCAGCACACAAGACAAAGATACCTGGGAGGTAAAATTAGTTCGTTCAGGGTTCTTTCCACTCACTTTGCTGTAACTGTGGCTGTAGATCTTCATTTTCCACCATCTCGACATCAAATAGGTCTGGGTTCATCCACCTGACATTTGGCAGCACAAGGAATGGCCAAAATTAGCACCTGTGCTGCCTGCAGAGGGAGGGGGAGTGCTGAGGGTTCCATGGTCTTCAAGGGCATGAGCAACTGCATCCCTGACTACAACAGGGGTGCCTGGAGTAAGGTAGGGTGATCTTGGGCCAGTCTGGTCAGATGCAGAGCCATGCAGACACAGTGAAGATGTAATCTGCTCTTAGAAAACCTGGCTCAACCCTAGGACTGTGAGGAGAAATGTGCCAGTGTGACATCTGGGATTCACACACCATGGACATGGGGAGATAGAATGCAATGTGCAAAATTTTCAAATATGTGACTTAATTAACTACTCTACCATGAACTATTCTACCATTCCAAAATATCTACAGCTCCCTCTTGGGATTAATAAAAAATGGACACTAGCTAGCTAATGGCTGGAATAACAAACTGCTTTTTGTTGTTGTTAGGGCATTGGAGAACTAAAGAATTGAAATGAACTAAAGAATTCAAATGAAATTACTTAGTTTATATCTGTGTGCTCTAAGAAATGTAACTTTTCACTGGCTGCACCAAATCTGGGCAAAGCCATAGGGGAATGGCTTGGACCACAAGCTCCTCTCACCCAGGACTCATCTCCAGTGAGTGGTACTGGGTTCCAAGGAAAGCATAAAAGAACAGGTTGAGCACAAGTTGATACATAAGTTGATACTTCCTCAAAGTCTTCTCCCACTCTGGATTTCCTGCATCAGGCTGCCTTTATAAGTGACTCATAAAAGTCTGAAAACGGTTAACAGTTAATCTATGTATACTACAGATGTGAATATCATACATTAGACATGGTCCTAAATATGACAAAGAAAGCCTTGGAGATGATTGCAAGTCACGGTGATAATTGTTTTTGGAAGCTGTGGAGCTGTATGACAATTGGCTCCCCGACGAACAGATATATCACTGCTAACACTAATATATTAACCTTTAATTTATAAATGGAGCTCTGTATGGAGTGTAGCCAATTTGATCTGCAAAAGGGGCTGTGAATCTTACAAAGAATGACTGATATTCTGTGTCATCAGTTCCTGACTAAAGGTTCCCAGGTTACTGACAGCCTGTGCAGACCTTGCTGGAAACCTTATCTGGTCCACAGAGACATAACGCCCTTTGGGTATTTTAAATTTAATGCTTCTTGGTAAGGCTGCATGCTATCCCTAAGAAATGATGAGGACTGACAAATGGATGCTGGAAAGCCGGAGTTCTGTGTTTTATGCTGGCATTGTGGTTATGCCAAGCCAACATTCAATTCCAACATCTTGGAAATTCAAAATAAGAATTAATCTGAAGTTACGGTGAAAATCTGGTATTTTCATTTCTGCACAGATCTTATTCCAGGAGAAGTTAAACAACAGAAATAAATACCTTGCATGTTTAAAACCGTGTATTTTACAACATAAAATAAGACCCCTTTAAGTAAAAAAGTTAAGTGTCTACTTAGCTTGCAAATACCCACCCACACACATACACAGAGCATTCTTGGTCAGGCGGGATACTTCTGTAAATTATTTCCTTCTTATTTCACACTGAAATCCTTTAATATGTTTAATCATATGCAGTCTGTCACAAGGAAGTAAAAAGGACTTATTTTCTCCTTTTCAGAACACAATTCTAGGTATTTGATGGCTACCCTTGAGAGGGTCAGGAAAAGTATCTAGAAAAATGGTGGGATTTACATAAAAAGAAGGGCTGGATTTTGAAAGACCTACATTGTGCTCAGAGAGGCACCTCCCTCAGTCAGTCTTCAATTCCACTGGCATAAGCCGAAGTTGGAGTATTTGACTCAAGTCTGAAGGTTTAGAACACAAATCTCAGCCCCAGTGCACTCAGGGACAAGAACTGCATGAAATACAGTAACAAAAACTAGACTTCCTAGTGGTTCACCATCTGATCATATCTAATTATTAATTAGGAGACAGAAGATATGAAGGAAGTTAACTGTCTGTAAGGTGTGGTCTACCCCCAGGAATATCTGACAACACACACATCCAAACCCATGACATTAGCAGACAAGGGCACTTACTTGAGATTTACACCATATTTTCTTGGCTGCACAGAAAATAAACATGCAGAAAGCCAAGAGCCTGTTTCTGTGTTCTAGTGGCTGAAGGATGATAGAAGAACATTTCTAACTTGCTGCACCTCTAAGAGCAACCGGGAAGCTGAGCACTGTATAATGTTATGTTACTAATGTAGTACTTGATTCAGTGAGAGAAATTCTTAAAAGATCATTTTGAAGCAGATGGGGGATCAATAGTTTCCTGTACAGTCTGTACTCTCTATAGACCAAATAGTATTCGTACATCTGAAGTTTAGCAGATGGTGTTTTTGCATTAATTTTCTAAACTACCAACTGTAGGATACTCTGTTTTCAGAAAACCAGTTGCCTTAAGGCTTGAATTTTTTAAAGTATTTCAAATGTTTTCATGTGTTGTAAGCACACCTCTTTCTCAGGTTCTCTCTCCCAAAGGTGCCGTTCCGATTTTGGATCTCAAACCCACAAACTGGCAGCAGGCTCAGACGTGCAGGTTCACACCGTGTTTGTAACGGGAGGTGGAACACGGCGGCACTTCACTGGAGGGCATTTGCTGCACTCTGTCAGGCCACAGAGCCATCCCCTCACCATCACACTCCTTTGCTGCTTAGAAGGGAGGAAACCAAACTGGTGGGTGGAAAGTACAATAAAACCATTCAACATACTCATGAGATGCCAAGGACCATTTGCTTCTGTTTTGAATCAGTCTCCAAAGCCCACTCCACACCTGGAGCACCTGTTTTCATCTATCTGCATTTCCTTTCTGATTAAATTATTTATGTAAACAAAAGAAAAGTTGAGGAATTGTGAGAAGGCATAGTGCCTCTGAATATTTTAAAGAGACTGGATTCTTCTTTTTTGGCCAGCTATCACACGCAGCACTTTTGAAAATTTGACTCTGGGTGTATATATATCTCAGGGCAGAAAAAGTTGCATGAAGGTCACTGTGTCATGGATTTTGAGTTCCTAAAGAACCCCCCCCCCACCAAAACTGAGATACCTTTGATCCACACCAAAGGGGGAGAAAAAGAAAACTTCAAAGAAGAATAAAAATCCTCCTACTTTGCACCTGCTTTAACTGCAGCTAGTGTGTATTATTTATCATCCTCACCTCACTTCTGCATTGCTCTAAGCATGCCGAAGTCATTCAATTTAGCTTTCCAGTTTGGTCAGCCTGCCAGGAAGGAGTAATCTTGCCTTCACCTTCCCCAGCCCTCTTCTGAACGCAAATATAGTGTGACTGCTAATTTGTTGATTTATACAAGCCTTAATCCACCAGAGTCATAAAATATTAAAGGGATCTTTCTTCAGTAAATTTACAGCTAAATAAAATTGTAGCTCTCAAGACTTGCTAGAAACTAGAGTGACATTTTATTTGCTTGAAATCCATTTTCTGATTCAGTGAGGTGGACTGACATGGGCAGCTTGCTTATTTAAACCACAGCATATGCAGCGTGCTTGGGTGGTGTCTGAGAGAGAAAATGTGTTCCCTTATTTCACAGAGTAATGCAGCTAATGCCTTCATCTCATCTTTTACTGTTACTACTAAATAATTGTGATGAAAGGGAGCTAATTTCTGATAAAATTGATACAAAATAATTAAGAGAAGACCCTGAATTAGTGCAAGATGGAAGCTTGGCTGACTTTGGTTAAAAAGAGATCCCCAACCACCCTGGAAAACCGTGAAGATCTCTCCCTTCTCCTCCCAATTAACAATTAGTTGAGCTGGTACCTATTTCTTACCGCAAAGTGAAGACAATGGTGTAAATACCCAAAAGACTAGATAAAGGAGATTAAATTTCTTACAGCACATCTCCAAACACTATTTCTATCATTTTGCAACCACCAACAGTCTGGGCAGCACATCATGAAGAAAAAAGAATTTTTACCCCCTGTATATTTCAGATTGGACGAATATCAGACAAGGCATAGGAAAAATAATTTTATTTTAAAACCATAAATTTAATTCCAAGTGTGATCCTGTCCATTTTTATTTCTGTGCTTTTAGGCTATTCCATTTTGCTTTTCTGAGTGTGTTACAGAGGGTCAAACAGAGCATTTTCAGCTGTGAATACCTAGCACAGGATTTCTATTACACAGGGTTATACACAGCCCCTGTTTAAAGAGAAAGAAAATAAATAAATATAGGGTTACTTTTTTTTTCTTGAGCAAGAGAGGATGGGGAAATGGCCTATAGATTTTAACTTCCCAATAACAAGCCGGACCATAGGATGTCATTTGAGAACTCCAGAAATTCCCCTATATATGTGCTCTGCACATTTTTTTCAATTTTTCTACCAGAAACATTTTCTTAGACACTTGGTGTGAGTTCTTTAAGGCAACAGAAGTTCTGGGTAATCGATATTTATGAATATTCAGTCCCTCACTGAAATGCCTAAAATTAAGATTAAAGGAAGAATCAAGTGCCTGTATTACATTTGTTGCAACAGATTATTCAAATGTACCAGAAAAATTTTAACTGCACTAAAAAATGCAGTTCATCAATGGGAAAAATAACAGTTTCCATTTTAAAAGATACTTATTGAACAGTCTGCTTTTAAAAATTATTATTTTCAATAAAATATGCTATTAATATTAGAATAAAATATTTTCATAACAATCATGCTTTAGTTTGAAATCAGAATTGATCCTTAGCGTGTCTTGGAGGTCCTTATTGACAGAATTAAAAAATTATTAAAGATTTTAAATCTCTGTGTGTGATAGCACGGCTTTGCTGATTTTCAGCCTACAAAGCAGAACACCCAGTCCTTGAATAAGACCAATTAACAATCAACCCCCAAAATTCTGTATTTTCCATGCAATTTTCAAAATCTCTCAGTTTCTGAATCCCCAAACTTAGCAGCATTGCAGCAGATCTATTCAAAGAAAGTCTGCTCTAGATAATCTCTTTGATGTAACAATACCAAATCACAAAACAAAACAAAAAAAAAAGTCTGCTTTCTCTGAGGTTTTTTTTAAAAAGGGATTAAAAAATTACCATCTTTCGCTGCTCTTCTAATAGCAGAAGGAATAATCTCCCTTGCCTCTTCATCACAGAAACAAGAGTGTTTCCTTAAGGATACAGCTCTGTGGGTATAATCTGATTTACAGATGAGATCACTCGAAACTTTACTGTAAGCTTTCCAAACTTGCCGCCGGTGAAGATAAAATGCTTTGCCACCCTTCTGCAGGCACTGAAAGCCCTGGCACTGGCCCTGTACAGCTCAACTTCAGCACTGCCAGGAGTGCCCCAGCCATGAGACCCACGGCCCCACTGCCCACATGCTCAGCCACACCTGCCGGGGCACACGGACACTTCCCAAAACATCGGGCACCAGGAAATATTTAAGGACTCTCCCATCTCTGAGGTGGCATTGGCATTATCTGATGAAAATCTACCTCACTTCACAATCCATATTTATTTTTTTAAATATTTATTTCGTTACTGACCTTAGAGATCATTCAGTTCCAACTCCCCCTGCCATGGTCAGGGGCACCTTCCGCTAGGCCAGGTTGCTCAAAGCCCCATCCAACCTGGCCTTGGACACTTCCAGGGATGGATTCACAGCTTCTCTGGGCAACTTCTTCCAGTGCCTCAACACTCTCACAGTAAAGAATTTCTTCTTTATGTCTAATATAATCCTACGTTCTTGCAATTTAAGACTGTTCCCCTCTGTCCTATCACTCTATGCCCTTGTAAAAAGTCTCCAGCTCTCTTGTGGCCCCTTTAGGTACTGGAAGGCTGCTATAAGGTCTCCTCAGAGCCTTGTCTTCTCCAGGCTGAACAGCCCCAACTCTCTCAGCCAGATATTTGGGGTTTATAAAAATGTTTACACACAGTACTTAAAGCTCCTTGTTTCCTTCCATCTCGATATTTTTCTGTTCTCTCCCTATACTCTGATGCTTCTGTACCCATTGCATAGGAAGCAGTGTGTCAGCTGGTAAGTCAGCTGCAGCACTTCTTAAAACTGAGTTTCTCACTACATTTTATTTTGGTTTATCTTTAAAAATCTACACTGTTTAGCAGTCATCCTTCTGCAAGTCTGCATGCACTGCCCTTCATCCCAGGTTCAGGTATCACCATTCACTTCCCTCTCAATCCTTGCCTCTCTCCATTACAAATGTTCCTATAATCTCTTTTAATTCATTCTCCTAAACCTGCACAGGAATTTTTCATAGTTTCTGCAATCTATGGCATTAGGCATAGCTTTGAGTTCAGCTGCTGGCTAAAATCTGCCTTTTTGAGCCAAATGCCCTGGGCCAGTGCACCTCTGCTCTGGCCTTGATGAATAATTCCAGTCTGCTGCAACTCTGAATAATCCCAATTCCACCCTTACATGATCCTATACTACTCTCAAATTTAATCTTTCACTAGCCCTAAACTCATCTTCATTTAACAAAGTGCTGATTCCTTCCCTGGGAGACTCTAGCCATCGGTCTTCATAAAAGGGATGCTAACTTGCTATATCAGACACTTCAGCCATCTCCACAGCTCTGGCACATGGCAATGAACTTGCCAATACTGAAACTCTTTGAAAATTTCGGGAATTCAGTTGCAAATCGACACATCCTCCAAACACTGTTTCTGCTATCAGTGCTTTCATTTTGCTTTTCATTCAAAGAGTGATTTATTTTTTCTCTCAAATCCTTTCTTTCCTACTACTTGGAGTCACAGCTTGGTCTGACACCATTTCCATCATGTTGCCCATCACCTATTTACACACAGTATTGCAGCAAGGATGGTTGGAACGTTCAGCATTTGGGTGTTCTTGCAAAGGGATTTATCCACCAAGAGAAAAACTTGATTTATATGTTACAGACTTTACACCTTCAACTCTGTTTTGGCATTGCCCTCATACATTTAATATTCATCCCCTTTACACTTATCCTTGCAGTTATTGAGTTTATAAATCCTAATCTGTCTCTCTGGGATGGTGAGGTTGTATTTCGCCTCGTGTGATTCTCTGGCTCTCTCGAGATTTGTACCATTTATTAACTGTTCGCAAAAACATGAGATTGAAGAAAAGCTTTAATGCAGGTCCAAGGATTAATCATAGTTATCAAAGCTCCTTTTTAAAATGGATAGCAACAAAGCGTTACACCCAGACTGCACTTAAAATTGAAACTGCATTACGAAATTACTTTTTCCATTTATATATAAATTATGCATCTAAATAGAAGTGTTAATAATTTAAGTTATTAAGTTGCTCAGCTAACATCAGATCTTAATTAGTTTTAGTATATCTGTAAAGTAAAAATACATTGATTAGAACATGTAAATTTATTATTTGCCTTTTCAGCTCTTAGTACAAAGTGAAAATTTGGCGTTTGTTTGCTTGGAGAGTTTAGGTCTCCCTACTTGATGTTTTGTTGTTATTTTGTTGTTCAGGAAACAAACAGAAAAGAACAAAAAGAAATACTTAAACAAATCCGGAATTTTACCAGTAGCAGGTTTTGGACATGCTCAGGACTTTCACTGTAAAACACACTCTGAGTGAATGAAGTAAAGATTTACTGCCATGGAACCATCTGCAAGGAAACAGTCTGGGGCAAAATATCACAGCTGAATCAGAAGAAGGACCCCAGGTTCAACAACACTGGAGAAATAATGATGATGGAAAAAAAGGCACTGATCTAAAAACTGGAAAAGTGTTTTGAAAGTTACTTGCTTTGCCTTCATGAACACAGTTAACCCAATAGTCACATGCTCTTTCTTTGCTTCCTGACCAACAAGAGATGCCACCTGCTTGGCTGCTTGTCATGAACCTTCTTTCATATTTAATATCACATATTTCTAATTGGTCCTTATTCAGCTTTGAGTTTTATTTGAGGGCAGAGAGGGCATTAATTTAAATACAAATGCACAAACATTATGCTTCAAGAGAACCACAGGCATGGTTCAATAAGAGAAGTAGAGAGCAGGCCTGATCTTCTTAAGGTTAGAAAGCTGAACATGGGGCTTATACATCTCAGTATGTTGGCCCCTGTGCCACTACAGTGCCCTACCTTGGTACCTCCAGCCACACACCCTACAGAGCAGTCATCCGGCACCCAAAGGGACCAGGGAGGTCTGGAGACACCTGAAAGTGATGGAGCACCTCAACAGTGCCATGGATGGCTCAGTGAGATGAGGCACTTGAGCCTGATTCTGCATCCCTGCAGACACAGTATAGTCCTGGATTCATTTGCATTTTTGTTTGCTCAGCTGGACCAGCTCCTTTCCACTTCCCCTCCAGTTAGAAATGTGGCTCTGAGTCTCAAGTCTGTTTTCTGTATTCCTCTTTTCAGTCAGTCCTGCAGTTTTTGTCCCCTTGGAAGCAGCTTCTCTCACAGCATCCAGAAATACACAAGGGGTTTTTTTAACTTTGTACATCTAAGGTATTTCTGTGGACTTGTGAGTTGTGTTCTTCAGTACAAAGTCCTTTTTGGTGAACTGTAAGAGCCTTTGTCACCCAGTCCTACTTCACCCACTACTGGTACAGCTGCATTTTCAGAGATTAATTTTTCATCCTCTGCTTTCAGTACTTTTTTACCCAGCAGTTTTGAAAAGACATGACTGTGGAAGGTTTCTAGATACTACTCTGTCAGTTTAAAAGTATATTTCATCTCTTTAGTGCCTGATTTTCTTCCCAAGATGTAAAAATTATACAAACATCCCCTCCCTCCCCACCCAAATAACCGTGTTCCTCTGTTGAAGAATCTGTATGTGTACACACAGAAATGCATCTGTAAGTGAGGAAATGAGCTGCACTCATAGTGTGTGAGGATGAATTTCTCTAAACTAAATTCTCTTTGACAGAAGAAGTCCAGCTTCCAGGGATAAAAAAGCGACAGTAACTGTTAACACAAGGCTGTCAGCATTTCCATGTGAATTGTGAAGAGGAAGAGCAACTATTAGCATCCAAATGAGAGAAAACTGCCAGCCTTCATCATCTAGAGACAAACATTTCAATTTGAAGATTTTGCTAGGACGTTTCCAAACAACAAATACACCCCTTTATCAATGTCTGCCTTCGTTCATAATGTCCAGCTTCATAAATAAACTTTCTGAAGCCATGTGATACCAACCATCCAGTGAGCAGAGTCCTGTGACTCTGCTGAGCTCCCACATTACTGTGAAATTCAGATGCAGTTTAACACTAGAGGACCTCAGGCCTCAGGAAAAAAAAATGTACATAACTCCTCCTAAATTACAGGAAAGATGTGGTATCTGCCTCATCAAACAGCGTGGAGTTCCTAGAGGCTGAGCTGTTGCAGTTAATGAGGCAGTCTCAGAGCAAGTACCCTAACCTAAGAGGTCACAAATTGAAAATGTGCCCATAATTTGCAAAGTTTTTAATTTAATGTTTCAATTAAAACCCGTCCCTTGCAGATCTCGTGCAGATCAGGGCACTTTGATCCACTCAGGGGACGTGCCCGTGGTGTCTCTGTTGTACATGAGCAGGTCCCTCGTGCAGCATTGGCTGTGCCAGCCTGGCTCACTATGGCAGTGCTGGAGCCATGGGCAGTGTGGAAACTGGATCTGGGAAAAACTCAATTGCAAAGGTGTTCTTGAAAAAACTAGTGACTCTGGCCTTGCCAGTGTTGACAAAATGTCTGACTGACAAGTTCCCCTGGGAAACGCTTTGCTTCCTCTCCCGATATAATGGAGATTATCAACAAAAAGTGCTTTTTGTTGCTTTTGTCCCCAGATTTAACCCTTTGCTTCCCAGACAGCACTCAATATCAAAGGGTCAGGGATTTCCCCCCAAGTCCAGTCACAAAGTCTCTGCTACAGAGCAATCCTAAACCAGCAGACAGCAATTTAGGCATAATTTGAATTCAAGAGGGGCCATTTTCTCATTTTCCAAAGCTGAAGGACAGTGAGGCCCCAGCGTGGCCACCTCCAGCTCTCTGCCAAAGCTGCTCCGCTCCACAGGGTGAGAAATGTCAGCCCTCACCAACATGTGAGTCACAGCCATCCACCATTGCCCCTTGCAAAGCCAGGAGACCCAGCACACCTACAAAAGGGCTCCCAACCTCCCCAGTTCAATTATGCATCACTGAATTACACTGTTTGTCTCGAATTCATTGCTTCATAATTCCACTGCGTGTCCCCTTATGCTTTATCTTTGGAGGAACAGCAAATAACTGTCTTCAAGTCACCCCTTCCACATTATCCTATGATTTTTAGAGATCTATTTCTTCCTTTGTCTCTTTTCCAACTGGAGAACCTTAACCTGCTTAGTCTGCCTTCCCAGGGAATTCATGTGGATTCTCCTGAAGCTGTTTTGTCAAACTGATTTCACTGAAATTTCCCTAAATTCAAAAATTGAATGCTGTACTGAAACCAAGTTTAATAAATTACATATCCCCAAGAGGAAGTTTTGTTCATAGAAAGCTGTGAGTTCTGGGAAGAAAAGGGCAGGAAGATTACAATGGATGCTGCATTCCAACATTAACGATATCAAAAATGTTTCTGGTACTTCTGCAATTTGCCATCTTTGTTGTGTGTCCCAACCACAACATAGTAATTTTCAGTTCTTCTACAGTTCAAATGCACATCTCCACAGGCCTTTTTTAATTAGCAAGAATATTTTTTCCAAAACTCTTACATCTAAGAAAGTTACAGTGAACTTAACACATGCAACTACTATCTCACTAAAATAAATGCTCTGACTAGAAACTGTGCTTTAGCTAAAGACAGATTCTCATTTGCAATCTTGATTTGGGACAGAGCAGTTATATTTTAAACCACTTCTGATTAAAAGTTCTTGCTAGCCTTAGATGATGAGAAAATCATACATTTTTAAAATTAATTTGGAGGGATGGAAACAGCAGAAAGATTAAAATTCAGGGTTAGACAGTAGACACCTACCCATGGCTGATTATAATTTACACCACCAAATTGTTTTAATAAATATGTAATGCTAAAAGAGAGCTACTGTTGCTTGGCATTTAATTTTTTTATGTATTGAATAAGTTATTTATATTATCTACCTCAATTTCCAGCAACTGAGCAATGTCTTGTTCACACATGCTTTCAAAATCCAATCCTTTACAAAGGAAAACTGGGTCTAAAGATCATGGAGATTTACACATAAAAATCAGAGGCAGGGAGTGGAGGAGGTCTGAGGACAGTGAGTGAGACATCTGATTTTAGGCATCTAATTTAAGTGACATGGTTTAGGACTCCTCCCCCTGCAACCAGTACAAGTTGAGGTCTCTATGGCTGAGAAGGGAATTTACCCACCTCGAACAGATTTTCATGGATTAATATCAGTATAATATATCACTGAGCCCCGTGAAACACTCAAGAGACAGATAAATAAGAAACAAGTATTAGGATGAACCTGAGCCTCTTGCTTATTTGTCCCTCATTTTGTTAATTAATCTTTTGCTTTGCAGTCATCCTGGCTCTTCCTCCCCACAGGAAGGGGGGGAGCTTGGTGTGATGGTGAGCACATCCCACAACGTGCTCCAGCGAGCAAACCTTGGAGCCAGATGCTCCAGGCAGGTCCCTTTCCCTGCTGCCATGGGAATTACTGCAGCTTCAAAACAATTTCAGAAGTGCATTAAGAGAGCTCATTTTACCTTGGAGCACTATTAGGAGGTTACCATGCCATTGACTTCGAGTGGATTAATTGCCTTTGTTAAGTTATCATTACTGAGGAAAAAAAAATTACTCTCACTGGGAGTATCTCCCCCAGGCACCACCAAGTTCTCTTATAATCTCCTAACTTGTTCATTTACTGGTAGAAACTTCATAATTTTCCCCTAATTCATATACACTCATATATATTATATATATTCCAGAGCAGTAACAGATATCTTGTCCAATATCTTGCAGCCCATCAGGGTTAGTAACAGGAGCTTTAAGCCATGGAAAACTACAAATCTCATTTTCTCAGGGGAATATGGCTTTATTTCTAGCCTTGAAAGGCCATGAAATGATAGGCTATAAATTGCATGTTTTAATATCTATTTATAGGCACTTCTATGGTGCACATCTATGTATAAAAAAAACTTTCTGATCTCTGAAGTTATAAAATATATTACTGTCCTCTACTTTCAAGGTCTTTTTGGAGGAAGTCACAGATCTAAAGGAGCCAGGGATTGCAAATGGCAGGGATCTGTAAGACATGGATAAATTAATGCCAAAGTACCAAACTGCTTCCTCTCTGGATACTGCACTTTGTTACAGACATTGTCCACACCAGCATAACTTTCAGATTACTTATCTCATTAATCATGAAAAGGAAATAAAGCAAGTGATCAGGACATGGGATGCAATAAGTGTGTGGAGGAGAAATCAGTTCCCTTGTGCTCCCTGTGTCCTGTGACTGCACCACACTTATGTATGATCTGTCACACGTGATTAATGTGATAAACAGCAAAGTGTTTCCTGCCACCACTTTCTTCTACACAGGAGCAAAAGTGTGAGAACACGTGTGAAGGATAGTTATAATGAACACTATTTGCAGGAAGCATTTCCTGGCGGGTTGTGCCTCTGCATCTCCAGCAAACCCTGTTTGCTCCAGCTTTGCACACACAGCAGTGACCCTTGGTGGGGAAAGCTCTAGATGTCTACCAAAACAAACCTTCTTCCTGAAATCAATACTTGTGCCAAGTTCCAGGAGTTTCTCTTGGACAGGGCATCATACAAGCCAAAGTGGAACTGGAAAAGCAGGAATTGTGTGGGTGCTGTCAGAGCTGTTAAAGCAGGAGAAGCAACGTGAAGCCATTGTGTGAGAATCTGAAGTCTCAGCCCCGCTGGGCTGTACGTTTCCACCTCCATTCCCTCCTGCATCACCACCAAAAGCAACCCTGCAACAGAAACCATCGCATTTCCCAGGAGCAGGGGTTTCAGTGGGCCACTTCAGCCTTTGCAGGAAGTCTAAAAGGCATCAGAAATGCAACTGCTTCTAATATTAGCTAATGACAGCTGGGGACTGAGCTTATCCCTCTTTACCTCACCAGGGAAATTGTTCCAGACCTGTGTTAGTGCACCAAAGCAAGGGCTGAGTGGCAGTGCTGGCTGGCAGGGCCATGCACAGAAGACAACAACAGATGCAGAGTTGATTTGAGAACTTCAAATGACATTTTCCCCCCTATTTTTTTATGTTGACACAGGCCTGAGCAGAATGCTTAATGCTGCTGCACATAGCTACCACGGCATAAGATTTATGATTATTTTCATAACATAGGCCTTGTCAGGGATTTCTGATTTGATTTCAGTTGGATTATCTATTGCAATGCCAATAACGTTTCACAGTTTTTTAGGATGCAATGCAGTCAAGGCTGGCGGAAAGCAGGGACGGACCCACTTAAATGCAATTTGTTAGCGTCCTCAATTCTAGGAGCTACTCCCTAGGGGCAGCAAAGTTTGCAATGCTCTACAAAGGAACTTCTTAATATCTTTTTTTTTTTCATAGACAACTACTTCCATTAATTATTTGAACAAGATTTAAGTGAGATGAAAGGCTCTGCTCTGCCTTTGATGTGAACACATAACTATCATTAACATTTTATTATTAATGGGAGCTGGGCACACACAGTGGGAAGAATAGATCCCTTCTTATTTTAAGCTAAAGCTCTGTCTCTTTTCTCCCCTGTTCCTTTTACCTCCAATAACTAAACCAAGGGGTGAACAGCTGGCCACATGCCTTAGTCATGGTGACAGTCCACAATGCACCCTTGCAGTGGTGGGCAGCACTTGCCAGCCACCAACACAGAGGTGGCAGAGTGACTTCTGGCTCTTGAGTAACATCCTCATGTGCTTGCTGTGGGGATCACATTTTGCCTGGCTGATCCCTGCCCCAGTGTATAACCTTGGCTGGAAAGTTTAGGTATTCATTTGGCTGTTCTTTTTGTATTCCAGAACCACGAAAATCCCCCAGGCTTTTTCCCCTGGAGACCTCTTTGTTCGAGTTAGGTACCATATGCCATCCAACCCTTAGAAAGCATTTATCCCTTTGGAAGACCTTACCCACAGAAGGAAATTGGACTATAAACATGACAGGGAAATTTGCTGCGTGAAAAAACAACTTCAGAAAAAAAAAATTCAGTCTAGGAAGAGCTACATTACAATGGTATAACTATAGCAATCAAGTATTTTCCTACGCTGTTGTCGACTGACCTACAGGTGTGGACAGGTTTAGTATCTGAGACATGCATGAAGCTTTTAGGGAAAAATTAAAGGGTATAAACACTGGAAAAATTATACTGTTGCATAAGTAGGGCTGACAACTCAGGAGTTTGCTCAAGCCTTAAGCAAGATCCAGCTTCCTCTTAACAAAAATACATTTTTTCATTGCATATCTATTTTCCTGGTTTAGATAAGGAGATTGTGCTTCTTTCCCAGAAATACCATGTGAGCAAATTAATGAAGCTACCAGAAACTTAACTTTTTCATTTCCAGACTATATCATTTTAACTGTCCTGATTTTATGGTGCATTAATGTTGTTGTTGGCATTTATATGGCATATTAATTACATTGCACTTAGTTATTTTCTCTGCTAAACTTAAAAGGTCATATCCTTTGTGTATACTTTTCTATATGGAAATTTGATTTCTTTAGCATACCAAACAGAAGCTAAATCAACGAAATAATGTATTTTCTGTGAAACAAGTAAATAGTATTCAGTGAAAGGACAGTTAATCTCCAGGCTTGTTGTGAATATTTGAGCAATAGAATTAATGTTTCATTCTATCTCCTGCAGTAGAGGAGCTGTACCTCTCCTGTACACCACACGTTCTGCCAGTGCCAAGAATACTGAGAAAAAAAAAAAGAGGGACTGTATACAGCTTTCTATGTGCATAGCTTTATACACAGTATAGAAATACTTTCCACAAGAAGATGGCAGCATAGAAGACATCTGATATACTACAAGCTATTAAGTTGTCACTAAGTCTATACTGTATATCTTCCCTTGAGTACAATTCTTGGATGTTTACCTTTCTTTAAAAAAATGGTTATATTTTACCCCCAAAAAATTTCCTGCAAAAATTGAGATCAATGGGGTGAATGGAGAAGTGTAAATATTGTCTAGTGGAAAAAGCAGTCAATGCATAAAAGTTTTTGACAACAGCTTGGGCAATACAGTGATTTTGCTCAGAGATGAAGCCATTTCATCATGAAAAGATTTTATACCAGGAAAATATTCATTGTGCTAGGGACCTGCTATACAGTATTTTTCACAGATTTCCTTTGTACCACAGGCTGACATGCAGGACACCAGTATGAATTGCAATGATAATGTGCTTTTTGATTCTTAAATTTCAGAAGCATGCATGATCAACAGTGCTCCTGTACTTGGGTTTATGTAGGGAGCTCCTGAGAGAGCAGAGGCCCTGTGGTCTGAGTACTTGGTTCTTGGAAGAATGACCCCCCGAAATCCACACAAACTGTGTCCCAGGGAAGCAGCAGGATGCAGGCTGCCAGCAGCTCCCAGCAGCTCCTGTGAGACATCAGACACCCTGTCCAGGGTCAGGCGATGTATGTGTGTCCCCATTTTTGTAGCTAGAGAAATTGTTCTGATCTAACACAGGGAGACGTTACATCTCAGCCATAAAATGGAGAAGAACATGTGAGAAATGCACAGGACAGCAGCAGCACAGCCAGAGGGCTTCGTGCAGAGACACAGTGGGACTGTGCCAGCACCTCCTGCAGAGCCAGGCTGCCTCTGCCCCCCAGCTCTTCACATACACACTAACATTCCCATTTCCTCCAGGGTCTGGGAGCTGCCCTACCACAAATAAACAATAATGCAATATGTACTAATTACATTACAGTGAAATAACATTCTTGATTCTCTACTGCAAACCAGGCTTAGGAGCTAAATAAGTAACTTGGAGACCTGATCCATCAACTGCCACAAGGGTTTGCACCGTTTAGGTGCCTGACTTGAGACAACATCTGAAAAACATTCATTTTGGCTTTTCAGTGGCTGAATTTCCACTGGCCATAAAATATTAGAGTAGTGCCTGGTGCTTTGTAAAAGGCACTATGCAGCTGCAGAATACAAGTGCCATTACAGTCTGGTCAGTTGTCCAATGCAGCTGCTGGGTCTCACTGGGATGTGCTCCAAAAGCCATGAAGAGAAGGTGCACCAGGGTTGTTTGTCTGATGGCCATTCCCCACCATATCCTAATTTTCAGGTGGTTTCAGCTAACAGCCCCCAGACCCATTGCACTGTGTGGGGCAGATACACATGGAGGGGCATCTAAGGTAGTTGTCACTGTAGCTCTTAAGTACTTGAGTTTTCCTTAAGCAAAGGAAATTACACCTAAGGGTTCTTCAGCTCACAGGATGAAGGGCTGGTGAATTAAGATCTTCAAGTTTTAGCATTTTAATTTTATTTTTTTTTGAGAACACATTCCTGTCAAATAGCACCTATCCTACAAGGCAGCAAGTTGCATCTTTTCAGCCCAAAAGGTAGGGAAGTCAGGAAAAACAGATGGACATAACAACCATGTGGTTTCCTCAGGTCATATCTGTTTTCCTTCTTATGACAGGATGAATGGTTTTTTTCTGTCTCTGCTAAAATGCAGAGGGAGTTAAGGCTGCAATTAAAAACTGACTATGAATTAGAAAAGCAAATAGAAAATAATGACATATATACAAAAAACCCAGGCAAGGAAGGCTATCACATTCCTTCAGCAACTCAGGCTTTTTAAATATATGCCCTTTGGAGAGAGTGGCTCCCCACTATCACAACAAATATCTTGAAGGGCAGGAAACTGTCAGCAGTGGCAACAGAAATATATAAAATGGCTTCTGAATGCTTCATATCTCCAGTATGCCAGCAACTGTAAATTTAGCAATATAAAAGCAGTCTGGACCCAATGGGCTCCAGTTGTGCTTATTGTAGTGTAGAATGGCCAGAAACTAGAAGTGAATACATAACCCAGCAGCCATGCTTGTGCCAGGCTCCTCCACCCCAAGTAATTGGTGCTCTCAAAAAAAATTTGGGGAAAGATGACTGCCTGTAAAGGATCCACTTGCTCCATTTCATTTACTTTGCACTAGGAATTTATGGGTTTTTGTGAGGCCATCCATTCCTTCATGATGAAGTGATGGTGGAGGAGAGGTCTAGAGTCTCCTGATACTAAGGACAGGGGGGTGTGATGAGGCTTTTCAGGAGGCAGGACTCCCTCTTGGGCAATACACTTCATGTTATTGGGTTGACTTCATTTTTACCCCATGTTTTTGCCATGGGGCAGGAATGTGAGGGCCATCACACCCATCTGCTGCATGACAGCAGCCACCAGAAGCACCTCCCTTTCTTTTCCAATTCAGTCCTCATCCTCTGAGGACAAACAGCAGAAGAGGACAGGGAGAGGAGAGATTTCTCTTGGCTGCTAAAATAGGGCTGTGACATTTAGGGGAGATGGAAGATAGGAAGGATTCAGCAAGGAGGAACTCTCCCAGCCTCCAGAGCTCCCTCCTCCTGATGCACTGCAGGGGTGCAGCCCATCTTCAGGAGCTGGGAGCTTCACTGGAGATGAACACCCTGCCCTGCCTGGAGCAAGTGAAGCTGGGCTATAAGCACACAGGGACTGACCAGGTCACCAAGGCACACATGCTTGCTCACACAGATTTAGGAATGGCAAGGCTGGGTGTGGGGGTCTTGCCCAGGCACTCACTCTGCCCCTAGGCTGTTCTGTCCAGAGCCACCAAACACATCATTCCCTTCTCTGAACCCACAGCTGAACCCTTCAGCTGACCCCACATCACAGACTTTCAGAATTTCAACTTAAAGAAATAAAGAAGAGATGATGAAATTAGAAGGGACACTTCTCTTTACACTTCTGGTGGCTTATCAACACTAGAAACTTAAATTAATAATACTAGATTAGTACTACAATGGAAAAATTAATTCAATCTTTATTTTTTTAAATAAAATTCCTTTTATGCTGCTGGTGTCACTGTGATATGAACAGTGCTGAAGCATAAATCCTTCCTTCCATAAAGCCAGCATAATTGTGCACTGCGTGCTAGTTATTCTATGCACATTGGAAATGCATCCTTAAAACATTTCAGCTTAAGCCTTGTCAGTACTAATCCTAATGCCTGATGCTGAGATGTGTATTTTATTACTGTGTATAAATGAAAATGGAAAACCTTCATGGAGGATTACAGGGTGCAGTAATGACCTCCACAGCATTACAGCACGAAGATGTTCCCAAGCGCCAAACGGGATTCTGGGATACCAGTGACATGTGTCAATATAACCTTGGCACACGCTCCTGGTACACATGTACCTACCAGCTGTGGGATTGTAAACATATGTCCTTTCTAGGGAACTGAATTTTCATTTATGAGGAGGCTAAAGACAGGGAGCGAGCAGGGGAGATGGATTTTGGCTGAGGCGGCTAATGGGCTCCAGCTTCCCCCTGGCTGGGGAAAAGAGTGCTGCTGTTCCGTGCTGTCATGGGAGTGTGGACTGAGGGAAGGCAGGGAAGTGGCAGGAGAATGAAAAAAACAGAGGAGAACAAAGTTGGAGGGGTAGAATAGAGGAAGGGGGAAGGAAGTAAAGGAGGAGAGGAGGCAGCAGATGGAGTAAAGTTCTGCCAATGGAGGATGCATCTCCCTGCCTTCATGTCCCACCTCTCCAAGAGGATTGTCCCTTCTCTGCATTTTTAGGGGTGCTCTGGAGAGGAGCTGTGACTGATCCAACCCGCACTGGGTTGCTCCAGCCTAGTGATGGCTGTGTTTGGAATTATTCCAAAAGAAGAGGAGGAAGCACACATGGGGAAAGGGAGAGAGGGAAGCAGGGAAAAAGGCAAGGTTTCTGTTATCTGCACTCCCTAAAAACAGCCCTTGCTGCCTTTTCCAATAGTAGTGAAATGGAAGTGAGATGCTTTGAAGCCTCATTTTATTTGGCCCAGTTTTACTCTAATCTACCCTGGGGCCAGAAACACAGCTTTTCAATCTGCCAGAAAGTTGTTCTGCTGACCCTGAAATGTCAAACTGTTATAGGGGGCTGAATCCAAAATTGATTACTTCAGAGATCAGACAATAGCCCGTTTTATAGTGATTTTTTTTTAAGTCTTTCCTATGAACTTTGGGGGGGGTGGGGAGAGAAAGAGCCACTTCTGAAATAAGAGCAAATAGCACAGAGCTTTCTGAGACACCAGCAGCAGCTCTTTGCAGAGGAGGGAAAGGGAGCACAGAGTGACACTGGATGTGGTGTTTGCTACCACAGGGCAAGAGCAAGATCCCGGGGTACAGCACGTGGGGCATGTGTTCAGCCCAGGGCTGGCACCCAGAGACACATCTGGGGCCATTGGCTGTCTTGACTGACTCCCAGTCTGTTTCCATCACGAGCTCACCCCTCGCAGAGACACGTGTGCCTTTTCCCTTCGCCCCACAACAATCCCCAGCGGCTTCAGGATTCATCCTGCAAGATCCACTGAGCTCACCAGGGAGAGCCCCATCCCACTTGCATCCAACAAAACTCTCTGCCAAAGCCCCTTATTCAAGCTCCCCTTGAGCAACAAGAAATGCCCTCAGGAAGCATTTGGATTCCTGTCTCCAGCTATTAGACCATCACAAATACCATAATCTATATGTTTATACTGTAGTAAATAAGTGCATTTGCTAAATTTCAGCAATTACAAGTGCTTCATCCTTTTCTTTAGCCAGCCAGCAATATAAATACATTTAATTAGTTAACACCCCCTGCCAATTACAACATCTGAGGAAAGTATTGCCGAGATTCTTGGTCCTAATTATTTTAATATTCAGGAGAACCACTTTAACATAACAAGATAATTACTTGTGGATAAGGGTTTATGAGAGCTGCAATCCTTTTCTTTATTTTCCACAGTGCAAGCCTGGGCCTAGTTAAATTTCTGGACACATTTTCAATTTAAGATTAAAAATCATAATTTGTGAGAAATCATCAAAGCACCACATGTTAGAAGAAAATTACTATATGCAATCTCTGTTAATATTATAGCAAAATAAATTCACTGTGTATTACATGCAATTAAAAGTGGAATCTAAGGGAATTGGTTTGTTTCTGTTAAAAAAAGATCTTTTTACATGTACTGAATTGATCAGTTATGACAAAACCCCTGACTGTTCCTCATTTTGGACAAAATGTGAGTTGCCTTTGACTAATCCAGCCTGCATCCTTTTGTAACTATGTGATTCCTCCTTGCCTGTAACAGTCAATGGGAAATGTGAGCTACCTCCTCTACTGCACATCTGAGGAATCCTTCACTCACATTCCTGTTGTTTGCAGCGTGACCATCAATGGAGGAGTTATTCAGCTGAGAAAAGGTTGGTCTTGGTACCTGTTACATGTTATTACTATAGCATACCCAAAGAGATATCCCACAAGGGTTTTTCACATGCCAAATCCCAGAAATATATGCATGTATTCATCTAAAAAGAGTTTGGCTGGGGCTGTCAAACAATAAACTGTGTGCTGTTCCCTTCATGCACATTCAGAAATAAGCCTTTCTTCCACGTCCCTAAAGACAGCTTTAATATATATCCAGTGAAATATTTCAATGCTTCTGTTTCTGTATTTGTACTCATGGAAGTACAGCCTGTTCGCAGCAGAAGGCCATTTTCAAAAGAAATTTTCCTTTAAAAAAGTAATTTGCCTATAACTCCCACATTTTGTATTTGCTTGGTCTCTGTACAATGCACTGGTGGGGGAAACGGGAAGATGAGAGATCAGCACCACCATTAAATGCCTCCATTTGCTCTGTGTGTAAAGAACAGCTGATGACACAGTTCTTTCTCGTGAGGACAGTCTGTACTGGCTTTTGGGTTATCCCTTCCCAACTATTTGAATTTAGACTCAAGAGACAAATAGGCCGGGCACCAACTGAAAATATGAGGTAATCATCGGTTTTACTCCTTTCAATACTGCCACCCCCAAACATCAAAGCTAACCTTAGGTGAAAGAGGTTAGCTGCTAAGTAGGTGTTTAAATATTGAGGAATATTTTAGAATTAAAAAAAAAAAAATCCCAGCATTACCCATTACATTTACTCTATGATCAAGATAATTTGAATTTATTTACCGGAATGTTTGCCGTTTCTACAGCCAACTACCAGAGCACACACAAAAAAACCTGAGTAAATATATAGGAACAGAGAGGGAAAAGAAACCTGCTTGATTTAGTGAAGTGAACTTTGCCTTCAGCCCAACAAGTGTGCTCTAATTCAGTTGCAAGGGTTATAAAAACAATGCATATCTAAACAGTGGTGATAAATTAGTGGAATTAATCCAAATAATAGGCAAATGTTAAAAGCAACATATGTAGAATGATTGCAAAGTTAGATTAATTTAAAATAAAACCCTGGAGTTATGTAACCAATTACAAAAATTGCATTTAGCAGTGAAAGAGCAATTAAAACAAAAATAATGCTGTAACACCAGACATTATGTGCTGGGGACAGGACAGGGCTCATAGAGAACTTGGAGATGAGCTGGAAAAGCAGTTGTACAGAAAGTTTGTCTGGTTTTACTCTGTTATGGAATCAAAGTGCTTGGATATGGCCTCATAATACACAGATGAAAGGCTCATTTCTCCCCAGATGGGGCTCAGTAATCAGATATAGAAACAGCTATTTTTAATGAAGACCTGCAAAATCATAAAGGCTTAGATGTTGCTGGCTGGAAGAAAGCAATGGGAGGCAGACAAGGCAATTCACTAATCTGCCTGGTGGCACAAAATCAAGCCCGATCAACACATTTTTCATAGCAAATCACATTCCTTCAGCAGGGCTGGCCCAGAAAGACAGCTATGCCAAGCCAGAGGGGAGCCTTGTGCCAACTGGCATGAATGTCCCTCAGGTGGGAGAGCCCAACTGCATTACACAGCCTTATACACTAAAAGACAGAAAATACCTGCTGTATTTTCAGTCCATCATCCTGACAAAATGTTCCCATCAGTTCATCTTTTTTTTTTCCTCATGTATCTAGTCCAGTCTATTTAAAATCTTTCCAATTGGGGCTATTCATTTGGTATGCAGGCAGCTATCCCAGTAATTGCAGCAAGAGCGAACATCTCTAACTTAACCCCTTATTTTCCACTGCACGCACTGCATATGCGTTGAATTCAATGTGACATGCAAAGCCCACACCTTTTTTTAAAAATGGAGTACTATCTTCTAGTGGTAAATATTTTGAAAAATGGTGGCAGAGAAGATTTACTTCTCTTTGTAGCACACTAGAATGGCAACCAAAGGCCACCACACCAAAGGAGCAAGCACCAAATCCCAAATGAAAATCTTAGTGGAATAAACAGTCTCAAACAAGTCAAAGAAATAATTTCTAGTGGGACAAATCTGTGTATTTCCACAGTAAGCAAATACCTGCTTAAATTGGTGTCTAAACTAAGTTGAAGTTTTACCTGGAAGGACCTGCAATGCTCAGGTTCCGTGTGGTACCCACAGACACAGTTTATGCACCGGGCACCTGAGATCCACCAGAGTTCCCCACCTGCTGTGAAAAACACTTAGATAACAGCTCTGCAATAAGAAAGCACTATCAGACTTCTGGTAAAACGAAGTCAGGCTGGCCCTGCCAGGGCAGAAATGAAAGCAAGAGATCCTGGCAAAGCAAAGATAGTAGACCTCCTATTCTGAGTAAAAAAAAAAAAAAAATCGAACCCAACAGAAAAACCCCGAACCAACCAAAGCAACAAACAAAGCAAAAAGAACTTTACACAATTCTTGGCAATGAAAATACATTGTGAGGGTTTGATTTCCTGACAAGACAATCTGGCATTTGCAGACAAATAATACCACACACACATGGGCAAACACTCAGCTCATGCTACTGAGTGGCCAGCCCACCAGAAAGCAAAAAAGCAAACATAAAACCCACAGTAGTTCTACAAAGTAGCTCTTTGTGACTCCTGACAAAGTTATATGTTTCATGCCCACCACAAAGTAAGTCCATCTCTCCCACGCAGTTTTCTCAAGAGCAGAATATTGGTGGGGGGAAGGCATTACATCCTCATTTCAGCAGTGCCACGACTGTAATGTTCCCATAACAAAGAAATAAAGAAACACAACTAAGTTTCATAGAAATGTTAAGCACTACTAGCGAGAAGTCAATGCATGGACTTCTCAGCCACAGCAACCTCAAATCCATTAAAAACTAAAGTCATGGCTATGAGAGGTACAGGACATTACCATCCATTAGCAAGGGCCATGAACTGCACTAAGTGGGCTGTCAAGCTTGCAGTGAGCAAAACTCAGTATTTGTCTATAACCTCATTTGAGTTCAGAGTTCTCCTGACTCACCTGGGTAAAACTCTGGCTTTCAGAGACCCTGCTCAGGCTTTTCCTGTTTCAGATTAAACCCTCCCTACTGATACTGGATGCCAGAAATAAAAAATAAAAACACCCATACAAAATCATTGCTTTGATGATGGCCTATCTTACTGTTGGCAAGATGTACTGTTTTAACACCTGCTGTTGCTTCCTTGTCAGGTATCTATGAATAAGGCTCAGGACGTGTGAAGGAGGAGAAATCACAGAAATCTAGCAACTTACAGTTCTGTACTTCAGTGATATTTATCTTTCAATTCTTGGTAAAACAAATAAATTAAAAAGGAGGTAACAGTATTCCTAACATAGTCAAGATTCAATGAAATCAGCCTTTACTGTGAAATAAATGTTTAAGTAGCCAAAGCAGAGAGGGAGTGCTGTCACCCAGGGACCCCAGCACTGAGAACTGAATTCAAGGAACTGTGTCGTGGCTGACCAAGCCAGCAGGTCTGCCCTGCTGGAGCCTCCAGCTCACTCTCCTTTTTATCTTGTACACACCCTCAAGGTGGGAGGGTGAGGAAAACACCAGCACTGCAGACATGGATCTGAACTGAGAAACTGAGAGGCACCCAGCTGGATTTCTTATAAGAGAAAGTCAAATGCAGAGGCCCCTCTAAGGAGCCTCCTTACTGGTTCTTTTAAGCCTCTGAGGTTTTAATCTCTGCCTCCCCAGGTGCAGTGGACTGCAGCTCAGCTTTATGCACATCGAAACTGAGAGTCAACACAATGGCTACTTTGGGTCATCACAGGATCAAGCCCTCCCAGCAAGTCTGTTGCCATGTTTTCCAGCCCACTGGCAATCAGTCATCCAAAGCCACCAGAAGCCACGGATGTTCATGAAACAATGCCTTCTTTCTTGGTGGGTCAGTGGTGCTGGTTTGGTTTGGTTTGGTTTGGGGGGGGGGTGTTCCTTGTTTTTTTGGTAGTGAAACTTGCAAATGCAAGTGCAGTGGAAGCCTTCCTTAAGCGAAATTGGAGGTTTGCTCCTTACAAATCCAAACAAGTTCAGCTGATTGAAAACTATATTTTAGGACTTAACAAAATTCCTAAGAGAGTCAGAAGGTACAATTTGCCAGCTCATAACATACAGTCTGATAATACACTCTTCTGCCAAGGACTAGCAAACCTCATGATCTGATAAACAGGGTGCACAAGAGGGTCCTCAGGCCTGTGTCAAAATTCCTGCCACAAATTCCTGTGTCAATGACAGCAAAAGAGAGATGCCAACAGCCCAAGAGGAGGAGCTCCATCACTTACATAAAGTGGAAAGAGAGGGTTCAGCTATGTTATGTGTACTCACTGGAGAATTTTTAATTCAAGAGCCCCATTTAATGCTAATCAAGCTTAATATATCTTCACACTGGCTTCCATAGGAATGGGATTGGACTCCAAGTAGCCTGTGTGAGCACATATGCCCTCAGCTCCCAATCTGAACAGAAGCTGGTGGTCTGCATTCCCACCATCAGGCAGTAACCACCCCCATATGCTATCTCAGTCAAAAGTGTTAACCACCTTCAGAGTTCAACATTAACTCCTGATACAGCCATAAATGAGTTCCCAGCAATAATCTGCTCTGCTATTTTTTGCCTTTTTTTTTTTTTAATCTTGCTCTAATTATTAAGAAGCAAAACACTGATGAACAACACTGATTGCATATTCTAAAAAAAAAAAGTACCACCCTCCAGCTGCTCTGCTGGTGAATCCCCTTCTTGCTGCTTGTTGGGATTTACGTTTAGCCCTTTGCATCTGAAACTAATTACTGCAACACCATCCTCAACATTAATTCCCTTCTTCTCTCTGGAATCGAAAGCAATATGGTACATTCAGAAGATAATTTTTCATCTCTCTTCCTAAAGGGAAGATCTCAGCTGTTCAATGAAGATAATGGTAAATGAGTCACCAATTTCAGGAGGTGAAGCTTTCCGATATCCCTTTGTCAGAAACCACTGTCCGAAATTTCAGCTGGTGATTTAGGAAACTTTTTTATATGAATGTCACCAAGACCTAGCAAAATCTGTCAGCTCTCTGTGTGATCTTAAAGACAAATTGCAGCAATATCTTGTCAACCAGCTCTCTTAAACTTACTTCACTGTGTATTCTCATTGCACCTCTTTCACTATTAGTTTTTCTCCCAGAAAACATTTTGCCCAAGTTCCTTCAGCAATACTTGCTGGAAATTTAGTATTTTTCTTCCTTTTTAATTAAATCCCTTTGTTTTCAGTGAGAAGAAGAACTTATTAAGTGGCCAGAGTTATCAGGCAATTGCATTTATGGTGTGGCAATGTTACATAGAAAGATTGTGCTGTCAGGCCCAACACATCTGTAAGATGCCCTGCCACAGTTGGTTTAAAAAGTACAGCCACCCCTTGTCCCCCTCCTGTCTCCCATCACTTTATCAGCCCTATTCCTGCATTGGTCTGGTCTCACCAGTTTGGTGCAGCTGCACCTCAATGTCTCCCTGTAAAGGTCCTCAGCTCACAGCTCAGCTCACAGCAAATGTGCTGCTGCCCAGCTGCTCCCTTGGGCCAGGGACCTGCAGAGTGGCTTTGTAAGAGGCACAGCCTTGTTCCACGAGAGATTGCTATAGCAAATATGTACTCATACATTTTCTGCTGTTCAAGGATGCTAAAGATAAAAGAAAATGAAAAATCAGTAATTCATTCAATTCAGCAAGCGGATGTAAATTGTGCCCTTCCACATAGACTTCCCTATGCTAAATATTAATCATAACAATTAGACTTTCTAGTAGATGACATTGTGCTTTCTCAAATCGCTGCAGAGCACTAAGACTCACTGCTTCAGCTCTCTGGTGCCTGAACTATTGCATTGCTATGCATAACATTAGAAGAATTAAACAATTCAAAGCTATGCTGTTATGACCGAGGTGACACAACTGAAGCAGTGTTTGGTTTCCGTGTGCGTTCTCTGAATACAATCTGAGCCTTTCCAATAACATGTTCACAGCATTTACATCCTGACATTGCACTATAAAGTTAGAAAAACATCAACAAGATAAAACCAAACCCAGTTGAGCATCAGATCTCCCCAGCCATTTAGGTGGCGATAAGAAAGAAAAGCTGCATCATTTCAGTTAAACTCCTACCCAAGTACTCTCAAGATTTACCTAGTCTGGTCGTTTTTAATCTATCAGGGTAAAATGAAGAACTGTTTGGCCCCTGTTTTTTTTCCATCATATTGACTGAGACATTTGGCACTTGCCATTTGTACCCCACTGATATTTGAAATAATGTAGCCAAGTTTTCAATGGATAAAACTGAAAAACAATAATTGAATGAAAGCAACTTTCATGCAAGTCCTAGAAGAAGGGCTATTTCTGTTGGATTTAGTCTGGTTTGCTCCTGAACTGAAGCTTGAGTCATACACACATCCTCTGTCCAGGCTGATTTAGATTGAATATTAGGAAAAACTTCTCCACTGAAAGGGTTGTCAAGCCCTGGAACAGGCTGACCAGGGAAGTGGTTGAGTCACCATCCTTAGAGTTATTTAAAATAAAGACATGTGGATGTGGCACTCAGGGACATGATTTACTGTTGGGCTTGCCACTGCTGGATTAATGGCTAGATTCAATCACCTTAGAAGCCTTTTCCAACCTAAATGGTTCTTTGATTCATATTGATGCTTCCATGTACAATCCCTTGCATGGACAAGCCACTCAGAGATGGCAAACAACTGCCAAGAGGCAACATCCTACTCTTTCTCTTGCCCCCTTTTCATGTGTTTGTGGGCTGTGCAGATGAATCACTGGCTCTTTGAGATGACTCTCTTACATTAGGGGCTGTAATTTCCCCCTGTGTAGCCCACTTGTGCTCTGAGCACAGTTTTCATGCCCACACTTTGGAATGGGAGAGCTGCAGAGCCGACAGCCGAGCTGAGAGAAAGCTTTGACCGCGAGGATTAGAAGAAATTTGCAACGTTGTGTTTGTAGTATTTTGTACTCTGTTGTTCCCAGAGATAATGCCTTCACTTTTACTTGCGAGATCTTTGTGTTCCTTGCTACAATCAAGGAGAAGAAATCTGACTGTAAACCTTTTTATACTATATTATCATTTCATGTTGATTTGGTGTGTTAATCAAAGTGTCAGTAATGGCTGCAAAGAGAACTCTTTCAATCCTCAAATGAAGAGAAATCTGAGCTTTCTAACACTGGCACAATTTCTAGTGGATAAGCTTTTTCACAAAGTAATTATTTCATTTTCCAGAAAGATTACTGATTACATCACACTGGGAAAAACTAAGAGAGGGGCCCTTTATCTTCCCCATGTTTCTGCAATTCTTGTACAAACTTATACTTGTTACCATGAAAAATGACAAATTTGCCATCTGATCAAAATGTTAACAAGGTAAGTGTCAGTGAGATGGATCACTGACTGTCACTGCAAGCCAGAACATGAGGATACATTGATATTTCTCAATATATTCACTGCTTCCCCAATGTTCGCTAACAACATTTCTACTGTGAGTGTAATAAATCACACAGAAATAACAAGCTGCATAGGATCTCTAGGATATGATAGATTTGTCGTAATAGCAGTATCTGCAAGGTAGAAAACAATTGGTAATGATCTATAGAAAGACCTAATCAACTGTCATTTGCTATAATGTGGCAGACGAAGCAAAGATATGAAATCCATAACACTTCTTTAGCCACTGCCCTCTCCATACACATACACACACGTCAAGTGGGGAATAGTAAAAAGAATTAATGAGCTTTGGGGTCGCAGATGTAGAAAAGAAAGTTAATAGCATGCCCTGGATGCAATCATTAAATTATACACTGCTGAACAAGGCAAGGGATAATCACAGAAGCTGCACAGTCCTGTGACAGCAGTAAAGGCTTTTACCAAGCCTGCTCCTCCTTCTTTGCTTTATTTCTTTTACATCTATTTCATTATTTTAAAAAGTACTTTATGTCAAAGCAAAACCAAATGCAAGTGGGGCTGGACAACCAAAGGAAAAGCCCATCCTAAATTCACAAGGGGTCTCAGAGGACTGAGGGTAATATGTGCCAAGGCTCTCTAGGTGTTTTATACAGCTCAGGAAAAAAAAAAAGGCTGTTTTGTATTGGGCTGTGCCAGCTCCCAAACTGAGGCTTTAGTGTTCCTTTGCCTGCTCCCATGTGGGAGGGAAACACCCACCTCCCAGCAGACACATGCAAGATGAGCAGCTTCAGTTTACTGACACACAGAAGTTTAACAGAACTACTTTCCCAGGAGCTCAAGTGCTGCTTAGGGTTAAAGCTTAAAAACTTGCATTTTATACACTGAAACACCTTCTCCCCATCCCATCCTCCATTGTTGCCTGCCTACAATACTTCCAGGTCAAGAACACTCACCTATAAACCCATAAACTTCCAAGGTTACACGATTGTTCTGCAGAGATTTTTCTTGCTAGCCACACCAGGGAAGGCTCTCTGGAGAACAAGACAGTGCAGAGCATGCAAGGGGAATTGTGGGTTTAAAATTTCAAAAGCAAAATTCAACCCATTTTTATAAGATGCAAATCAATATTTTCCTTTTTGTTTGTTTGTTTGTTTTTGTTGTTGTTGTCATAGTTGGTTGGTTGGTTTTTCACTTTTTTTCCCCAGAAAGACTGGTAGAAGAATAATGGCTGCTTTGTGCTACTTTGCTTGCAAATCACATTTTGCTAAGTGAATGCATTTTTGGGAACACAGGAATTGCCATGCTGCCTCAGCACAGCAGTGCTCTGCTCCAGCATCCTGCCTGGCAGCTGCTGCAGGGGAATGTGCAGGAAACCTCCTAGTGGGCAATTATGGGAAAACCTGTTCAGATCCAAAATTTTCTTCCAGCCCTTCTATCAGTCAGTAAAAACTGGCACATCTTGAAACGTGGAGGTTTGCCTCTTCTCAAGCGTTTGTTTCAAGTCCTTCCCAATGTTTGTAATTTAGTATTTTTCCATATCACAGAACTTGCTGAAAGCCATATTTTCAAAAGTCCTTATCTTCCAGCCTGGCACTAAGCAAAGCTGGACATATTTTGGAAAGGGCTCAGCTCCTTGGTGAAAGGGAACTGCTGAGTTCTTTTGCAAATCTGTCCTTAAAGGGTCACAACAGGAGCTGCTCTGTGTAGAGCAGTTCGGAAAATCTGTCCTTGGCAGGAGGTGCTAAGCCTTCAGAAAGCTGGTGCTCAACACTTTTGATAATCTGGCCCTAAGTTAAGTAAAAGGGGCCAAATTATGTGATTTAGAGGCAGAAATTCCCTACTGGCAGCAGTGGAGAGGTCCACTTGGCAATGAATGGTTCAATAGGATTCTGGAATAATAGATCCGTGAAAAGTGGATAATGCAACAAATAAACATCAAAGGGTAAGACTTTCCTTTTCAATCATGTCTTCTTGCTCTCTACATAAAAGGACTGAAATATTCTGGCATTAAAGAAGGAGTAGGAATGGTTAACTATACAGCCCTGCATTTCCTTCTGAAACAAAAACACAGAGCATTTCTTAGGAACAGTATATTCCTATGACATATAAGACACTAGTGATACTTGGATCAGTCTCCTCTTACTATTATAGAACCATAGAATAGTTTAGGTTGGAAGGTACCTTAAAGGTCATCTAGTTCCAACACCCCTGCCATGGCAAGCCTCATCCAACATGGCCTTGAACAATTCCAGGGATGGGAACATGCAGCAAAGAGAGAAGAGCCTTACGTTTCTTCAGTTCTTTTCCACACTGGCAGTGAAGTTCTGCCAGTCAAGCTCTCTTTCTTAGGAACAAATGACTTCCCTCTCTCTCAGATATTTTCAACATTCAGCCACTTCCATCCACAAATCTGACTGAAAGTGAAGTTTGTTATGATTGCTTGGGGCACTTTTGACAGAGAATTTCAGGGGAACTTACTGGTACTCAAATGAGCTTGGCCACTACAGAACCTGAATGTCAGTCAATTTTCCCACATTCCCATGGCAGTTTTGGACATATCGTGATTAAGACTTCTGTCCTTCACTTCTGCTGGAACTCTGTCGAATTGCCCAGTTAGCGAAGGTTTCCTCCACATTTAGAGAGTAAGGCTTGAGCACAGAGCTAAGGAGAGTTGGATGTTATGGGCTGGATGGAAGTGCCTCGTGTTTCCTTCATGGCTTCAGGTCTCTTCCAAAACTTGGACAGAATAGTGGTATTTACAGCTCTCTGTTACACACCTCGATGCAGGTGCACAGGGTTTTTGGGGCCATAGGAACAGCCTGTTCACAGAAGCTGAAGACATCATGTTAGGAGGACAGTGGGAAGATATCAGGATAGCACACTGGAGAGAAAACTTGGGCACTGGACTAATTACTGGAACAAGGTTATTTAGGGTGTTAATATCAGCTTTCTTTTGAGAAGTTATTTGTCTTGGTGAAACCTTGGGGTAAGGCAGAAGAGACCAAGACATGGAAGATACTGCACACTCCTTCCCCCAAAGGGAGAGAGCAAGGCAGATGATGAACATTTTCATTCCACCAGAGGAAATCTGTTTATCAAGATCTAATCTGTTAATAAGTGCTGTTTCATGTAAGTAGAAGAAAAGAACAACAAAGCCACAAAAATGACTGTGGACCAGCAGGAAACAAGAAACTCTCCATGGAGAGTGGCAATTCAGAGAACACCCACCATGTGGCCCACCTTCCCTATTCCCCCTCTAGAAACAGACCCATTTTATATATGGTGATTAAGGCACTAAAGAAAAAAGTATTAACATGATTCACATGTAGAAAACAAGGTTATTAGGAGTAGGGATCATTTCAGCATATTGTTCTCTCTAATAAGCATAGCAATGAGTAATTGAGTTTCAGGCAATCTCCAAGGTGGCGCTTTGTAGAGAAAATGGAACTTGGCATGATGTCTACTTTTCCTTTAATTACATTGCCCTAATGAGCAACTTTCTTTACTCTCAGCAAATTTATTTCTTGAGAAGAAGCAACAGTAATAAACATGTAAAAAGGATCACCAGGTAGTACCAGAGAAGAAACATCAGCAGCTTAAAATGACAAGAGGTTGCTAAAAGTGGTGGAAAAACACCAGATTGTTCTTAGCTTCATTATGTTTACCTCACTTAAAGGCGAAGTAAAGGATGTCAATGGAGCACATTATCTAACCTGGGAACTGTCCTTGTTCTACTGTTATTTCCCTTCTGCACATGTTCCCCAGAGTGACCCAGAAACACGAAGTGCTGATACATCAATCCAAAACTCCTCTGCTCACATGCATCAGAGGGCAATTCTGCCTCATGCCCTTGTGCAAGATGAGAGGAGAAAATCACATGCCAATAATATCCTAGTGAGTGTCAATATTGCACCTAATATAGGTGCAACCTAATGCAGAAGGATAAAGGGCTGGTTTTCCCAAAGCCTTTATTTCCAAAGCATTTATTTAGACATCCAACTCTTGTTGAAAGTCAATGGCTGTTTTGCTTATCTTTTTTTTTTAGAAAGCCACCTGAGAATCCACTTATGGTAAAGGACTCCCTGAATGTGCCTTTCTGGAGAAAAAAATCTGGGACACTCCATACATAAGTTGATTCTTACAATATTTTCCCTAAGCATTTGCAAGGAGACACCACACCAGTGAAGGTAGACCCCCTCTTATCTACAGTTGAGCGAACGTGTCACCTCTTGTTAAAATACCCAAGGTGTCCACCTTCAGAAAGCAGCAACTGCTACAGCTCACAGGTCTTAGTTGAATTAAGCCAGGGCACTACTAGATGACAGTCTGACTTTGTAAATGCCAGCAGTGTTATTCTCCAGAAAAAAAGAAAAAGAAAACAAAACCCGAACACCTGAAGCAAAGTTCTTTAGAGTCATTCAAGTTTTCAATGTTGCTCAAAGCCGGGGAGCACATCCCAGCATATCTACCAGCTGCCTTAGGGCCACAGTTTCCTACAGGGAAGGATGAACTTCCCATGTTGGATTACTCCATGTAATTGCAGATGGATGATCAATCCTGCTTCCCGCTTTTGCTTGTTTGGGGATTCATGGATGTATCTGCACTCAGCAGTCTTACCCTGACTCACTCCAGAACTTCACAATGTCCCTTCACCTCTCTGCATCACACCTACAAGTATTATTACTTAATGCACTCACAGAGCCAGTAGGAAACTTGATTAACATATGTCAAAAAACCCCCTAACTCTGAGATCTTCAAAAACAGGCACTTCAGATGTAAAAGTGTGAAATGAAATTATCTTCAAATAGAAAATCTGAAAGTGCCAGTGGTAGCAGACACCTAAGACCGTAAGTGTTTGTGCAGCTTTATGTATTGTTATTTCTTCAGTAAGGCTGCCACAGAAATGGCAGGGCTATGGAAAGAAAGTATGTTAGCACTTACAGTCTGCTCATAAATGCATTAAGTGCAACTATTTTACTGAGAAAAAAAATCAGGAGGAGAGCAGAGATCCCTTCTCCTGGGAAGCTAATCTCAATTACTGCTCCCAATCATCCTTCAGCTGAAGAAAACTCTGCATAGCACCCATGCTGTACATGACCTGGCAGTTATGTGCATTTGCCCTTTCAAAGACATTCATGTAATGAATGATAACAGAGTTCTCCTTACGAAAACAAAGAAAAAATTGATCACTGAAGGAAAAAAATTCTAAGAAATGGCCTTCCATTAAAATTCTATTTATTGCAATACCTTCCCACTTGCTCACCAATTATAATCCCTAAAAACACGTTGAAGTACACTGAAGTAATTTATGTAAGCAAAAGGGAGATAGAAATGTTAGGTGGATTTGCTTATATGGCTACCTAAAACTCATGATCAACTTTTGCAATTAAATGCAGGAAAGGGTTCTTTGCCAGCCCCAGACACAATGCTGCAGCTTTTCCAGGGAAAGTGGGACAAAGGCTGCCATACTTCCCTGCTTTTCCTGATTATTGGAATACCTGCACTTGGATAGCTATAATAAGGTTGTAACTCAGCCAAGGGAGATTTTGAAGCTTTCTTTCCCTTGAAGCAGTAAATGCTGCTGCTCAGTGTGGGCACCAGTTGTCACTCTCTCCATTTTGCAGAATGTAAAAACTGAAACTTGGGGGAAAACGCTGCACTGCGCTACTTGAAACCCTTTCAGTGGCTCCCTGCAGCATGGGGAGGCACAGGCAGCCAAAAGAAGGTGTTAGCACACTTTGCTAACTGCAACTGTTCTTTGTCAGAAAGATAAAAGTTTCCTGCACGTGGAAAATAGCAGCATGAGCTGTGTTTGAAAACAGGTCGTACATTTCTGGTAATTAATTGAATTTTGGAGATGTTTCATTTTTGCCTCCCCCCGCCCCCAGGGAAACGCTCGTAGTTCCTCTCTTCTTTTGAGCATCTCGTGTGTTTTAAAACACTGAATTCCACGGAGAATTCAGCAATATGGGCACAGTAAAACTCCCTGAGAAGAGGCATCACCCAGTGTGGAGTCAAAGCTCTTTACTCCCGACCTTGTGGACAAGACCTTGTGGTCCAAATCTGGGCAGCATGGTCACCATGGCCTGCTCAGGGCACTGCCAAAGCCCACCAGCCCCACATAAACACTGTGCAGGGTTACAAACACCATCTAATAAATTGGAGGGCTGGAGAACAGTGGGAGAGAGGGGAGCAGATTCTCACATCATCAGGAGGGAAATAGGCTTTTAAAAAGCCAGTTGTGTCTGTGCACAACAATGAAGCTTTATGTCTATATAAACTGACAAGTCAAATTGTCCTCCTGGGCCCAGTTCTCAACATCAGCGCCATTTGACGGCAATAGCTGCCTCCTGCCTCTGCAGCAACGGCTCTGTCTGCCAGCAAGGGCAGGCAAGATGATTAAAATAAGCATTAACAGAATGGTTTGGTGATTAGCTTCTTCCTTTTCCTTTTTTTCTCTTCTCTTCCTCTTTTTTTTTTTTTTAACACATAGTTTCAGGTCTGCCAAAGATTGCTAAAGCCTTTTCTTCATTAGCAATGTACTTAACAAGTGTAAATTTAAAGTATTCATTTTCTTAAGGCCAAGGATTAAAGCAATTAAGGAAAACTGCTGCAACCTAGCACCAAAGTCAATCCTTAACATGGAATAGAAACAATGGTGCTTAACATATTTAAACAAAACCAAATCGTGTACACTCTGTTAAACTGAATTCTCATTCTGCTGCAATAGTTTGTTAAAATTTCCTTTCTGAAACAGAAATAAGTTTTTTTGCCCCCAGTATAGGAACAGGTCTGTGGTCCCTTTGCACCGCTTTCCTAGCAAAAACATTGCAACAAAAGCTAATGCCCTCTCTCATTCTGAACTCATTTTACCACCAGCCTTCTCCTGGCATCATATGGGCTTAATCCCTCGCCAGGTCTGCCCATGGAGACCTGAGCCCTTGCCATCCCAGCAACTGGCCTGTGTACCTGCATCACTGGGGCCCAAAGGAGAAGAAAAAATTGAGCAAATGCTTCAAAAAGGGGGGAAAGAGAAGGGAAAGGGAAGCATACTCCCACAGTATTAAGCCTAAAATCATTTTCTACGTTTGTTTTTTATGCACACTAAATAGTTTTTAACACATGGCACTAACGGTATAGAATGGGGCCTGATCTCTCTTTGGCAATGAAGTGTTTAATCACTGTTTTAAATGCACAAAATGGAGACTTGCCTGTGTGTGCTGAGGTTTTTTTATTTCCCCAGAAGAAAAAAAAAGAGAAGAAAAAAGAAAGAAGGAAAACTGGGCAAATATATAAAGGAAAAAGAAAGCATACCTTTTTTTTCCCCACCCACAAAACAAACAACACCAGAATACAAGCACTTATCTAGAAAGCTTATTTCTCATATCTATATGTTTTTTCACCCTTTGGACTCAAAAAATAAATTAACTTGACCTTACAGATATTGGTAAACCCATCCCATCAGACTTTTCTTTCCTTCTTCACAAGGAAGAACACTTGGTTTCACTAATACACCTCCACCTTAATTTACAAAAACCATATGTAGAAAGCAACAGGTAGCATTGCATCTGAATCACTGAAGCTGCTGATTCAGTGCTGGGTGAGCCAACAAAACTGCCAGCAACACCCAGCTCAGGTGGTGTCTCCTCTGAGACAATCACTTCCCAGATACCTGGGCCTTGAACCTCCACTGTACAAAGCTGATCCCTCAAAACATTGTGATCCACATTTGCAAGACAGGAGATAAAGGAACCGACCAAATTACAGGGTACAAAGAGTTGTATCCTTGTGGGATCACAAGCTAAACCCAAAGGATCTTTACACAACTGCAGGTGGGTCAGAGGATTCGATCACTGAGACTTAGATCAGTCCTATGCGTTGAGAAGGGACTCTCCAAATTCTTGGTACCGGCGGAACAAATTGCTGAAGTCATCTGTTGTGCAGTGCACTAGATTTCAGTGTGATTTGGTTTGTGGCTTACCAACTACCTGCTCCCATATCCTGAGCCTTAAAGAGAACACAAGGGAGCATTTAATTTGAAGGTTAAGGCAACATTTTAGTTCAGAGAAGAAAAATCTCTCCTTGGAAAATGGCAGTTCCCTGATAGGATTGTCTGCTTTCCATATCATCAATTCCAAAAAGCTGAGTATCTTGGATACTAACGGGGCATGTCCTCCCCACCAGCAGGAATTCAGCTTACACTGCCTCAAAGGATAAGCAGAGATCTGGAGACAGTTTTACCTAGGGACTGGCAATACACAAGAAGCTCCTGAACAGCTAAGCAAGTCCAAGGATTGACAGTGTGAACAGGCCTGAGAGACCATGTTCACTTTAATCCTCTTATCAGCAACTCTTGCTTTGTTGGAGGCTCTTTGTCACTAAGTCACTTGCCAATGAACTACCATCAAGGGCACAACAGAGCAAATACTCCATGAGCTAAACAAGGTAAACAACCTACAGAGGGGGCCATGAGACCCTTTGTAATGGCCACAAAAATTTGCCTCTCCTATGTTATAGAATAAATAAATGTAAGTGATTTCTAGAAGCTATTTTTTACCTGTGAGGAAAATGATTGTAGAAACCTCGAGGGAGGAAAGGGTAAGAAGCATCAGGAGCAGTGATGGAATGTAGAGAGACAGCTGGACTAGAGGGCAATGAGGCTACTCAATGATATGTAAAATGCCAAATGTACATTGCCTTCCAGACAAAGCCTAGGTGTAAAGGGCATGTGTATGATCATGAGGGATGGCTGCCTCAACGGGAACACTTCTAACCACTTCTAATTAATTCCTATAGCTGAGTTGTTTCCATTTCTCTAGATCCGATGGAAGATACCACAGTGAATGAAATGGCTCTTAATCAGATCTGATTATGATATCCTGCTATCTTAAAATAAGTGCAGCAATGCACATAGAATACAGGAAGATCTCAAAGATTTCAGGTGTCAAATTAGGAAATGCCTCACAGGGTTGGAAAAGGCAGAAAATATCACAAACAGTGGGATCTCCATCTAGGGAGACATACATGACTATAGATGTCTCCCACTATTCCTGCTGGGCCCTACTGACAAATCTGCCAGTTTTGCCTTATGTAGGTTGAGGACATGGAATAATATGCTGGCATGCCAGCATTATCCAGGGACTTTCAAATCATAATCAGATAACATATCATGGTGCCAAAAACACATCATAGTGCTAAAAACAAAAAGAAAATGTGTTTGATGGAAAAAATAAAGAATTGTTTCAGGTCAACTCAAAATGACTTTTTGTCCATTCAGCTACCACATCCAAACCATAATGATTTGCACATTTCTAGCTCTGACAGCAATACTCTCAGCCAGAAACATTCACGCATGGTTAATCTGGCTTGCCCTGCTGGAGTCGCTATAATATCACAAGACTCAGGAAGCAACTGGGAAAAGCTCACACTCCTTGGCCAGCAGAACCTCCTCTGATTCTCACAGTCAGAAAGACCAACATTGGCAAGACCAGGATAAAATCCAGAGCCTACTGGAAAGAATTTATTTGCCGCTGCATCAGAAGAAGATTGGGAAATAAAATCTGTAGCTGGGAAAACCAGAGCTTTAAAAAAGAACCCACAAAACTACTTAGATTCTGTGCTGCTTCTGTCCCTTTCCATGGGTTTACTCAAGCAGGGTGCAAAGAGAGCAGGGTCTGGCCCAAGGGAGTTCAGATGCAGCAGACTGGTCTACCATCAGGCTACAATATGTTCCCAGAAGGTACAGTATAATTCCGAGGCCAAGGAACAGCCTATTAGCTCTGCATGCCATTAATTTTCATGAATAGTTCAATCCAATGCTCACAGAAGCCTTTGGGCATCTTTCCATTTTGTCTAGCAGGACCTGGATTAGGGCTTATTTATCTTTTCATTTTATACCTTATCTTTAAGTAGGAAGCAGCCCAAACAGCTGTGCAGGTTTCAAGCCCTCAGCCAGGCTCTGTGCCCAGCCGCACGCAGGAACCTGTCTGCAGGTCGGAGTGATGGCACGTCACAGTCAAAGCCACTCAGGGAGAATTAAACTTCAGGCTTGTTTGACTAAACTTCTGAATTCACCACAGTTCCCCTGTTTTGCCAGCCTGAAGAAACAGCCCAGCAGGTTCTCGAGTCATATGCCAAAATGCCTCCTTCATCCTCCCTGGAATTGGAAATGATTACTAATAGGTATTCTTGCTGAAATGATTTAACATAACGTGCTGAGTGAGATCACTAAGTCAAAATATCTCTTCCTAAGTGAGTCTCTCGCCGCTTGCCTGAATGCCAGAGGGGAAGGAGGACAGCATGAAGTGAATTCTTTTGCTGGCTTCTGTGTTTTACAACATCTTTTAAATTACTGAAGAATTCATATTAGGAAGTTTCACTCAGGCTCATTACAAGAGGTCCATGATGCAGGTCTGGCAGGCAGCCGGGGGAAGGAGACCCAGGGGTTTGGGTTAACCTTTCTCTTTCATGCTTTCCCCTTTTCCACTGCTCTACAGTCTAGCCCAGGAACTGAAGACAGGCAAGAAGATGAGGTGGGCATGAAAGCAAGGATGGTGAGGGGCAGGGCACTCTTTGCTCTGCATGCACAGCCCCGGATTTGCATCACCAAGGCAGCTGCATCTGTTACAGCAGGCTGCAACCACCAAGTGAAACACAGGATTTGGGGAAGAACAGGGGTGAGCACCACAAAACACACCACTGCATGCCAGGGCTGCTCAGGGTTTCACTAAGAGACCAGGCTGCCCATCTGAGTCTGTCAGCCTCGAAATTAACTTATTGAGGTCAGCACTCATAACAGTAGTGCAGACTTTTGATTGAGTCTTCCTTTCTGAGAAAGCCCCATACTCTCTGGCCCAGTACAGCTATTACCTGCCAACCTAAAGGATGATGAATGTTATTTATATTGCAGTAATGGCTAACCACTCAGTGGAGACCAGGGACAGGCTGTGCTATGGACTTTTCAAACACTCACTGAATGAGGGCTGCCCAAAAATGCCTGAAACTGCTGAGACATTTCAGGATAATGTTCTTGAATGCCTTGGACATGATGACCTCCAACAACTCTGCAGTACTTGTGCTGACTGCAACAACACAGGGGCCTGTTCTACAGTAAAGATGTTCTTGAGTCATAAAAATTCTTATCAGTCACTGTTACATGCTGTCATGATAGCAAGCAATTACTTGAGAGGAGGCTTTTAAGTTCCTGGATGAATAAATGTAAAATATTAATCTATTTCAAACCAAACAGAAAACATAGGGGTATAAAGAGTTATTCTAATGAACAGTTCTCCTAATATTTAGCTGCTAAAGTTTTGCTGTCCAAGAAATAAAGTTGATTAATGAATAAGAACTACTCAAGATGTAGATGGGAAAAGTAACCCTGAAACAGTAAAACATGAGGGGCCCGATTCTATAAAAGAAACCCTGTAAGACCAATTTAACTTTGGCATGTGCAAACTTGCACGATGAGGCTTCAAACAACTGCAGAAAAATGTAAGAACTGATAAACTATAGCTTTAGCTTTCCACTACAGTGAGCCCAGAGGGTAGATAGCTGACACTTCCCATGAAATACCCTCTCAAGAAATAGCCCTGCAAAGATGCAGAGGAAATACATCTAAAACATTCAATGCAGATGTGTTTTTCACTATTAATCATTCTCTTTGTATCTTAGAAAAATCACACAGTGACTTCTTTCATATGCACTGAGGTACAGAAACCTAAAATATTAAGTGATGAATTCTACCAAGAATGCCTTAGAGATGGTGCTGAGGAATAAGTGTCAGCTCCTCTTTTACCCCTTCTACAATTAATATTCCAGTACTATAATTCTAAAATACATTCAGAAATCAGCAGGCATTTGTGTCTATCAGAAACCTTATTAAAATACAAGTGCTAAGAATACCTTACCTTTAATTATACTCTTTACACTTAAAAGTTCCTCTAGACAAGGCTGTGTCAGAGCTTCATAGCCAAAAGCCTGAAGATATCAGATCCCAATAAACAGATTAAGCAGGGATTAACCTGATATGCTTTTTTCTGCCTTTTCCATCAGATGAGTGGTCACTCCAATACCAACTGGGAGAAATTAGGCACACAGTAAGAGACTGCAAGTACTTTCTAGCTGTCTCAACTCTAGAAGTCTCCTGAGAGGGCTGATGTCTCAACATCTGGGCATTCCTTTCACTGTCAGACACTCAGAGCAATGGGATTTATCAGCAATCTGCCGAGCATATACAGATGACAACTGCAGAGCTTGGAGAGCTCAAAGGCATTTACAGAGAGAAAGGGGTTTGCAACAGACATGTGGAGCCAGAGCTGAGACCCAGAGCCTGTGAAAATTATTCCCAGTAGCTGTAAAGCCTTTAGCTGCAGTAGTTAAACCAGGCACCACAACATGCAGAATTTAGCCTGGGTGCACTTTACAATTACATAAACTGTTTGAGAGAGGCTGAGCAGCCTCCACATCACATATTACAAGGAAAAGGATGCTGGGATAATGTTGGAAGGTGGCCTCTCCAAATAATTTTCCAAAGACAGCTTTATTTTAATAATTTGTCCCTTTCACGTTTTTCAGAATAGCTTTATTCATTTATCATAGCAAATTGCTTAAGTCCCTCCATCCTCCAATGCAGTCGGTGACGGAACTTCACAATAAACTTTTTATAGCAGCAAATGTGTTTTTGTTTCCCTGGCATCCTAAAAAAAAAGGAATCTTTCTTCAGCTACAGTCTGTACAAAAGCATAAGTTAGCTCTCTGGTGTTCAAGAATAGCTGGTTAGACTCTGAGGCTGCAAAAGATATATTATCACATCTGTGTCTAAATATTTATGCTTCCTATGTCTGCTAAAAGCAACACCTACAATTGCTATAACTGAAAATGACAAGATAAAAAAATATTTTTCACCAATTTGTCACCCTTTTGCATTTAACAACACTAAAGATACAGTGCAGTTCATTAACAGAGTTTTGCCTGTTTCTGTTTAGCTATAACAAGGGAGAAATAAATGTGTTAAACAAGAAGCAAATGGAATTGTAAACACGACAAAAATAGAAACAGATTTTGTGGGTTAGTACAGCATGGAAAACTGCTTAACACACGTGAAAAGGAAAAATCATAGAATCATAGCATCATTTAGGTGGAAAACACCTGTAAGATCATTGAATCCACCATTAACCCAGTACTTCCAAGCTCACCACTAACCCCTGTCCTTGAGAGCCACAAATACACATTCTTTAAATACCTACAGGGGTGGTGACACCATCACTTCCCTGAAAAGCTTGTTCCAATGCCTGACAACCCTTTTGGTGTTAACTTTCAAGTTGTCTCACTCAACTGCCTTTAACCATAGCAGCAGATAAGATGGCCATCCTTTATTTCCATGGGATTTCCTTGCCCAGCAGGTTCATTATAAGGTTTTACCTTAGGGTTCCCAGGCACTACACTTGATATAACTGTCAGTAATAAACTTTTTTCCACCATTTTTGCATATTTAAGTAATTGAAAAACTTTAAATTATGCTACCATTTCTTTGTGAGTGGGGAGTTGCCATCATGCATATATGACAAAGGCAAAAATACAAAAGCAGAAAATGTCATGAATTCTCCTTCAAGCAGATAGTATTGCAGTAGCACTGAACAAGTTTATATTAATTACTTTCAGAAGGATAAGGAGATGTCATGTTTCAGATAGAGGATTCTACCAAAACCACTAAGAACAATCCGTAAATTTAACAATAGTGAGATTTTTTCATAGAATCATTGTGACAGCTGTCAAGCTGGGAAAAGCTTTTTGTAATGCCAGTACAATTGTTCATTTAAACAAAAGCTAGTAATTCAGTCACACTGGAACAGCTCACATGCCCAGCTCTGCCATACAATCTGCACACAGGCAGACCCATATGCATAGTTGCCCTTTAGTTTTCATATTTGGGGCTACAATGTGATTTGTCCAGACCTGAGCAGAGCCCCACAAAAATCAGGCCAAAAGGCAATTTGTGGTTGAGTTATAACAAGCCACTTGTGTTTTTTCTTGTTGGAAGGGGGAGGTTTGGCACCCCAGGTTAGCAGCTGGTGTAGGACACACTCTCTGCAGCCAGGCTAACCACGTGGTCATTCTTTTTCCCTGAGCCCTCAAAATAAGGGAACACAACTATTTGTAGAGATGTCACCTTGCTCTGTGTGCAGTGACAGACTGAAGTACCAAAGGTGTCAACTGTATCCTTCCTCAGAGAATGAGCTCACAAGAAAATCCCAGTATAGGTCTTTGCAAGTAATAAAGACCCAGAGACCCCATTAACTACCTCCACCCACGGCAGGGCCTCGATCATTAAGGTGATTTACTAACAGCAAAACCAACTCTGTAGAAGAAATAAAGTGTAACCCTTACCTCCTCGTAGACATCGTCATTCCTGCTGAAGTCTCCGGCCCTCCTTGGAAGCACATGGACATGAACATGCTGAAAACATTAAAGAAAATAATGGTGATTATCAGGTTTGGGACTTTGTTTTCCGGATTGCCAGCATTATTCTCAACACACACAAGTAACCACAGACAGGATCCCACAGCATTATTTTCAGAGGAAAACACATTAACCTGGTCCATAACTGTATCTCGACTCTTTGGAGAATATAAAAGATGAAAAACACGAGAAAGCAGCTCTGTGTATTATATGAGCTGCAGAGTGAAACGCCAGGAAGTTTAGAGGCTCTGTGGAATTATTCATAGTTGTCAGTCAGAGATGTACTTAGCCAGAGGTTTGCAATGACAATGTCCCTCGGAGAGACGCGTGTGGTGTCTTCAGAACCGACAAGAATAAGAGGGTGCTGGGGATGGGATGTGGCGGAGGGCCCGCGTGGGCAGCCTGGGCTCAGGGCTGTGCTCACAGCCTGGGGGACAGAGGAGCCCAGGGGACACCACAGACACCATGCAGGTAGAAAGGCTGACAGAACAGGACACTCCCCAGGCCGTGCAGCACAGCCTTTCACAAGGTTAAAAAGCTTAAATAGGCTGAACACAACAAACTGAAGCCCCCAGGGGCTTCAGCACGTGCTGGGGACACACCCCTGCAGGGACATGGACTCCAGAGCACCAGGTGACCCCAAACCTGCAAGGCACAAGGATTATCAGTCCAGTTTTTCAGAGTCTGAAGCATAAGCATCCCTCTTCTGATGGCAGGGCCACAGCTCAGGGGACAGAAGAGCTGAGGACTATGAGCTGCACAGGCAGCTTTGGGTTACCCAGCATGGGAAGGAGGGCAAAGTATTTTTGTTACAAGTGCTGATGAGATATGGGGAAAACAAACAACACTGTGGACAGGAACACAAATATATGACTTGCCACCTTGATGTTATATTATTACTATTACCATTTTTTTTCCTGACACTCTCTTTATACCATAAAGGAAGGGTAATTCAAGATCCTCAAGACTCAAACTCTACTAGGAAATCAAACAAACAGTCATCCATCTGCTTCTCTGCAGTAAGTTCAGCCACTACATTGCAAAGCATTCTTTTACCTTTTTTCCTTTCTCTTTCACTCTCTTTTGAGAAAAGGAAAAACAACAACAAAGAATAATTCTTCAGAGAAAAAAACCCCAACACCTCAATGAGGAGAGGCAACAAAGAATCTGAGTGGCAGATCACATTTATGGATCTCCAGATCTTTTTAGATGATGCCTAAATCCTTAAAAAAAAAAAGGGGGGAAAGAAAGAAAAAAAAAGAATGCAGCAGAAACAGCACCAAATGGTTTGCATAGAATTTAGATAGCTTGCACCTGATTCAATTTGATGATGTAGAAATCAGCTGAAATTCCTACATCTCATTGAAACATTCTCAAAACATGGCTTAATGAAATTTGAAATTAAAAAGATTTTATTGGGCTATTTGTAAGAAAATTCAAACACACCTATATTGTGTTAGCTTCAGTCCACAAAAACATCTGCTCAGTGAATAAAATGAAATCACAAGGATGTCTCAGTTAATGAAATATGCTGAATACCACACTTTTTCTTTTTTCCTCAGCTTTACCCTAGAAACCAAATATGTGATTTCTTATCATTACCCACAGCTTTCAGTGTATTCAGCCTAGAGATGAGGGTGATTCTTGAGGGTCAGAAACCGTGTTTTTGAGTAATACATCAGTGATAGTGTTCTGATAGTGTATTATACTAATATATCATGAGAGCGAAAGTGCTCTTGTGATGTATGAGTGCAATGTATCATCTGAACATCACTGCTCTCATGATGCATTGCTCAAAATCACAAGGCAACTTTAAAGATGGTCTTCAGTAGCCCTAGGCCTGAAATTTTGCTTTTGGACGGACTTTCAAGAAAAATAAAAGTGAAGATTAAAATTTGCAGTGGTACTGTAAAGTTTCACTACTGTCTCACACCTGTTTCTCACACGGTTCTCATTAGATTTTAAATTTATTCATAAAAATAGAGTCAGTTCATCTGACAGTCATTTTCTTTCTTTTCTGCTACAAGGAATGATAATTTTGCTACAAATATCAGTTTGCAGGAATTTCTCTTGATGATACATATGAAATCTAACACTAGCTATCAACAACCACATTCCCCAGAAGTTTAGTCACCTTTAAGAGTAATTTTTATCTCTGTTGCAGAATGTTCCAGGATGCACACCCATGCATCCTGGAGAAGATCTGTACACCCATGATAATTTGGAACCTCAGAAAACACTCAGGGATGTAGCCCAAAGCTCAGTGCAGAGACGCTGCACTGCAGATGCACAGACCAGCACAGCAGGTAATGAATGAGCCTAATGTGATCTTCTACCCAAAATGGGCTTATGTGATCAGCGTGAAAAAAAAAAGAAAAAAAAAGTGTTTATGACAGCATATGGGCCACTTGGCACCAGTGGGGACATTCTCAGGGGTTAGTCACCTTTACTACATGCATTATGTTCTCACACACTGCCAGGCTGCATAGCAAAATCCATCAACTGTATCAGAAAACAAATGAATATTCGCAAGGTTTGAGGTAAGAATGATCAATTTAAAAGAGAACAATTTTTTCCAGACACCTTTTTTTTTTCCCCCTCCCTTCTGTGCATGAAACATAAATAAATATCTGGATTCTCCCCACTGTTTGTGCAATAGAAACAAATAGGATCAGCAATAGTGTCTCAAGTAGTTTCCTTCTCTTCAGCTTTACCAAGAAATACAAGCAGCACAGAGCAGTGGCTACCAGGTAGTGAGAAACACTGAACAAGGGGATTTCACACCTTTTCTAATCTGCCTTTCAGCTTCTGGCCTTCCCAACTCAGAGAGGCTGATATTTTGATTCATTAGGAGTTCTTTAATTGATCATTTTTACTCCTTAGTACTATTTGTTACTGATAAAGCCTCAATCCACCAAGGCACTTAAGCATCAGCTCGATTTCCAATGTGTGAATTGGTTCAGTGGGAGTATTCACGTTATGTACATGTCTCAGTGTTTTGCATCCACTGCTGGCTACAGGAAGGTCTCCCCAGCTGGCAGTAGCAAAAATAACTTCAAGGTGCCTGAAAATTAAAGTTGCTTCCTTCCATTTTGTTTTCCAGACAAAACAAAAACCTGCAGCATCCAAAAAACCCCACATTTGCAATTGACTGAAATGTGTCAGTAACTACAAACAAAATATTGGGTGGCATTTTTTTTTAAAACAAACAAAGAGATTCAGGCAAATCTTCAGTGCTTGAACAGAAAAAAAAAATCTAAACATTGCCCAAAATTATCAAAATAAAGCATTTCAGTTTTTTTTTCCCCTATTATTGTGGGTAACCTCTTGCCTGGTGGGCGGCAGGCAGCCCCATCACATTCCAGCGGGCTGTATTCAATCACTGTTGATGGCATTTCATTTTTTTCCTAAAGAATTGCTTTCCCCTCGTTTTGCATTATTTTGATTAATAAGCAAGAAAAGCAACATACAACAGCCAAGACATTTACATTAATGGACCAATCAATATCACCCACACCAGGGTGGAAGAATGCAGACACACGCTTGCACTGCTCAGCGTTAGCTCCATTCCCTCCTCTTGCCAGGCACTGATGGAGGACGGCGCGTGGGGTCACAGGATACAGGGACACTGGGTGTGACAACATGAGGACACAGCAGTATGTCCCCAGGTGGGAGACACCGTGTGAGTTAAAGATGCCTGAGCCCCACGAGATGCTTCTGATACTGGGGACAAGATTTCCAGCCAGGGATGTCCAGAACAGCAGTAGCTGGAAGGAGGCTGCGGGAGCTGAATTTTATAGGACGTTCAAAATTGAAATTACTAGACTGACAGTTTTCTATGGCTGGGACTACAGCTCCCTCTGCTTCCTGGTGGCTGCCACATTATAAATAAAATCTCAGTTTGAGAAACTCCTCATAGTGAGAACTATCACATGATGCAAATCAAGACCTTTATACCCAGAATGACAAGACCATTAGAAAACATACTGCAAGGAACAAATCTGTAGTGCCACAGGGAACTCACGAGTCAGAGCCAGCATGTGATGTCTCTGACCTCCCACTGCAGTGAGAGGATGCTCTGCTCGAGCCCTGCAGTCCCATCAGGACTGTGGGAGCAAGAGGCTGCCTGTGGGCACTCTGGAGCACGCTCATCCCACCACTGCCAAAATCCAGCCATGGCACAGGCATTACACATCTAATGTCGCTCTCCAGTGAACCAGGGCTGCAGAATGCTCAGAAAAGTCTCAGCCAAAAAAAATGGAGCCTGTGCATTGTTGGAAAAACACACATTCAGGTAAGGTGAGTTCTGCTCCAGCACTCAAGGCCATGCAGAAAGCAATGTTCCTGGTTACAGCTGGGTTTATATACTGAATTATGGTCGAACAACCAATGTGTCACCACTGCACCGGATGTAAAGTGAAAATACTGGACAAAAATAGACAGTGAAGGAGATTTCCTGGGTAGACCAGAATAGTGAAGAGCAGATGACCCTGCCACACAACACAAGGGAGGACATGGATGTTGCCTGCAATAATTCATGAACATTATGTTGTGTTCACTCAGCTGCTGTGCTGGTTAGCAGAGCAACAAAGCTCAGCTTCCAGCAGAAAGGGAGATAATAGCCTGTACAAGAGCTCCTCAGCACGCACCCAGGGTCTATTAGCAATAAATGTGGCTATAGGATGAATACATAAAAACTGACAAAGGGTCACACAACCCTGAGGACATGGGTGCTGCCAAAAACTTGGCAGAGGAAGGGCTGCTCCCCCTTACACCTGCAAAAGCAATACATGGCTGAGCTGTGCTTTCACATAGCAAAACCAGATGCCTTTCAGCACCCTAATGCTTTCCCTTGTTACTTTTCATTCTTACTATGGAGATGAAGCTTGGTAGTCATGGGCTTCCACGGTCTCATGGTGCAGCAAGGTCAGGAAAGGCCGTGATCTGGGGCACAGAGGGACATCGGGGCCAGGAAGAGTAAACTCCAATGTCCCTGCTGCTGTTGTATTCAGGCAGGAGGAAGGGTAGGAAGGGCATTAGTGGCTGCAGGCAGCAAGACTTACTAGCCAGGAGACCCCCATCAGCCAGTTTGCTGGAAAAAAGGATAGTGGTTTTCAGATAAGACCTTGCTTGCTGCTAAGTCCCCTGTCCATTACAGAGACATGGGCTTCCTACAGGAGCCTGTGATAATGCTTCTTCTAAACTACCAGATTAACTGTAGAAATTCCAAACTAATAACCATTCTCCAAGTAAGACTGTTAGTGGGCGATAAAGAAAATCAACCATAATACAGAGATAGCCACGTGAAAAATAGGGCAATTTTGTCCTCCCTGTAAACTGGGCTTCCATGGAGCCCTTGTTTGCTATTCTTGATTAACTGCTCAATTATCCCTGTTGCAGAATTATTCCATGGAAAGCCCTGCCTGTATATCCACAGCTCGTTAACAGAAAGCGCTCCCTCTGCTGTCCCCGAAAATCCAGCGCGTCACCCAGACACAGCACACTTGGTACAGTCGCTCTTTCTAGGCAATGAAAGCCCATCTCCAGGGCCCTTGACCTGCAGGTCCTGGCAAAGACATCTTCATGGGAAAGCAATTCCTATTCACTGAGTATTTATGAGTTCTTGACGCTTTTCCGAGTCCTGTATTGGGTTGGGATGGAGTAACAAATTAAAAAATAAAAAAGTCCTATCCAACATTAGGAAAAGAAAGGGTTTTGGTCAATGAAAACACTCAGTTTTCACAGCTTTCAAAATTATTGCCAGAATTAAAACTATTTTTATTCCCATTTCCAGGAGTTATAAATTGCACAAAGACAGACCACTTTAAAGGACCTAATTTTTATAAAACAATAAGACATGACCGGAAACTTCTTGAAACAATTTATTTTCTTCAAAAATGCCCCATTTCTAGGAATCAGCACTTTCCTTTCCAGCTTCACTAAATCCTCGTGCACGAGGCTGTACAGACACAGACACACAGCATCTCCTCACCGGCTGGCAGCTCTGCCATGCTGGAGGTGAGGATTGCTCCGAACACAAGGAGGCTGCACGGACTGACACACGCTTGTAACACCTTTGCTTTGGCTCTGGTTTGTTAAGACACAAAGCTGAGGTTTGCTTTCCTGCCATCATGAGAACCATAAGGATGTGACACAAGTGGAAGGGAGCAGCACAGACTGGCAGACTGGAGAGCGGGATGTGCAGAGGGACAGAGAGGTGCTTGGAAGGGAACGACAGGGAAATCCACATCTGTCTCGGAAATCCCAGGGCAGCAGCAGAGGAAACATCAGAGAAGTGCATTGGGAATGGACTAGAAGAGCCACTGGAGAACAGGGAGGGCTGAAGCTACTGATAGAACAAAGACAGCAGTCAACATTCTGAGAATCAAAAATGTTGTGCAGAAAGAGAGTGCAAAGAGAGAAAACAAGAAACTGGGACAAGTCTTGGGAGAGAAGGTCACCGAGGCTGTCCACGTGCAGGAGTGTGAGGGCTCTTTCAGGAGACACTTGTGTACATCTGCATCTCACTGTGCTGTACACATACCATTAGGAGGAAAAATAAAGCTTTGCAATGATCCCTACCAATATTGATGCCATGGATTTGCCTTTGCAAGAGTAAGTATCAAGATACTTGCTCAGCACAGAAAACGCGTACTTTGGAAAGCAACAAAATGGAGAGAATTTGCAAATATATCAGAAACCAAACCAAGTGGGGACTTGCAGCAGAGTACATCTTCAAACATGTAGATTGAGAAATGTGCAGATTCAGCATTCTCAATAAATAATGCATAGGTCAACTGCTATGAAGTTTTAAAGACGAGCTGCAGATGAGCTAGAAAAGGGATGTACACCTAATGAAAACAAGGACAGAAAGATTTTTAAACCTGCTTGATATCTGTAGCTATAACTTCCATGGCTGAAGGCAACTTTAGTTAACACCTTCCTCTCAGCTCCAAACCCCAAAAAATTGGCATAATAATGAAGGAAATAAGCATGTTTGTTGGAGGTGTTGATCCAAATGTACCTCTCTTGGATATCTCTTAAGAGATCCTCTGAAATGCAGCAAATGAATAAACTAAATGGACATAAAGGTAGGATGGTGCTTCTGAACTGGGTATGTCCTGACTCTAGGAATGAGGGTCCACGCATGGTTCAGGCCAAGGACCACCACCAGCTCCTCTTACCTGCCCTTATTCAGTGTCCATCCCCTCCCCAGCACCTACAGTGGATGGGATGGGCAGAGCTGCAGGGGCATCAACCACTGTTCTCTGGGAATCAGTAGGAAGAACATCACCTCCATCCAGCCAAGGACCATGATGGGGAAATTGCTACACTGTGTTTCCTGGATTATGTATCAGTGACACAATGATCAGAGCACTGTGAGACCTGCACAGCATCTTCTATTCCCTGAATACCAAAGAACTGCAAAACCAACCTGACACCCTGGCAGCCCCCAGCCATTTTACAGATAGGAAGGGTGATGCACAGACCAACGAAGGAACCTCCAAAGTTACTCAGGAAGGTGGTGCATGCTTAGGGACAGCTGGAGAGCACCTGCCTTGAGGTCATGTGTCTTTGCCCAGGTGTTTTTGTGCAAATTTGGTGTTGCTGAGACACAAATGAAAAGAAATTGCATTTCCCCTCACCTCTGATCTTTACTTAAGTCTTGATAAATGCATATTGTTTGAACGCTTGTGATATGTATAATTAGGGTTCTTTAATTTATGTTTCAATACAGTGTTCTATAATAAACATTTACCGCTCTGTGAATAAACATTTAAATGAAGCTCCTAATGGGGGTTACACGTTTTGAAGCAGTTCACGGCTTTGCCGAAGTCTCTCCCTATACTTAATGAGAGTCATTTCCATAATCTGTGCATTATTGCTTAAGCCTCCCTTTAGGAATATTTTACAAAGTAAAATTGTGTGAAATATTATCAGCCAAAAGAGAAAATGCTAAGAGGATTATCAAATTGTCCCGTTAAAGGGACAGCACAAACTTTCATTTCCCCCCTGAGATGCCAACACTGTAATTATGTAGAATGTGCTTACTAATCATCACACCGGTGTGTTATTACTGGGCTTTCTCCACAGAGACCCAGTCTAAATTAAAAGGATGGGAGACCCTTGAAAGGTCTGATATGAAGGGCAATATAACACTAATTTACTTTCTGATATTAATGAGAGGAAGGATCAAATCCCCAGGCAAATCTTGGAGATGTCAAGAAACATCCGGCTGCATCAGAGTGTGCTGAGTGCTGTTCTGTACAAAGTTGTGCACAGCTTCTCCCACAACGGGGCCCTACAGCCCCACAATTAATATCTAGGGTCTCATCCCCATTTTGCTGAAACTTCCACCTATTTTCTTACTGACTCCAGTAATGGCAGGACTCAGCCTCCCAGCTGAGATGTAAAATACACTAAGGTCGAGGGAAAGATTGTTGTTGGAATACAGAGGGTTTTTAATTCTCAGGAGTATCTGCAATGATACAAACACCTGTAAGATATTTCTTCCATATGTCTGAGTACATTTGAGGAGAGCATAAAACTGAAATATATCTTCTCTGCACTAGCAGGGAATAAGAGCATTATAGCAGCAATGGCCCACTCCCCCTTTAATGCAGGGAGTAGAGGAGAAGAAGAGAAGATAAATCAGGAATGGATGTGGCAGGGGGAAGACAAGCCTTACATACCAGTTACCCTTATTCTGAGAGGGAAATCATTATCTCTAACTTCTGTGGCTATTTTGTGGCCTTTTTAGACAACTGTTGCAACCTTTTCTAGAATCATAACACAGTAACTGCATAATTAAAATACTGTCTCTGTCTCCCCTTTAATTAGTTAAAGATGTGTATTGGGTTGCTGCGGCAAGGTTTGGGGGGGGGAGGTCAGAGCCCAAGAAAAAAAGAGTGGTGGGAGAAAGGTGGTTTTAAGATTTTATTTTTCATTACCCTACTCTGATTTAATTGGTAGTAAATTAAACTAATTTTCCCAATTGAGGTCTATTTTGCCCATGAGGGTACTTGGTGAGTGATCTTTCCCTGCCCTTACTGTGACCCACAAGCCTTTCTATATATTTTCTCTCCCCTGTCCAGCTGAGGAGGGGAGTGATAGAGGGACTTTGGTGGGTACTTGGCATCCAGCCAGGGCAAACCCACCACAAGATGGAAGAGAGGTGCTACTGCAAGGAGAAAGAAATGGTTTCTGGTGACGGTAATGTGACCAAGCTCATAACTTCCTGCAGAGAATGAAATGCATTCAAGCCACAGTGCTTCTCATCACAGTATCTATCAGTGCTAAAGGAGATTTCCAAGGCTCTGTGTCAGTACTGAGGCATTTTATACCCTTAAGAATACATTTCCCAAGAACTAGCAAATCTCTCTGTGCATACCTACAGCACTCACTAGTCTGTATTCAGTTCTTTATAATATTAAAATTATATATAGCAGCTATGGGCTCCAAAACATGGGCTGTTTCCCTGTTTTACTGTCGAATGTGCACATTCATCACTAAGGTTTAGCTGCTTCAGTTAAACCTTTTAAATGTAAATTATTTTCTGTTATAAAAAGCTGATTGTGGGAGTTTTAGTATTTCAAAGGTGGTAATTTATGTGACTGGAACAAAATAAAACATTCAACAGAAACAGAATTTTACTTGATCAGAAACACTTTTATGTTTCAGAATAGTTTTTTTCATAATTTCCTCCTGCAGCAGTGGCCTCTGTCTTTCAATTAGGTTGAAACAGAAGATCTTATATAAAACCATAATTTAACGTCATTTGCATATGTGTCATTTCACAACTTCTTCACCTCTCATTTAAAGTAATTTAAGGTGTCATGAACCAATGCCTGAAATCCCTTATGCAGCTGCTCAGCTGTTCACCCCTCAACAGTACAGAGATATCTCTGGGACAATGGGGAAGCAGTACCAGTCTCCAAAAATCCACCTTCTCCCTTGTTACCTCAAACCATTTCAAGGGCATACCAGTGAGGGAGCTGAGAATCAGGAAAGCAGATTTTCAGCATATAGCATATGACTGCAGGTCATTTTCTTTGACTTACTTCCCTCACTCGCTTTTGAATTTGGGATACAAAATGGTTTCATGAAAGTAAACAGCCTCCTTGAAAATCAGACTTCATAGGGCACCTACAATATGACCCCAAAGGGACTGAAATCCCTGCAATGGCTGTGGGTTCAGGCCTGGCAGAGCACCAGCACTGACACCTTTGAAGAGACAACAATCTATACAACATATTCTCCCAGGCCACCAGTGCAAAAGTACTTTCATTCTTGTCTTCCCAAATAACTAGGATTTTTCTTACCATCTTTCACAAAATCTAGCCCTGCTCCAGTTTCCCTTCTGCTCAAGCCAGTGGCAACACTTACGAACTTCAGCTTAAGTCCTTTATGATTTGGTGAAATCTGGGAAGCAGATGTGCTCATAATGGCAATGGATACATAACAGTATGTCCACTAACTTCACAATAAAATAAAATACATTCCTTTGCCTTTATTCACTGTGTAATATTTTGAAATCAGGTTAGAAAAGGTACCAATGTCCCTGTCTCAAACTTTTTTTTAACTTCTTAAAGTACTTCTTTTGTAAGCCCTTGTGTGGGCTGTGCACCATTTGCACAGCTTCTACCTAAATGTGGTGAATGGCTGCAAGGCCAGCATGACAAACACAGAGAAATGCATTGGCTGTTTGCTAAAACAAGAACTCGATTGTTTTAACTTACCAATTTAATTACAGAAATGTATTATTGATTTAATCTTTCTTCATATTCATGAGCTGGCTAGAGAGAAGAGTGAACTGTTCTGCTTAGTACACTTTCACCTTGATAAGCATGAATTACCTTCGTTGGGAAAGAAGTTATTTCAAAATTGTTTAAATCCACAAAATCCTTTCAACAGGGAACTCTGGTGGATTTGTGATGCACGCCGGCGTTTGCCAGGAACCCAGCTGAAACCACCAGACTTGCTGTCCTGGAGACCTTTCAACAGACAGTTTGTCCAAATGGACTTTGACTGTGACGAGCAGGGCCATATGGGCAGAAGGGTAACAGAGGTGAACAGTCTGTGATTACGTCCCTAAGTCATTTAACCTTCAGAATTACGATTCCACACACTCTGCCACCCAACAGGAGGCTGTACAAGCAGGTGAAAAGATAGATGTCTATTCTTAATGACTGTTTAGGAGACTGCTGAGCTCTGGTCTGTGCCCATGTTGGTTCAGTTCATTAATGTAATTAACCAACAATCAATCTTTTTAAATTAGTTACACAAAAACAGCTACAGCCAGATCAACTGACATGAAAGTTAGGTCACGCTCCATTTCTGCATGATTTAACATCCACACTGGAACAGAATACAGGGCATGGAAGCATCAGAAACTGGAGCCAAATTCATTTGAAGCCCTACAACTTAATTAAAGTGTGCAAAACCTGTGCAGCTGGCTTGGTCTTATTTATATGGCTTTCCATGCTTGCACCTCAACACCTTGGCAGTATAAAAACTGCTCAAAGAAAGAAAGGAAGAAAGAAAGAAAAAAAGAAAGAAGTTCTTCTAGGAAATATTTAGTAGTGAAGGAATTTAATAAATTTAAACATTGTAACTTTATGCAGGGCTTGAAACTGTGCCCTAACAGCAGTCTCATGATTCACCAGTGGTTGTTCATAGAATGAAATGAAAACAGAAGGAGCTGAGGTTGCTATTAGTGTCTGTTCCCTTCCCATGGACTAGGAAAAGACTAGCAGAGCAACCTGCATTTTCACTGAACACAAAGGTTACCTGTGAGAGGTTACAGCACAGTTCCATCATCAGCCTTGAATGCTGATCTGCTGTCCTGGGATCAGAGCTAAGGGCAGCTTACAACTCAGGCTCACAACCTGTCTCCCTCTGTCTCTCTTCTCCAAGGGCTGGGAAAGTATTTGTTTAGCCTAAACCAGGTGCAATGTGTTCTCCAGGAGTGATTTCAAGGGGTTGCTAAGGTGATCAAGTCCTGCCCTTACTCCCCTTCCAGCCCTGTGCTGGTGGGATGAGGTGCAAACAGCAGCCCTGCAGAGTCTGGCTCAGACCAAAGAGACCACATCGTACAGATGTGCCCTGTTTGCACCAGTCTGAGAGCTGGTCTTGGGAGAAGCTGCTCAGGCACCTCCAGATTGTGTCTCCACAAGGCTGAGGAAGGCTGTGGGAAAAGTGCTGCCCTCACATCACCAGCAGGTTAATGGGCAGCTCTGCCTGGCGGGCATGGAGCATCTGCGAGCTCGGTGTGGGTGCAGTCGGCCTGGTTTGACACTAATAGACAATTTCTTTCCCAACCCTTTAAGCTGAACCTGAACTAAACTGCTTTCAATTTCCCCAAAAGGCCGAGTTCGCAACTTCACCTTATGCTTGTCCATTAAGAGAGCATCTGGCTTCTTTTAATCCCTTGCACTAACTGAGTTGATCCGATTGCTTCCACTGGAGACATTGCAATGCAGATATTGCTGCTGAATGACTGCCATGAAACCGGGATCCTCCTCCTAAATCCACCATGAAACAGATGGGCAAAGGCCCCCATACAAAGCACTGCTGCAGGAGAGCAGTGCCTGGGCTGGGAGTCTGGAAATGGCTGAGCACATGCCATGAAGTGCTGAGCAATCTCCTCAGCACCTTCCCCGCAGTTTGACAGAACAGCCACTGAAGGCTGCAGCACCAGACCCACAGATTCCCTTTAAATGAAGGGTGAAACACTCACCCGGTTTCCAGTTCTGTGAAATCAGGCTACTGGGCTGGGGCAGCAGAAAAGAAGGAGTGGGAATTGGGGCAGATAGGGAAGGATGCCCGCTCAAGTTTCATTCTGAAAGCTGGGTGTGAATTAGCATGACCAGAGGAAAAAAAATAAACCAACTCTAGGAGACCAAGGAGGAATATACAGCCTGTCACCTAAAACTCCCCACCCTCTGCAGTTGTTTCTGCCAGAAAACCACCAGAGCAGGTGCCTCCAGAAATGAAACTGAAGCAGACGTAAGTGAATTTAAAACTAATAACAGCAAGAAACTTTAATGAAACTCTCTCTGACTAGCTAGAGCAGTTTTTCTCATATAAGATTTTCTGGAGCTTTCATAACTCTGCACTCAAAAAGCATCCTAAAAAGTTGCAGGCAGCATATTACCACTTTGTGCCTCTGTGTGAACACACGTGCATCTTTCCTGCAGCATACCAATAACAGAAAAAAGAGAGGAGCTCACCTTGGCTAGTCATTAACAGAGTGATCTCCATTTTTTGGTATATGCAATTCTATGTAATTTCTCTATGATATAAATACTGCTAACTGCAACTGGGCTGCTTCTGTAGCTGAAGGACCAGGTTACAGGAGCTGAGGGTCTGGAGATCTTGCCCCAGGAGAAGCTCCCTGTTTGGTCTGGATCTACCTCACTCCACAAGCTGAGCAGGCAGCCTGAGTTATCCATGGTTTTAGTATCCAACATTGCTGCCAGAGTCAAAAGCAGGCTGCAATGCACCAGGAATACAAAATAGGGACCCAGAGGGCAGGCAAAACTTTCATAAATTCAGTTCATCTACCAACATCGAAAGAATTAGTAATCAGAGAATGAAAGCCTCAGAAGTGTTAACATTAATTCTACTCTGCTACAAACCACGTGGCTAACACCATGACACCTTACCATTTACTGAGGGAGAGCTATTTATTTATGTAACCTATAGCTCACATTTAAATAATTAGTCTGCCTGATAAATTTTAAAACTTGCAATCTGTGTGCCACGTTTGCATAAGCACAGCATATTTAATGCAGGTACGATTGTTTAACACCTCCAGCATCACATTAAAGAGTTTCATATAATTAGCAGAGTTAGCCACTCCAAATTTCAGGCCACTTACACATTAAAAAAGAAAAAAAAAAAAGGTGCTAGTTGTACAGTGTGAAGCTGCTGCTCCAGAAATGGAGCCTGCACTCCTAACAAGGGATGTTCAGAGTATGTGCTGCCTAGGAATAAGCAAATGGGGTCAGCTAAGACTGGACTTGATCCAAAATTCCCCTCAAACCTTCTGTTATCTCCAAGAGTCTGAAGCTCTCCAGATCAGTCTTTGGTTTTCTTTTAGCTCTCCAGGAGCAAAGGCCTGAATTTAAGAGGTGCCAACTGCTCATTCCTCTCTTCAGCACCAGAAGCTCAGTGCCCCCCTATAGCCAGAACACCCCCCACAGGACTGTGGAGCAGAGATGAGAGTTTTTAAATGAGGCCACGTTTCTAGAAGGTGAAGGGCAACGCTCCTGGGGGCCTATTCTGGATGCAGTAGTTCTGACTCTCCAATAAGCAGCAGCAACAGGAATTACACAGGGATACAACTAACGAGCTCTTCTTGCTCCCCAGCAGAATGGCCCCAGCTTCCAGGAGGTGCATCGGGGATAAGCTTGATCCTTGTTGCTATGATTTGGACATAGTCAAGTAAGCAAAGCCTCAGCTGTGTGAATCATACCATGGCAGTCTCTCAGCATCTCAGCAGATTACGAATGCAATAAATACAAAACCTTGTAGCTCAGGTTGTAAACATAAAAATAAAACTGAATTTCAGCTTAAAAATTAATCAGTGGAGGAAGCTGAGGTGAGAGCTATGCTCTTAGAGGGTGGATGCCATTGGCATTCCTACTACATCAAAATTTGATAAACAACATGAACAGAACTAGCCTGTATTTTAGAACTTAAGGCATGCAAAGCAACAATTAGAGTGCAAGGTGATATTCTGAAAATCAAATCACAAATTCAGCCATTATAAATGTTCACTTAAGAGCTTTCTTTTAGACAACTCATCTGAAAAAATGGCCAAAATAAGTCTGTTTATTTTCATCTTTGGTAACTGTTGCTCTTAAGCCAAATTTCTAAACTCACTCTGCAACGTGCAGCAACTGACATCAACACATCTTGTCAGATTTTCAAAGCACTTCAATGTTCAGTACACTTCAAAGAAATTAGCCACCTGCATTATAGCCAATCAGTTCTGAAAACCCTGTTTCATCTATCTTAAGCTCTCATGAAAACTTCTACCTGTATGTCTTTTCCAAATGGTGTTTAGGCACTTCAGAAGCTATTCTTTGATTATGTTAGAGACACGTCAAGGCCCTTTTCACAGGGAATTATTTTCTAGTTCAATCTATCCAAAACTGTAAAGCAACTGGGATCAATCCCCATGCCTGTTTATCAAAAATCTTCTATCATCACAGGATGTTAATCTCAGAGAAGTAAAATGAAGACAAACTTAAAAGTAGCACTATGCAGACTCCTACATTGGTACCTCAATTGCCAGGAACATTTACCTCTATATCATACCAAACTCAGTCAAGCAAATAAACACCTTCTTGCTACTGCTGCAGAAAAGGAAAAAAAGACCAATATATATTAAAAGAACCATGATAACTCTGGAAAAATAAGTTCTTATCGGGTGATAAGAATATATTCTCCAGAGAGAACTGCCACAAGCAACAGTGATTCTTAGCAGGAGGTGTGGGAAAGCACCACATGGTACTATCAGGGACATAAAATATTCTTATATTGGCTCAAAGAGAGCACAAGAAGATGAAGATGGGGATGAAATACTCCATATCCTTAGGCATGAGAAAGGAAGAAGTCCATATTTGCAAGCCCAAGGAAAGAAGATGCCTTTAGGGAAGCACCACACAAAACATGGCCTGGGAAAAAAAAGGACTTTCTTTCTCCAGAAAGAAAAAAACCTAACAAACTGCACTGAATTAAGTTACACCAAAATCCTCATCTGAACAGGCATTTTAAGGGGAAGTTTTTTCCCAATTTTTCTTAAGAACTTGAAAATAACTTAAAGAAATCCCCCTGCCTCTATTTCTATGAGGAAGCAAGCTCTCAGTTTTGTACTTCTCCAAGCAGAGAATCAGATCCCTGCCCACTCCACAAGAGGGAAAAGGTGGGGAGATACAGGACAGAAAGCACAGACAAAACTTGTCTTTGCCTCTTAAGGGAGGTTGTTCCCCCAGAGAAACAGGTACTGTCCTTCCAAGGAATGAGGACTCAGGGAGCAAGTGGGCTCTTGATGGGACTGCAGCAGGATAATGAGCAAGGCTGAGACCATCCAACCCGTGGCAGTGCAACTGTGTGAGGTTCAACAATGAGCAGCATTTCTATGTCATGAATCATTTCTCACGTCGAATCAAAGCCAGAATAAATATAAAGGAGTAGGCTGAGAAATCGTCCTTTGTAATCTGCAGCTCACAAAAACCAGCCATCCAAAGGGGTATTCCAAAACAGCTCCTGAAGCTATGCTTGACAAAACCTCTGCAATTCTGAAATGCTAATCAGGGCAGAATTAGCTGATCAGGGAAACACCAACTTAGACAGGAGGCCGGCAGCAGATTACAGCCTGTAAAGGTTTAAATAGACTTGTTAACATCTGCTTAGGGTAAACTATAATTAAGAAATCTCCTTTCTTTGTTTGGGGGTTTGAGAGTTTTGTTTGTTTGGGGTTTTGTCTTTGCTAGTTTTCTGCCTTTCCAGTTCTGACAATGAATTTTGTCTCAGGACCCTGGGGAAGCAGAGCAGACTTTCAGCATTCACAATCAGCAGAAGCAGAAGATCATGGCAATGGAAAGGCACTTTAGTCCCACAGTTGTTACATTCTTTCAGAAGCTTTTCACCTTATGAATACAAATCTCCAAAAACTCTCTTTGCTTGTGGATTTACTTTTTCGGGCACCTAAATCTGCACAAGTCACTGTTGCTCAGTTGTCCATACTTGTTCTGCTACCTCACTCAGATAGAAAACCAGCTAAAGAAATCAATTCCTTCCGTGTGTATAGGCAGTTAAAAGCAGGTGTCCAAATTACACAACCCTAACTTGATCCCTTATTTCCTTCAAAAGTGTGGAGTAAGTCAAAACTAACGAGTAGGGTAATAGCTTTCATAGTGCCCAAACAAATTTCAAATAGAAGATTTAGAAAGACAGATTTTTTTTGACCGCCCTGACCAGAGGGGATGTATTTGATAACCAGAAAGTACATCTTGGAAGAATAGTGGCTGATGACAGAAAAACAGGCCACAGGTTCACCCAGACAATGTAAAATGAGCATTTGGTTTTGGTAGGTTAAGGTAGACCTTTCTAAGCAATTTTTTAGGGCCTACTTTGGCTTTAGACTGTTGAACACAATAGCTGCTTTTAGCACAAGGAGTGGGACGGATCTGTTTGTCAGGGAGCAACTTGATGGGAGAGACAAGAGGACATTATAACATGAATATCTAAACTTAATTCCAGCCTTTTCCTGGAGGGAAAAGGAAAACAGAACAAAAGGGAAAAAGACTAGGAAAAAAACCATAAGATCCAGAGTAATACTACAGGACTCAGTGATTAAACTGGGCTGGCAAAAGCAAGGTATCTGCATCTAAATTTAGCTCCCTAAATGATTGGTTTGATTTTCTGAGGTGATGAATGCCTGCAGCTCCTGTCGACTTCAGGTGCCCACATTTGAAATGTTTGGCCTTTAGTCTTCAACTCGAACTAATTGAAGGATTTAACATTTCAAAGCTAAGGGGGTTTATCCAATCCAAAGTGCCATAAAGCTGCAGTTCCTAGGCATGAGAGATATGACACTCGAGCAACTTAAAGGCAAAGCAGGAGAAGAAAGATGATTATTCCCCAAAGTGCATACACTTGAAAGACAGGCTAATGAGTTCTCAAATGACATAATTTAATCCCAGTGCTTCTCAAATACAATGCTGGAGTTTTCCCATCCTCAGCCTTTACAGAGTGCATATGGAAATTTTAACTGTACTTCTCCTGCCTTTCGAAATACAGAAAAAATGTGCCACTCAGTTAAGTTCCCCCTAAGCTGCATAATAGATCAAATTAGCCAACAACAACCCTGCACCACAGCCAGGTAGGAAAGGAAGCCAGAGGGATGCAGTCCTCCTAAAGAGCAAAGACACACTTTCAGAGCAATCCAAGACCCAACAAGCCTTGAAAAAAACCTGTAAAAGAGCATTGCCAGGGGTCATGACACGCTTAAAGAGGGGATACTGGTGCAAGTGATCCTACAGAGTATTAGGTCCTCAAGGTGCTCACACCAGGGATGAGCAGGTTTTCAAGAAAGCCTGGTAGGTTATTTAGCATCCAGTTCAACAGCTGCAGTGTATACTGGGTGTTTTCATAACGGGGCTATTCCTAGGAGACTCTCTACCAGGATCCCCACTGGCTTTGAACCAGCTATACTTTGGAAAATTAAATTTACATCAGTTTATATGATGATAAGCAACACAGCATAGATACTTAATTATCAGTTAAAACATTTAGTCAAAGGCAAGAACAGTGAAAATACTGTTTTAAGATAAGGGTGATAACATGCCAAGCTCAAGAGAGTTCCAGCAGCAGACTGAGGTTAAGTGAGGCTTTCTGCAATATGGTCCTTGCCCTATCTGGTAGAGACATTTGAGAAAGCACAGCAAATTATGCATAAAACTTGTTACAAGAAAAATGTTAAGGATAAACCCATGGATAAGGTAATCAAACAGCACTTTACAGAAGCGAACTTATCCTTGTCTCTGCCAAAATTTTGTACTGGCTTGGAAAGTCACCTCGGCCAGAACATCTCACAGTTGGTCACCTTCTGGGCATCCACATGAAATACTCTGGACTGGTCTGCAGAAATCCTGAGCAATGACAAGTTTAACTGTAGTCTCTAAGAGCCATGAGCTGAATCTGTCATTTAAGTTGCTAAGTATGCAAAAGAAATCAAGCTCTAAAGCTAAGTTGTCACCCAAAGAGAATGAGCATTACTTAAAGTATAAAATATATGTATTAATGCTTCAGAGACATTCAGATACTCTGCTGAGAGGCTCTGTGTGAAAGCTCAGAGGACATTAATAACCTTGTATTCAGGGCAGAGTTTGGATGGCATCTGGAACTTCACACTGAACGATGCAGATAAAAATAAACATTTGATCTTGTCCACCCTGTGCACAGAATAAAGTAGCAGCTTGTGATCAGTTCTTTAAGACTGTATCACATTCATGTTCCAAATTAAACCTACACAGGCAGCCTTAATTCTGCCTTTTCCTAATCCTTCAGAGTTTAATTTTACAGTTCTAACTTTCTTTAAACATAGTACTTTTTGCACATCACTAATAATTCACCCATCTCTGGCAAGAATGATTTGCATCCAGTATATGAGCACAGCAAATCCTAATGGAATGATCCCATGAATCATAACATAGCATTAGATTTAATTGCTATATTCATTAAATAAGAACATTGGATTTTTTTTAAATTAGAAAATTTGAGGTGCTATCAAGTAAGATTAAACTAATCAGATAAGATTTAACTGAATATGTAACTTATATAAATAACATTTTATGCAGTGCTCAAATCTAGCTCAATTTTAATTTGATTTAGGACACCAATATCAAACTTTCAGCTTTCAGATTTGTTTCAGTTAATCTCATGCTAGCTTTAAGAAGTTGAGTTTAATAACGATTGCATTGATATCATATTGATTTCTTTTCCTGTTACAGGTGGTGTTTTCTGAGCAATACTGCTACTACTCCAAAGAAAACACAAAAGGTGGGCAGGATTTGTTGCAAAGGTGTCTGCTTATGCAATGTAGAGTGGAGGATCAACTTTGTAGAGATGTTTCTGGGGCATGTAATTGCAATTCTCCCCTATGTGCAAAGTTGCTATAGGATGGAGGTCCTACGGTGACAGCAGGAGAAGGACAAGGGGGCTGCTGGTGCACATTTGTACAAAACAATCCTTGTGTTTCTCACCTCTCCTAAACAGAGCTAATAAACATGTGCCATTAATAAACAAGCACCACTTTTGTGAAAGTTCAGCAGCTGCCTCCCCTTCATGAACAACTGTTACAAAAATAAAAGGATGCAGAGACCTGCAACATGCTGTCACACAAACAGAACAAACAACTGGAAGTGCCCAGAAATGAGAACATAGAAGCAGGGTGTTTCCATTATCTAGTGGGTATTAAAAGCCATCTGCAGACTATAGAAATTACACTGGAGTTAAATGGACAAACAGTGTAACTGAGTAACATTGGACCACCTGAGCAGCATGAAAATCAGCAGTATAAACTGAGCAGCCCATTTGGGCAAGATACAGAAAAACAGGGGGTCTTTTGCAAGGGAATTGTAATAAGCCAAGTGTGAAGCAATCTTTGACTGAATCTCTTTTGTAGTTGCAGGCAGAGACACTTGACAGAGAACTTCAGAAGCATTAAACAAATGTTATCTCCAAGTCTGAAGAACCAAGAAGGCATCAAACAGCAACAAGAGTCACAACTGAAAACACTCTCAAGATCATCACCAGCACAATGGGGGCAGAACAGCACGGTAAAGAGAAACAAATAGACAGCTTGGTAACTGAAGTAAAAGGTGTATAGTTTGTTTTATGCTGATTTAGATTTTTGTAATTCATATCAGAGAAAGGATGCGGCTTTTAGTAATGCCAAGCAATTGAAAGCAAGCTCAAGGACATATTCCTGCTAAACCTCCCTTGTTTACACACTCCTTGCAGGCACAGTCTGAACAGCAGCATACACAGTCAGGCCTACTATCTTTGTAATGCAAAAAGATGCCCTTCTTTATTTCAGCACTTCCTAAGCTTTTCCATAGTGTTTAAATTGCATATTCAGATACAGACATTTGTAATTTCAGTAGATCCATCTGCACTTCTTAAGTACCATTACCCGTGCCCTCCCTTTTTGATCCAGCTATGCCATTCTTAAAAAGAAACAATCGAACAACCAACAAAACTCTAATAATTTTCAATTTTCATGCCAATTTTATGTATCATCAAAACATAAATGTAAAATCTGAACGAATCCAAAGATGTTAACACTGTTTCTTCACTGTTAGGATCCCTGCATTCCTGGCGTAGTATTAACAGACAGGTAGAGGGTATTTGAGGAAATCTGAATGCTGATTGTGGTTTTTTCTCTTTCCTAATATATGTAGCAACACAGCACCTCGTTAGCACACGCTCTGTTACCGTAGTTCATCAACACACTTACAGAAAAAAAGCCTTGGAAAATATTCCCAGCTTAAAAGGGGGAAAATACCTCCTGTCAGTCATGGAAGTGACAAAGCAGATCCTCTCTCACTAGAAAACCCATCACTCTCCAGCTATGGATCTGTCTACAGTCTTTTGAAGACAAACAGGAACTCACTGTTGGCATGTCCAGAGTGTGGGTTGCAGTCCAGTCTCAGGGCTTTTGGACCAGTGCTGCCTTGCACCCCTGAGCTGCAAATCAGGCAGACTCACAGGTCTTTTTTTTTTTTTTCATTAACCCTGCATACTTTACTAGGAATTATTTCTTCCAGCAAAATGGAAACACTTTTTGCATTCATACAAAACTCCTCTACTAGGTGAAGCTCCTCTAGATAACAGTATGTGGAGGACACAGACAGTAAAACTGTTTGGCAATCTCTCTGACCCACAGGGCTATCTTGTCACAGAAGAGATACATATACTTCTGATAAGAGTACACAGTAGGTCCTATTGATATTGAAGGTTTGATAACTCCCACAGAATAGAGCTGTCATGTAGGTGCTCCACACAACAGACCTGTATTTATGTCTCATATACAGAAATTTACTTCTGTGAGACAATTCAGTAGAGCTCATTCAATAGGCCAGATGATTTCCCTGCTGGTGGTTACACTGATCTTACTGCTTGAGAAGAAGCAATTAGCTAATGACAAGGATTTCCTCTGTAATCTTCCCTTCATCTTTGGGGGGAAAAATTAGCAGCGTTCCAAGTACTTCAGCATTGCCCAGCTCATTATTTCTGGTTGCAATTATTGTGTGCTTTGCTTAGGTTACTAAGGAAGGCCCTGTATATACACTTTAGTTGGTATAAGAAATAAACCACTGAACAAAACCAAAAAAGTTTATCTTAACTCTTGTGTGGAGCTAACATTTATCCTCTTGTCTGAATTCTGGATAAGAATGTTATCTTGTTTGCTCTCTATTGCCATTCTTCTGTCTGTGCAAGTCTTCAAGGGCTGTATTTGCATAATCTGCATTGAAGTAGCAGAAATACTAAATCTGTTTTGTGCAATATGAAAACATTTACAACATTTACAACCTTTCCATGCGTTTTTTTTTTTTATACTGCTAACCTCACTGCAGGTATTTCATAGTCTTTCAGGGATAACTTGATGGTGGTGTTCTGTCTTACTAACACTCAGTTTAGTCTACTCTTCCAGTTTATGCATAGGATTAAACTAAACAGAATAATTTATTTAAAGGAGACCAAGCTGCTGTTCATCCAGACCACTCTAAAACTGAATACTACCTAACTCGACAGCAGGACAATCTGGAGAATAAAGCAGCACTTAGTGTTGCTGTGGTAGGGTGAAATTCAGACCTTTACACTGCAGGTTTATAATGTGACTACTTATGATCAATCCAAGCAAAATGAAAATATAAGTGCTTCATTTTCTAAGAAGTAAAACTAGCTTCACCACAATCACTGCTCAAGTAATTTGCCACTTGGTACATTCCATTCAGGTGTAGGTAGAAAGAACAAAATTACCCAGTCAAAGGTGGCAAAATGCAGTGCAGATTAAAAAGTCTGTAAAAGCAAAGGAGAAAGATAATTACAATCTTTCCAGCACAGAACCATTCTAATGTGTGCAGAACAGCTTTACCTAGTTCCAATCCACATATATTTTCATTTAAATACAGTCCTTTGCTAATTCTACCACTCTCTAAAGTTTACTGCAGGGAGCATGAAAAAGATGGTCTTTATGAACAGATGGTCTTTTCAAGGAAATGTAGTTACACTTAAATACAGACAAATGTAGTGCAGACTAATGGTCCTGTTAGAATACGAGTTCTGAAAAGGGAAAATATGGGACCACATAATATGCTAGCCCATAATTACAGCGGGTTTTTTCCCCTTCTGAAGACAAACTAATCACTAATGAAGTTTAATTAGCAGTAAACAGGTACCAGTGTACAGTCATTCATGCACAAACAGATGTCTATTGATTGTATTTGACTGAATACAAACGTGAGTAACTGTCGTTTACGTATTATTAGTACAGGATGGGAAACTGTAACACAACAGCTACCTCCTCTACAACAAGTGAACAAATTCAGTCTGTCAAGCACAGCTGCATTCCTACTTTAAAGGATCAGCTTACACCTCAACACTTGGTAGCAACCTCTTGTGTCCAGCATGTTATCCACTGAGCCTAGTCAGATTTGACAGCAAAGGTGGAGAGATTTTACCAAACCAGAGTCCAAATGAGCAATATGCTTCTTTTTTTTTTAACCTTCTGAGACACCTCCTGATATTTGCTGTTTTCCACATTTTTTGCAGAGATCCTGCAATTTTTTGCATGCTGCCTGTGCCAGCTGTAATGCTGAGTCCAACATGGGAACAACTGGGACAGAAAAGACTTTTGGGGTTTGTTGTTTTTGGTTGTTGTTGTTTTGTTTTTTCTCTTTCATGTTCAACAGGGTTCATTTACCAAGTCCATCAGACCTAAGTCTGTGAAAGGCCAGCTCAACTTGAGGGGGCTGTATGTCCTTCACAGGAGTATTTGGGGAGTAAACAGTGTTAGCTGGGGAACACAATCATACTAGGGCAAAGATACAAAGAAAACTTGAAATTGAGAAGAAATCCTAACCTTTAAACTATATTGCTTCTTGTGTGCACGTGTGTTTGTTTTCTTTGAAAGGCTCCTTGAGCTCACTATCTGAAGTTTAGGGCAATGCCTTTCAATTCTCAACAGTCAGAATTCACTGTCAAGTCTATAAATACAACAAAATTAAATTATGGAAGATAAAGGTACTCTGAATTCTTATTTGTACTGATAGTTTCCTGTTCAGTATAATTTTTTTTGAAAAACATTTGAGCCAAAGTATCACCCTTTTTCTTTTTTCCCTCTAATGAGAATGGTGAACCTTTAAATTTCAGCGTGTTCCTTGTGTCCCAGTGTCCCTCCATAAGGCAAGGCAGCAATGCCTCCTTTGCCTGTCTAAGCTCAATTATAACACTAACTATAGTTACCTACACTGCTTCCCAATAAAGGAGTGGAGCACTCAAAAGAACTGAGGCTGTGTCTGTATGGCACATACAGTTATTTCAAATGCTGCTGCAATATTAATATAATAATATTAATAATTTAATAATAAAGCAAGTCGTATTTGAAGATGTTAACAGAAATTTTAATAATGATCAGGTTTCCACTTATTATTTTTTCTGGCATTATAACAGAAAGTGAAACATTCATTTTAAAGTCACTTAGTGATGATTGAAAAAAAAAAGATTAATATATTGAATAAAGAAATGAAGACTATAAGGAATATACTGACAGATAATGTCACAGCTGAGAGGAAGCATTTCCCAAAACTAAATATTCTGTCATATAGCTATGTCTTATTTCCATTTCTCCCCCTTTTTTTGAATTATAGAGACTCAGCTAAAGAACAGCAATGCTGCATTCTCTACAAAATCAGATGACTGAATATGCTCCAAACTGTCTTCTCTTCCCTTGGGCAACAAGGATGATATGGCTGACCTTAAACCAGGACTCAGTAAAATAAAACATGAAAACTGTAACCAGAGGAATGCCAAATCCATTAAGATGAAGACAAAAGAACTGGAATATGTATTATAAAACAGGAAGGCTTATTTGATGCCAGTCGAAATACTCATTCCACCTTTTTTGCTATGGGCAGTATTTCAATTGAAATCCTAAGTGACTGACCCAAAATTTGATCTTGCCTCTTGGGTACAGCAGTGAAAATCCAGAATAATTCCACAAAGGGACAGAATTAGTCAGGATTTAATGTGGTGTTTTTTGGGATGCACTGGCACCAGTTGTTCCTTTCTCTTTTAACTTCAGGGTTTAGTTTTAAAAAAGACAGAAAGGGCTTCTCACAGTAGAGTCTATGCTCACATCATGTCCCAACTGCCTAACAGTCTTATTTCTCTCCCTCAAAAAGCAACTTGAATCAGACAGATTGGCACAACAACATGCAGATACTACATCAGGGTTCCTACCTTGGAATGAAGTGGTGAACCAGTGTCTCATTCACAGTCATTTGGGACTCTGCTCTTGATTTCACACAGAGGTCACTCAGCTGCCCAAAAGTCTGAGTCAGGTAGACACAAGTGTACCCAGTTTCCCATTTCTGATCCCCTCCATCATTTCCTTGTTTAATGCTACTGATACATCAAAATCCTTACAGAAAACTTAAAATATAGCATGTCTATCCATTTGATGGCTTTCGACTACAAACTTGGGAAAGTAGAAATAAACCTCTTTTAAATGGTAAACTGCATGCCTGTCTACCACCCAGAATGCCTCAAGGAACATCCCTAAACAAATAACATTACTGCTTTGCTGAGCATGTCCTTCATGTCTTTCTGCCTTGTTTCAACCATAACATGAAAGGTCCTTCACGCAATAATGATCTTTTTTCTTTGCAACGCAAACATGCTCAGTTACAACAAAATGAATTTTCCAAGGAAAGAACTAATTTGAAAAGTCTGTTTCTTCCTGCTGCAGTGGTAAGTAACCCCCATGCTTCTATAACTAAGAAAAGTTTTGTGAAAATATGTCTTTGTCCTGGCTTTATTTGTGTAGGTAGCAATACCCTGAGCACATAACCCTTCACCCTTTACTTCTGAGGCTGATCAGATACAAAATTTTAACTTGGCTCATTAGACATAGTGACTTACTTCAAGTCCTCAAATGGGTCTTTGGGAGTTATTTCTGTGGAGACAAGAATGAACTCTAAGGCAGCTTTGAAGGAGATAACCAGCACTGGACCAATTCAACTTGTGCAGTTACTGCTGGAAGTTTCACTGCAGAAGTCAGATAGGTGGACGTAGGCTGATGATAAACACTCAAAAAAAATATCCTTTCAGTGAAAAATAAACATATGCAACAATATCAGTGTTTTGACAGCTGTCCTAAGTGGAACTTGGTTTTTCTTTCCTACTTTGGAAGTAAACACTTAGAAAGTTGACAATGTCTTTAGAGTTTTCTTATTTCTAGCTAAAGAAACAGAACAGGACAAATAGATAGAGATTATTTAAGAGTCTCTAGTAACTTTCCATACATTTCCCCTTGGATTTTACTTTGATTCACAAATACCATCATTTGCACTGTTTCTGAAATAGGTGACATGCAGTAGTCCTGCACAATTTTAGGTTTACAGATTTGAGACACATTTGTAACTGATTCTGTAGCAGAGCCTCAGATCAAAGTGATGATTAAAATCTACGTTCTGGTGGGAGTTCAATCACTTCAAAGCCTACAGATAGCAACATTAGCATCCAGCCATGCATGGTTTTAAAAGAGTGGCTGGGATCAGAAGTCCCAGAGGGAAAGGAGGCAGTCTTTCTGTGGAAGCAGATAACACAATACTCAAAGGTTTAAATTTCAGCTTCTGTCAAACCCTTCTGGATAGTGAGGAGCCCTTTTGTGTTTATCTCAAGAAAAGCAGCAATTTTTATTTTTTTTTACTATTGCTAAAACAGTAACAACAGAATTGCCATATATGAGATTTAATGCACTGCTGTTACCACAGAAGCACAGTGCAATCTTTGCATCAGTTGCAAATAGACATCTGTTCTTTGAATCCCCCCAAAATTATTCTGAAATCATTGTTTTTTACTGAAATGCTTAGGAATGTTCCTACTGTATTCCTTTGTTGTCTCATTTAATAACACCTCTGCACATAAATGGTACTAACACAATCAGTTTACCTCTGCTTTTATTTATTATTCATGTTATGGGAGCACATAGAAACCCCAGCCATGGGGCCTTGATCTTATTTGTACTTGCTGAACAAATACATCCTAAGAGACAAGTCACTGTCCTGAAGAAACATTTTATTTTCAGCTTAAACAGACAAGACAAGTCAGGGGGTGTGAGAGGAAATAACAAGGTGAAATGGCTTGCCCACAGTCACACCACTAACCACGAGTTATTGAAGATAAGCAGCAAGTCACTGTGAAGTCCAGGAAAAGAAACCTGGCCAATGGGACTGCTGCAAAGAGCCAGCCTGGCCCCTGGAGTACAGGGCACTTTGATTCAGTGCCCCCTTCACAGACACTGCCCTGAGTAGTCTAACCTGGCACTTGTACAGTCCATCATATCTCAAAGGCTTCTGCTTTTTGAGGAGAAGCTTCAGGTTTCAGGACTTGCACGAAGCACATGCTGGTGCAGTTGTGGATCGGCAGCAAAGGTTCACCCTGTGAGATGCTCAGCTCCTCCAGCTTTCATACATGTCACATGGTACACATGTGGGATCCCTCTTGGGATCCCCCCCAGAGTTACTATGCTGCAACTTTGCCTGAACAGGCCAAAAATACATTTATTCGTGCCTGTCTCAGAGCCATAAGGAGCAATTACTGCTTATGGGGATTGAATGTGGAAGTCTGCAGTGATTAAAGAACATAGCATGGAGAACAGCTCACCTTCACCACTCAGGCTCATTAGGCTCATCTGTTCATGCAGAACAATGTTAATTCACCCTAAAAAGGATGGCAGGAGAGGTGAAAGGTTGCTACATGTCCCCAGAGCTTACATATGGCACTGATAAGCTACAAGAGACAAAAAAAATCCCTGAAAATGAGTGGAAGAGGGCCCCAGATCACAATGTGGCTGGAGGTGAAACATCTGTCACATCCAGCTTTCTACAGAAGCAGAAAGCTCATTTATTAACCAACTCTCCACCCAGAGATTTATATGCATAATAACATGAGCTAGGTGAATGATGTGGAACTTAATAGTTACAGCTAAAAAGGTAGGAAGACTTAGGAAACCCTCACCAAAGCCATAAGGCTGAAGTGTTGATTCCTGGTCTTCCCAGATTAGATCCCAGGCCTCTGTTCTGTATAAACACAGGTTGGCATCAACGTCCTGGGCAAATTGCAACTGAAGTAACAATGTCCCTCCTAATTTACACCCCACTCTCTCACCTTTTAACCAGCCATCAGATTATTTTTATCATGTTTTCATGTGCTGCTTTTAAATGATAGCACTGCATTTTTCCAAAGATGTGGCTTTGTTTTCTGACAGATGGAATAAGTTTAATATATCATTTTAGCTGCCTCACCGGGGAGCTCTGCAGCATAATTAAAACACAGGACAGATGAAAAGGTTTACAGCACAACTACATCATTGCAACATAATGTTCACTTGAGCATCACTTATACCCTCCTGTTTCCCCAGGATGCAGCAGACAGTGCAGTGCTTGCTGGATGCCAGGCTGTTTGAGCTTTAACTCACTGCAGGGCAAAACAAATGCAGTAATTCTGCCCCATTACTGCTTGGCACCAGCTCAGCACTCAGACCTCTGTTGGACATTCCTCACCTAAAATCATACCTACATCAGAAAGATCTGTTCTGTGAGGAAGCAGGTCAATCGGGTAATGGGACCTCCTGGTGTCAGGCATGGGACAGAGGAGGAACAAATTCAGACATGTCACCAGCAGTGTATTAACACGTGCTACAGTAGCTGATCAACCCTTTCATGGTGCTGGGAGGGTTGAAATTCAGAATTTAAATAGAAACAACCATATAAAACAACCCATACAAAGCTGTTTGGCTGATCTCTCAATTGTCTTCCAAATCCCAACCTGAAGGTTGTTTATAACCTTAGTATTAAAAGCTGTAACAGGAAATATAAAACAAACAAACAAACCCCAGACTCACAACCCCAAACCAAAAACTATTTGGAAAGAACCACGGTGATAACTGTAGAGATTAAATAAACATCACAGAGCAGTAAGGAATGTGTCCAGAGGGCTGGTTATTGTAATTATTACCTACAACAGGGCTTCATCCTGATGCAGGTGAGGTTGGCCATTATTGGTGAGAAACTGCTAGACTGAAAAAAGATACTAAACCCCAAATGCCTGGTGTGAGCCAGGCTGGCTGCACATATCACCACACTGCTCCCGTGGTATTTCTTAGGGAACTTTTCTCAGTTTCTGTCTTTGGTCACTCATTGGGTATGCTGGGTGTGGGATGAAGAAGCAGCAAGAAATGCCAGCAAGTTTCTGGATTGAGAGTGACCTTCTGAAGCTGCTGTGATAAACTCAGCCTTGCTGCTGCCAACCACGGGAGTTCCCAAGGTACCACCAGCTGCAAATGGCAGAGAAAAATCACTGCCCCAGGATCTAAGGTACCATCCCAGAAAATGACACAACTACCCAGCTCTGACAGCCTTCAAACATGCAGAATAAAGTCCAATATTTTCATGTGGGCTTCAGTTTTCTGATGCTGTTTAATTTTCTTCGCTTTTGCACAAGGAAAACATAAAACATGTATAATATTAAACCGATAAACGAATCTATGGACAAATGTCTAGAGAATTTTGGAGTGAAAACTTCACTTCGTTTCCACAGCACTGAAAAAGCAGCTTCACAACACAGGACAGACAAGTGGAATGTGGCTTTTTTTTTTTCCTCTGAACAAAGGAAACAACAGAAAGTTTTCAGCATTTTAATTTTTTTTTAACTACCTTAGAATAGAAATTAGACATAAAGAGTCTGATGGAGTCAGCAAACCACCAGAAACCATATAACTTGGATATAGCACATGTGAAAAAAGTTATTCAAATGGACAAAAGTACATGACATTAACTCAAAAATCCATTAAGTAAAAAACAGTAGAACACAGATGAGCCACAAAGGCCTTACAGAGAGATGTTGTCATTGAGGTCAACAAACACTTTACCTTGGCATGCATCAATAACCCATAGGGATTGTAGGTATCTGTTCAATAGTGGGAACTATCTGCAAGATCAGCAAAACCAAAAAAAAAGTTATTGATTACTCTATTATTATTAATCAGTTGATGTGAAGTCCTCTGTGAATAGACAGCACATAGGACCAGAGATATTCTCATGGCTGATCTTTTTAGTGGCAAGATGAAACAACAAATTGACCATTCAGACAAATCTCTCTTCTCACATTTGCCTTGGAAATATCAGTATTTTGTAAAAAATATCAATGAATATCTTTCATTAGACAGCCTCCAGCAAAATAATTTATTTTACTGGAATTTTAAATGTCAGTATTGGTAATACGAAAAGAAAAATACCTGTGAAGTTCTGACATATTATTATAACAAAGGAGCAATGATAAAAACAAATAAATAGATTAAAAGCTCTCTGTAAGGCAATATCCAGAGGAGCAAAGTGAAAAACTGGATTATTTCTGTATGTTAGCAAATGAAGTTATCTCTGTTGTCAAGTGAGTTTTTTGCCACTATTTTATTTTAAATAATTCATGCTCTTTTTTGCTCCTTCTTTTACTAACAGGCTTATGTTTCCTGGTTTTATGTTTAGAAAAACAAAAAACATATTTTCTCCTGTAAAGCTAAAAACATTCTGGTGTGGCTGGTTTTCTGACAAGCATCCTGACAGTTTCTCTACAAAAAGCCTTTGAGACACTAGGGGAGAAATGCAACATTCAGGGACACATTCCTGTTCTGCTTTCTGCAAAAATCAGATCTCAGCAAACCTATACAGCAACAGGATATCTAATAAACCCTTCTGGTCATAAACATGGTTTATTGTAACATAAATATGATAATGTGAGGAGTTCCTGGCCCTTGTATTTCCAGCTGTCTTTTCCTAATAAACTCTCCTTCCTTGACTATATGTCTCTCCTTTAAATCCTGCCCTTCTTTTGCCAGTAAAAGTCAGCCTTCTCCTGGGTCACTTTCTACTTTTCAATCTTTCTCTCAGCACATCTTCAGAAAAACTTTCATTTTTCTTGTCATTTTTTTCTCTCTTGGAGCTGTGGCTCCTTCTCTTCCCAGGTAATGCCACCCATGCAGACCAGCTGTTCCCACTCCCCCAGAGGACAGACAGGTAAATTCATTCCTGCACTAAACACAACCCCTGCCTGCCTTGTTTGGTCGGGGCATTGTCTGAGATCACAGCAAATCTAATCTCATCCACTTACACCTACCCTCAAAGTCCTGTAAAAATCTTCCCTTTGCCTGCTATTTTTAACATCCTACTTCTCTCTTTTCATCCCTGCATGATTTCACTCTCTCTTCTTGATTTCACTAAACATCAAAGTTCTTTCTCTCGTGAGAGACATCTCCATCACTTCCCTATCGCATCCTCTCTGCTGTCAAATACTTTATTTTAAGATAAGACAACATTTGTTTAATTGCAAGCATGATTATAAGACTTCTGCTATGACAGAGGCAATGCCTGGCAATAATTTTGTTTTGCTTTTTAAGTAAAGCAAATGGATGTACTTATGCTTTTTAGTAAAGAATTAATTTCTGCCAACATTTTCAAATGGGCAAAATTACATAAGCCAGGCATATAGAGAGCTCTGATAGGGAGAAGCTGAAATATCATCAATCTTCATCCACTGAATTTGTATTATGGAATATATTTATTCTGCACATAGAGAATAACTCTGCATTACTTCCTTTACATATGACAGATGTTCATTCCTCATTCTTATTATACAGTATAACTTACTGGGAAATACCACACATTTTATTTAACACCACAATTTAACCCCACATTTTGCCCTCTAAAATGACAGTGTGGCTTTTATCCTCATTTATTCTAAAAATACAGTAATCCACTGCTCTCTGCCAGCTGAGGAGGGAGGTAACAGGCAATCTGTTGCAGCCAGTTCTCTGTTAGACTTGCTGGGTGTAACAGAGCTGTCACCTGGGAGCAGCTGCAATGTAAGCAAAACCACTCATCTCTTTACCTTCACCAGTTGTGTAGCAAAAAAAAAGGTAGCATTGAACTGGTGCTGCCTGATGCCATACTTATCAGACATTATTTTAACATTTATCACTAAATTTGGTGGCATAAAACCTGACGCTCTCCTGTCACGTTCTCTCACTACTACCCTGTAGAGCAGACTGAATAGTAGCCAACTCAGCAGCTGAAACTGTATGTCACTGCACAAAAAACCTGAATGCCTTAAATTGTGGTGGGTTGACCCTGGCTGAATGCCAGGTACCCACCAAAGTTCCTCTCTCACTCTCCCTTCTCAGCTGGACAGGGGAGAGAAAATACATCAAAAGGCTCCTGGGTTGAGATAAGGATGGGGAGAGATCACTTACCAATTACTGTCATGGGCAAAACAGACCCAACTTGGGGAAATTAATTTCATTTATTACCACTCAAATCAGAGTAGAATAATGAGAAATAAAACTAAATCCTAAAAGACCTTCCCCCCATCCCTCCTTTCTTCCCAGGCTCAACTTCATTCCCAGTTGCTCTACCTTCTCCCCTCCACTGGTGCATGGGGACAGGGAATGGGGGCTGAGGTCAGTTCATCACACATGTTCTCTGCTGCTCCTTCCTCCACAGAGGAAGGATTCCTCACACTCTGCCCCTGCTCTGGCATGGGTTCCTTCCACAGGGTGCAGTCCTTCAGGAACACAGTGCTCCAGGGAGAGTCCCTCAGAGGCACCGCCACTGCTGCTGATGGGCTCAGCTTTGGAGGGTCCATCCTGGAGCTGGCATTGGCTCCACTGGACACAGGGGAAGCTTCTGGCAGCTTCTCACAGAAGCTACTCCTGTAGCCCCCCCATCACCCCCAAGTACCAAAACCCTGCCACACAAACCCAGTACTATTAATCAAGCCATTAAGTGATTTTCAAGAGATACAAGACAAACAGAACAAGGAACGTGTTGTGATAAGAATTCTCCTTTTGATCAGCTTCCCCTTTTTATCTGAGCTACAGCAAACAGGCAGCTCTGACTTCTATCACCTTGAACACTTTTGGGCTACAGGAGAAAGATGAGGAGGATCAGTTAAGCACTGTAACCCATACCATGCCTCTCCTAAATCAGTTTTACAGAGATGAGCACATGCAAATCCAACAGAGATTTTGCCTTGCAGTGTGTTGGGTTGTGGACTGTAGACAGCAGCCTAATTGAATTCTGCTGTGAGTATGTGCAAGCACTTTCCGTGTACCTCTTGCTTGGCGTGCTAAACTTAAGCATCATTAAATTGACATAAATGCTATAGACTTCAAATAGCAACATAAGCATCAGACCTAGAACAAAATTCTTAAGCCATCTTGTGTGGACTCCTACCCCTCCAGGACTATTTCCTGTGATAGGCGCTGAAATGCTGTTTAATCTGCTCCTGTTGTACCTTTTTTCACTCTTGAATAACATCACTGATTATCACCTTGTTAACATTCAAACAAAACAATAACCAAGGCCAATATTTAGTCATTAGCAGCACCCTGTCCCAAGACACCACCCCTGTTTGGAGACATTTGTAAACCTTAACCTTGGTATTCAGTTTTTAATTAACAAAGAAAGCTTAATATGTGATTTTTTTTTCATCCATCTGGCACTAAAATTGCTGAGTTGCTTCTGTTGTATTTTCAGGAAGAGTTTGGGGCTATTAGAAGAAAATTAGAATATATTTCTCTATGGCTCACTTGCCTATTTCAAAGGTGAAGGGTGTTTGGAATTGAGAAAATAAGTGTCAGAGAAGATACTAACTATACTCATATTTTTATGTATTCTTTCTACTGGCAGTAAAAAGGCCTTTTATTTGCCTTTTCATAAGTTTCCTCTGTTCTATATGAGGTCTCTGCATTTTTCCTCCACCAGACCTTAACACAAAAGGGAAAAAAACCAAACCAAACCAAAAAGCTGCCATTAATGCCTTGTCCATAGTTTGACAAAGGCCAAACTTCTCTGTTCTAATTTAAAGACCCTCTTGTGTGAGATGACTTAAAAGTGAAATATTTTTATACTGCAATCTAACACTTGTTCTCCTCAGTGACTCCTTTATCCTCTTGGGGGTATCTCCAAGGATTGTATACTGAGTTTTTAAATGAAACTTTCTGAATCTTTTCCTTCTGATACTTTCAAACTTGTCGCTGAAGGAAATGTTTGTGAGCTCTGCAGAGTCTTCTGTGCAACTACACCAGGTACCACATTATAAAGAAATTCAAAGAAACTAGCAATAACTTTGTTTCTAACTGAAAACAGAGATGAGAGAACATATAAGAAGCATGTTAGGAACTGCTCTTTTTCTGACTTAGTTTCACTGGATATCCCAGTGGAAATATAATATGGAACATATGTTCATAAATAAAGTGAACATCTGATTAATTCTGTTTCTATGCTTTTAATTGATCCATTTCTCAATACATAATGCACAAATTACCATATCTAGGTTGCACTGAAAAGCCCACATGAAACCCTAAAATATGCAGTGGAAGAGACTTTGGGGAATTTTTAGCACAAGGTGAGCTTTGACTAAGTTTATTTCCACCCCCACCCCTCCCCTTCTGAAAGGCATCCAGCACACCCTATTTTAACAAGGGCTCTCTGAAAGGCACCACCCTGGGACCCCCTTCACACCAGAAGTACCACCACCCATCCAGACCAGCCAAGTAATCCATCTGGGCCAGTCTTGCTGTGGGAGTGGCAATTGCCAGATGCTGCAACAGAAGCTGAATATCTCTTAACAGCACATCTAATTATCCATATTATCCAGGGGAGAACAGAAAAGCTCTTTATATCTCCACATGGCAATCAGTAGCCACAGAACTTGAGGATATAATCTTTGACTTAACTGTAATTTGTGACTTGTGCCACCCCATGTCATTCTTCAAAGAGAAGTTACCCAACCAACTTCCGAGTTCATTCCTGCAGCCACTGACAACAATGTCAGGGTTTTCCTTCCCTGGGAGTAAAGGCTGTGTCTGCACAGGTACCATTGCAGTCTATCAAATGCTGAGTGCTAACTGTCTTCCCTCCACACCCATTTACTACAGCTCCTTCTATAAGAGCAATCAGAGAAGATAGAAGATACAGTTTCAGCTCAAGGAGGTTTTCTTTTTCTAGATATGTTTCTTCCATTTAAATTCCTGTGTAAAGGAACAAACACACAAAAATATGAACTCCAAAGCTGTCAAGAAAACTCCAATACTTCTAGGATGTCCTTGAGTGTCAGGGAATTTTTCACAAAGATCAATTCCTCTTATGAGAACTTTCACATCTATGTTGGCCCCCAATACGCTGTGCTTATTAAAGTATCCCCAAATTAATTCTATCAATTATTTACAAACCAAATCAGTAAGTTCTGGAAGAATGTGAAAGCAAGAATCCTTGTCTTTAAGCCTAAAAGGCTAAAGGGAAAAGGCTACATATCTAGGCCTGCTCCAGAGTTTGCTGTAACCTAATGAAAAAAGGACACAAACTGATGCAGCTTATTCCCCAGGAAACAGGAATTGGAATTTACATTCATTTAATCTGAACACATCAAAAGAAACATCTGAAAGCAGAATGATGTTCTACAGTTCATATGGCAATTACTACAGGGTCATGTTGTCCATTACTGTGGCTCCTCTACTGCACTGTATGTTTTCATTGCTTACTAATTACAGGAATGCAGAATCAATTAAGAGAAAATAATGAAAGGGAATATATAATTTCCATAAATAAAAAGAGCCACTTTCTTTAGAAACATTATATAAGCAAATGAAGGAAATCAGCTTTAATTTAACAGATGGCAATCCATTTGAGGACACTGCTCACCACTAACCCATACTTCCTAATTAAAGAAGTTTGTCACTGTGAACCTTTACTTATTACTGTGTTGTGATCTTTCCTGCCTAATCTGCTATGAAGGGCTAATTAATAATAACCCACACTAGCCAATGCAGATAGACTAAAGTGAAATGGGAATTAGATATACATTATCTGGAAATAATGCTCACTCTCTGAAAAAAAGCTAAAGAACTTTATTGACCTAACTCGTTTAACAAATGACACTTAAGTAATTCATTGACAAGCCAGAACAATGGCAGGACTGAAAGCCTATTAAGTAATTTTTTTTCTAACAGACATCACACTGCATTGGCTGTAAATTTCTGGTGTAATTAATTAATTAAGACTTAAATATTCCAGTGATTAATTTCTATTAAAAATTCATAAAATATAATGGCGCTTAGGGAAAGAGATTAAGGTTACTAGCATTTATTGACTGGGCTATAAAAAAAAAATCTATTTAGAAAAAAGCCCTCTCCTAGTTCAGAACAACAAAAGCATTTATTGCAAACACTATGAAAACAAAGTGCTGATATTGCTCTTACTTTTGGTGCATTTCCATTTTTTATTTCAGGACTGCTTTTAGCAGATGTTATTTATGGACACATATTCAACTCAACTCGATGCACACAAAATTTCCAAGTTGCATCATCCCAGGCCTACAAACATCTGGCTTAAAATAGTGGTGCACCTTGCCCAGATACCTCAGCTCCTTCTCCTTTGTTCCCTGCTGAGCTCTTGCCCAATCCACCCCATCTTGCAGACAAGATCACAACAACCTTTCCCACCGCATCTCAACCCTGTGCTACTCTTCATTGCATCCTGAGTCACCTCCCTTCTCAGCCTCACACTTCATGTACTGTCTGCCTCCCAGTATAAATCATGCTCTGTTTGCAACAAATGAGCAAGTCCTCTTTTATATTTTTGGCTTTACCATCTTGGAGCAAACAACTCAGCTCAGCCTGCCCACTAGAAACAAAGATGATTTGCTTTTATCCCTCTTCCCCACTAAAGTCCCAGTCACACACCAAGGGACTGGTGTGTGAATACCAGTGCCAAGAAGCAGAAAAGCCATGAGGCACACAGTGCCTACACAGATAAAATTTCCCTCCCATCTGCAAGAGATACTCGCAGTTTCTAAAACCAGCAGGGGACAGCAGATTACCCACACTGACCTCTGTTTTACAGCACATTAGGTTTCTCCCAATTACCATTCCACTGAGATCTGCAGGTTTAGGCCAACCAGCTGACTTTGCAAGAACAGGGCTAACCTCTTCCATCCCACAGGAAGTAATAACAAGGAAAAGAAACTTAGAGGAAAATCAAAAGAAAATAATTTCCTGGCATTCTAGCCTTAGCTGTTATCAATGCATATTGCATTTCACTTCATCTTCTATATAACTCTTAGCATATTCAGCACCTCTGATGGAAATCAGCATGGTAGAATGACAACAAACATACCCAGGGCTCTTCAACCCTCTTGGCTGTATCATTTCTATTTATCTGTTGTCGGCATAAATCCTTTTATTATAAACTCTTTCTTGAGGCAAAACATTAATGAGAGATATTGCAAACTCAAAGCTCAAGTTTTCTGCAAGCTCAATAGAATTTATAATCATTGCAAATGCTTTTTATATAAAAAGCTAATATTTTTAATCTTTTTTCTTTTTTGAATTAAAAGCCTCTCTCATATTTGATGTATTAACTGCATTAGCATTTGTTCTCCACAAATATCAAATATTGGTGATAATTATTTGCATGTTAATGCTTATTAGTACATCCAACTGGATGTGAACAATAAACAGAAAAAAAGTTTAAAGTGCAAAGCACTTCATATTCTATATTTCTGGAGAAGGATGGGAAGCTGTAATTACCAGTGACTGCAGCCAAGTCTGTAATAATCAGAGAGAAATCTAAGGTGAAACTTATATGAAAACTGTAATGTGGTTCAACATAAGTTAGAGGGTTAAATTAGTTTATTAATGTTGGTTAGAAAACAGAATAAATTTAGTTTCTTTACATTTGGTCAGGTACAGCATTTTGAGTAATGTAAGCAGTTAACCTTATCCCTGTAGCCCTCCTTAATTCTCTTAATAAAATTCACCTGTTTTTTTGTTTGGTTGGTTTTGCTTGCTTGTTTTAAGAGAAAAAAGATGATTTGGGGTGGAATTAGAGACCTGGTAAATACAGGAGAACCTTGCTCAGCTTGTTCTTTGGTGTCATTGTCCCTCCCTGTGCTTTTCTCTCAGTTTTGCTCCTCGGGGATGTTCTCTCTCTTCTCACAGATCACTGCAGGGTTCCCTCCTCCTCTTTCAAGCCCAAAAGCTCCCCACCCTGCTGCCCATTGCCTGGCGGGCTGCTGGCCAAGGAGGGAGAGATGCCCAGAATGACTCCCAGCCGCAGGAGGAGCAGGATCAAGCCAGGCTCTCTCACCACTCTGTCACCTCTCATTTGCAGTGAAATAATCAGTCCTTTGGGACAAAGCCTGTGTCTTTGTGCACAGCCTCAGACAAGGGAGGCTGGCTCCGGGTCCCACAGCATTTTGGGGAGCAGCTGGTGCAGGGGAACAGATCACCCCATGTCCACTCCACAGTCACACCACGCCAGCTGCCAGAGCCAGTGTTTGTTCTTCCTGGGAAAGGGTAATCTCTGCTTAGGATAAAAGGGATTTATCCCCTGCTGATTGTTTAAATAAAAACTGCTATGAGACACTAAACATACACTTGGATTGCGACCAGTGTGATTTGGATTCCTGTTCCTGAGGGCACTTAAAAGTCTCTTAGCACAGTCCTAGTCAATGCAGCTCCTGGGTCTGATGTAGGACTGACCCTAATGCAATGTGGGCCCGAAGGCAGGAGTGCCAGCCAAGCAGGCACACCAACACCTACACTGCGACAAGATAACCTCTTCTTTCTTTGTGAAAACTGAGTTTAATTGCAGTTTCATTCATGATAATGACCTACATAATTTTCAATAATTGGATACGATTTATCTTTTCTTAATTAAAAAAATGGAAATTAGCAAAGAGATAGGATACTGGAAAATGCTTCATTTGAAACCGCTTCATTAATTATCGGGATGTCTAAACACCATTTTGTGAACTGCACTTACAGAACAAGAATCCAACCAATAATTTTTTCCATTATTTTGTTGAGTTTACTGTAATTCTCTAGTTAAAAAAAAGCACCTACTTCTAGGTGGTATCTGTTTTGTTTGGGTACCATCAGCTTCACTGCTGAAGTGTGTGATAAACCCAAATATACTTTCTTGAGCAGGTAGCACAACCACCAATATAAATGTGAATGTACACTCTGAACTCACTAAATGAAGATGCTTAGGATTTACTGACATTATTATAAATTGCTCAGATCTTCCCAGAATTTTTAGAGAGCTTTGTATCAACCACAGAAATCTTTAAATCCTTATTTTAAAATTAATTAGTATAAATCACATCAGGTTCCTCATAACTAGGTCTGACATCAGCATTTGACAAATGAAACAAAACAAGTAGAAGATGGGTATCCCTGTTATATGCTTGCAGATGACAACAACTAATAAAACTCAGTGGAACACACTATATTTACCAAGTCTCATTTTACATTTGTTGAGTTACTAAATTACTTTGACATATCTCCAGTTTATGTTCTGTTACTGAAGAATAACTACACAACAGATGGCAGTGTGTTTGCATAACAATTTTTTGGGGCAAGTCAATCTACAAGGTAGTTATAGGGATTGATATTTACTGGTGAGCATGGGGTTTTTTTGGCACTATCAATCAGACAGTGAACACAGTAATTTCTATACTGCAAAGGAGAGGTTTAGTGAATATACAAAATTATGGACAATTCTTTAAAGAGCAAAACTGTAGTAACAAGTACTAAGAGTAGAGCCAGTAGATGGCAAATTATACTTCTAGATAAAATAATTTTTCACAGAGGGACTTCAAACCTTTGAATCCTCAAAAAAATATTAACAAAGAAGACCATAAAATCATACTAGAATTCATTTGGTATTTAAATAAACATCTATAGCTGCATCTATGACAAACTTCAGCAATAATTACAGACTATGTCATGTCAAGTGAAAATAATATCTTGCAAATAAAGTAATTATTATAAAGGAAAACTATGCTGCTCTGAGAGCTCTGTTGTTTATTTATTAAAAAACCAAAAAAAACCCAAATCCTAAAGAAAACGCCAAATCCTCGATTCTTGTAATGCAGCCAAAGATATTTGAATGAAAAGTTACATTTTCCCCTTACCCTGCAGGCTGAATCAAACTTCTCAGTCTAACAGGAATAACTTTGGTTGCCTTACATCAGCCCCCACTTTGCAATGCTACACAACATGATGACACTGATTGATAAATCTGAATGGTTTGATCCTGTGTGAAGATGGAATGATTTAAAACTGGTCAACCTCTGGTTTCCATTTCCAGTGCCACCCTGGTGCTGTTGCCTGACCCTGGACAAGTAACTTCAACAATTTGCATGTCAGCAATGAGGACAGAGATTCATTCTCTGAGACCTAAAAATATAAAGCATTATATCAAAGTGAGGCACGGTTGTTACTTATAGTTGATATAGATTGTAAGTGGTTCTTTCTATTTTGTCTGATTGTACGAACTGAGAAGTGACATTCCAATTGATTTTCAGCCGAGGAGACAGCTAATGTCAATGACTGTGTCAAAGCATTGAAATGAAATAATAACAAAAGGGTTAACAAAACACTCTTAGTGTATGTTCTTCCAGGGAACAATACGGAGACAAAGTTCTGATTAATTAGTACATTTTTAAAAAAAGAACATCTCTTTTGGCATCCCACTGCAGTGTATAACTGCCACTGGGGAAAGCAGGGAACAGCTGTTTTCCATGAGAAATTCTAGCTCGTCTCTGTGGGTGAGTATTTCTGTTTGTGATGTGCCCTGCTTAGTGCCAGACCACTAACTTTTAGTAATACAGCCTCTGTCTTTGAGGCACAAAAAGGGTGAAGTGGTGTAATAATCTGGAGGTTGAAAATTCACTGCTTGATGCCTCCTGTAGTAAATTTGACCCTGGAATATTAAGGGGTGTTAAATAAATTGGACAAAGAGGTGTTTGGGGAGTAAAAGTGCCAGACACACTGCCATGAATGAGCAATTAGATGTTCACGAACCAGCTTATCACAAATTACATGCCTACAATATCTATTACTGTAATGACCTTGAGAGTTGCCTCAGATTCTCCCTTAACCTAATGAGCATGCTGTGTATAATCAATTACGTCTGCAATTAAAATTATAATTTGTCTAACAAACTCCTCATAGCTTTCAGACATTTTTTTAACAAAGTCTGTTATTTACTGGTAAAAGATAAATATTAATTTTATGTTGCGTTCTAATTTTTTATACTTACTCTGGCTAATTTATTAAATCATATTACCTCTCTCCATTATTTTTTAAGTTTTCAGCAGAATTTAGTAAAGTTCAGTCCTGAATGTCATGGGACAATTATAACGTTTAACAGCAATTTATCAATTCCCAACAGGGTTTGCAAACCTGTCTTTGCCGGCCTATTGAAATGTGTGTGCTTGTTTCACCGAACGGTTACTGCAAATATTCTGCCTTTCACTTCCATACACAGATTTCATGTTTTACTGGAGTGACCAGAAGATATTCTGCTGAACAGAGCTGACATCTGTTTGCCAGCCCAGACCTCCCGAGGTCAAGTCAACCTGACGTAAGCAAAACACAGCCCTAACCATTTAGGAACAGGATGTCACTCAGCAATCTGCTGTTAATTATAGAGTCACTGAGGCAGGCAACTACAAAACAACTTTTTTGCTTATGTATCCAGGTGTTCAACCATCAGTTAGAAAGATTCATATGGAAATTCAACGTGTTAATCAGAAGAAAATGGAAAGAACTGGAAGAGAGCTTTAAAAAAATGGGTCCACGCATTTTATGTAATGAACAAGTAAAGGAAACCCTTCCAGTTCTCAAGAGTGGATAACATTGGCTTTTCTAATGCACAGCTGGTTCAAAGTCCCCAGAGTGCCGAGTCCCTGCACTGAGCTGCAAGAGTTTTGAGTGAAGCCATGTATCCCTGAAGGGCCATTCCTCTCAGCCAGGCCACCACTGGCATGCAGCCATCGCTGTGAGGGCAGTCAGTGTCCTGCCTCTGCTCCACAAAGGCAGCAGCTTGGCTGCAGGCACGGGAAGGCCAGGATGTGCAACTGCAAGCGAAAGTCTTCAGGGCATCGCACAAAGATGGTCTGTCAAATAAAGCCAACCTGGAACAGAGCTCTGCCCAAGGCCAGGTGCTCTCCTAAGCCCTTTCCCAAGCCCAGTTGCAGTGAGACAGCTCAGCGACAGCGCATCCCCCGCGACGGCACGACAGTGACAACGCACAGGTACGTTCAGCGCTACCCTTGACAGAACAAGCAACGTGTCTCCCCACTCCAGTCTGCTGCCAGGCAAGCCCACCAAATGCAAGCAAAACACATCCCAAAAGCCAATGAATGAGATGCCATTGCTCATCCCAAAATCTGCTGTCAATTATCAAGCCGACCAGGAAGGCAGCACCCGAGCCCCAGGTGCATCGGGGCGTTGCTGCGGCACAGCGCTGTGCTGAGGAATCACATCCAAGGAACCTTCTCACCCAGGACAGCAGTGTTTTGGCACACAGCATGTTTTATGCAGAAGGGAATCAGCGGAAAGACTCATTTCCTGCTCCCATGATCTGCTCTTAAAACTCCCAATTAAGTGAAAGTATGTCAAGCTAAAGAGCTTTATTTGCTTACTTTCCTTCTCCAATGCAGCTTTTCTCCGGACTTACACACACTTAATGCTATGAAATATTGATGTCTACCTCAGAAATGAGGAGTGATGAAGCTGTTATTTATACAAAATGAATTAAATTTCCCACAGAAATGAGTTTTGTATCCTCTGGATTTTGGATCTTTGTAATGTACTACACCTGGAAGGGCTCTGAAGGATGACTGACTGCTGTGGAATACAGCTAAAAGCATAGGAAATGGGGGAAAAAAGGCCCCTAAAGGTACAGAAATACCATGAGTCACTTCACTCAATATGCAAGAGATAATGAATAAACTACCCTATATTTTGTATTTATTTTTGTCAACAAAATCTAATCAAAGTTCATTTTTTTTAGAAACTCAATAGTTACACTAAATTAGATTACATAGAAAATTAAATCATAAATCCATGTAACTAGACCCTGTCTCTGTCTCTGTTGCTCCAAAACACAACTTTGCTCTCTTGAGCACCTCATTTAATTCTAAGAGGCTGAGCTTCCAAACTAGTTATGGATTTGATCATTTAATAACATGAAACAAGTAATTGTGTGGGGAAAAATTTATTATTTAATTAGTCCTTACTGGTAATCAATAGCAATCTATTAATTCGTTAATTTGCATATCCCTTGTTTTTATGTGTGTCCACAAATTCTATTAGATTTTTTTTAATTTATGAACTTTCTACCTTCACTATGCAAAAGGAGGTGCTCAAACTGTATATATTAAGCAGAACAAATAACTGAGCAGCAGGAATGCATGTCTGCCCTATAGAACTGACTGCAGGACAAGATTTAATACTGAAAACAAGGAAGAGAAACAAAACAACAGGGTCTGTTCTCCTCAGGATTCATGCATAATTCTCATTAATGTTAATGAAAGATACTAAATGGATATGCACTGAGGGGAGTTTATTAGGACCTAATAAATTCTGGTATTTTTTCTTTTTTTTTTTTTTTTACTTGATAGTTATTATAACAACTTCTTCAGGTGAAGTGAAAGATATTCAAATAAAAAAAAACATTACCTCAAATTATGCTTCACAGGTTATTTGCTCAAAATGCTTTTCACATTCAGAATTACTAGAGTTACACATATGACTAACAATGGTAGGCTTAAATTATAAACTATATGAAATCAAAAGGTTACTTACAAAACTAGTGTCAAAAATGTTTCTGCAGAAGTGGCAAAGCTCCATTGATTTAGTTCACTTGTTTTCACAGGTGAAGTGAACCATTTATACCAGAGAATAATCTTGCCCCACACACCAAGGTTGTTCTACTTACAGTACACAGTTTATGGATTCATATTCTGCTGGATCATAATTCTCAAGGTAACTCAGAGTGGCCTCAGCAAAAGGTCATAATTGAAAGAATGGCATTTGTTGAGTGCAGAAATTACTTGTTTGCAGGGAAAAAAAAGAGCATTCATTAAATACAGTGTGAACTGATCCACTCCTCAATCTGGGCAGACTGACCACTCCCTAATGATAACTCCTTTCCAGATCAGGTGTGTTGGAATGCCAGGTGAAAAATTATCACAGTATTATTGCCTTTTCTATACCTTTTCAATGGAGAATTAATAAAACTCATTCATAAATATATAAAAAGAAAAAAAAAAGTGCTACCTCTGGGTATTATTTCTATTTCAAATACTAAAAACTATAATTGAAATCAGAGAAATTCAACATGCATGGAATTAAATAGAAGAATTATTCAGCATTTCAGATTTTAACATCTTTACAAGTAAGATCAAGACAATCATTCACATGAACACTCTCCATCTGGCCTAGTTTATTATTCTTTCAGCTTCTCACTGAGAGAATTCAGATCAATGATGCCAGGCAGACAACATGAAATGAAGATTTTATGGTAGCAATGAAGGTGGTAACTCACAAAAAGTATAAATGGAAAAGAAAAGAAAAAGGTTTGGGTTTTCAGAGATAATAACACAGGAGATTAGCAGAGGAGAAACCATTTTTCTCCTTCCCAAGACCTGAGCAATCTAGCAACCACAGGATGTGTTTCCAATCTTCTGCCTTTACCACAGGCTATAGCTTTCCCCTGCTCCTGGTTGCAGAGCCTTGCTCTGAAGTGCTACAAGGAAGGATTTATGTAGAGAAGTGACGCTGGTCCTTGTGTACAGGTACAGGCAGAAACAAATGAGTTCTGATTCCACCTCATTCCCAGTCCAGAAGAAGATGCAGCCTCTTAGCCCAGAGCCAGCCCATGCTTAACCATCCCAGCCTGTTTGCAGCTTCCACAGAGAAATCACCCTCACGGGTTCCATCCCTGACTCAAAGGTAACCAACTGCTCAGGGCTCTCCCACCTGGTGTGCTGCCCAGGATCCCCTCCACAGCCTGCACAAAGCCGAGCCCCAGGTCGTGGGAGAAGGGAAGGGGAGGCAGGAAAGCTTAGGGCAGAAGCAAGACACATTGCAAATGAAAATCTCTGAGTAACCCCAAAATATCCTGAATACATGTGAGCCCTCCTGGCATGGCCAGAGCAGGGCAGTGCCCCGCGACTCCGCACTGCCTCGGAAGGACTGACATATTATCAACCCCAACCTCTTCCTCTGCTCAATAAAACAGGAATAATGACTTGGCCCTTCTCTAAATCACTTCTGCCACAACAATTTGATAAAATTGCATTACTGCTCTGCTCCACCTAACAAGGGACTGAGAACTCCCAAGGAGAACTGAGCCATCTGAGACTCGAGAAAAAGGCAGTTTGTGATGGAAAGGAAAATGTATGTGGAGACCTAATGGCAAAAAAAGCAAGTTTCAACATGAATTTTACTTAGCTGGCCAATTATTAAATGTGAATTTTGCTCTCTGAAAGGGAACAGTTTATCTCCAAAATAGGTAATTGTGTTAAAGCAGGGAATCAAAGCCTCTTTCCTACTCTCTACAGCTGAGTGTAATCTCAGTTAAAAGGGACAGTGTAATTGCTGAAAGATTCATTTTGGTGTTCCCCAATTTATGTCAATTGTGGCATCATTCCTAAAATACCGAGAAATGCTTTTATTTATAGAATTAACTATGCAGAAGTTGCAACGATAATTTTTTTCCTTCAGAATCAAGGGGTAGAAGAGGAGTTATGTATTGAAAGAAAATCATGAGCAGCAAGAGTAGTTAATTCAGACACGGAATAATTTATTTTAAAAATCTTAATCTTGACTGGCAAGTTATCTACCAGTCAAACAGGGAATTTCTCTCCAGAAAATGCCTGGCAGCTGTGCTGAACTGCATCCATAAATGTCGATTTCTTTTATGTGACCCAAAACTGAGAAGAGGCCAAATCTCGATCCATCTGATTTTACCAGGTAACTGCCTACATTTAAGTCAGAATCAGGCTTTGTTTCATGATTTTTCCTTTCTCTTTTTAAAGGCTCTTAACATTTGATACATGTATATGTGTGCAATCCATCTGAAGACACTGGCACTCAGATTTCTGCAAAAGGGAAGGTTGGAGTGTTTTTCTGTCTCTTCAGGGAGTGCTACACCTCACTTGCCTAGAAAAGCAGTGCAGTGCATTCAGCAGTAGCTGTCACTGAAACAGCAGAACAGAACAGAGCAGGCTGGAGTCCCCAACCTCCAAAACACACCACTAGCTGAGATACCTCCCTGGGGAGTCACCACCTGAGCAGCACTGCAGAAACTGCAGGTTCTCACTCCCTCACTAAAAGAAAGTGAAAGGAAAACATAAAATGGTGAGCACACACAGGAGGTGCTCTGGCTGCCTTCTCATTCAGCCTCAGAAACTGCTATTCCAGCAATATCTCCACCATCAGCCAGCGGGGGCTTTTCCTATTGCTAAGCAAAAGAGGAGGGGACTTTTTCTAAAGCTCTCCAAGACTTTTTAAGGGCATATTTTAAATTGTTTGAAAAGCTTAGCTTTAAGGAATTTTAGGGATTGAGCAGTAACCCTGTGTATGAGCAGCCTTGCCAGAGGACACCCAAGCAGGGTGTGCTTTTAGGAGGGATGTGGCAGATGAGGTTTGAGAGAGGGGTTTTGATTTGTTTTGTGGGAAGCTCTTGGCTTGTCAAACCTGGCTTGCAAAGAGCATGAACCGAAACACGTTGCATTATCTGGAATTATTGACTTTTTCTCTTTTTCTAAACAGTAAAAATATTACATGCTTTTTACCCTGTCATCCTTTCTGGAGCTAGCTGAGCAAGTTTTATTCCATTATTTTAACCTTAGTTTTCCATTTCTAAATCATTTCATGCAGAGGCTTTTCTTTCTAAGAAAGAAAGAAAGTTCTGCATGGGCTAACATGGTGCTGCCAGAACAGACCAAAATGGATTAGATCAGATATCCTTGTATTTCAGATGTGCTTAGACTTTTGAGAGGTTACAGGACAGTGCAACCACTGCTTTTTCCTGTGACAAAGGAACATGGGGCTAGGAGAGGCCTCCATTCCCTTGATATTATATGTAAAAACATGACGTACACTCTTGCCTTGTTGACATTTTTAAGAATTAAACTCATTCAAGCTGTGCAGGCTCTCTTGGGGAGCTGCAGGGACAGCTTTAAGTACACAGCTTTTTTCATTTTCAGAAGGGGAGGTGACCTTAAGGGAAAAAAAATATGGAGCCAACTTAAGATTTTCTTTATTACTCCACTGATAAGGCACCCAGGGCTCTAATAAGTGGGTTCCCTTTGTCTGGCTGAAACTGGGTCACTGACATGAGCAAAGCACCATGATTCTGCCCTTCCCTGGGAGATTCTGGATGTCACAGCATCCAGCCAGACAGCTAAGGCACCAAAGTTTAACACAGATCAGTCAACTGAAAATGCCTTTGGGCAAGAACACCCAATAAACTCAACCACAAAACCATTTAAATGTGGGTTAATGCCTGCTTATAGAAGGCACACTGGCATGGAGCAGAGAAATCTGTTTTGCACATGACCCTTTGACATCCCTTCTGATCTGTGGTCAGCATAGGAATAATTTTATGTGGAGCTCAGGAGAAGCAGTACCTGGTAGGTTAGAATACAAAGACAAATGTGCAAAATCACACCAAGTCAGAGCACAGGCACAAGATATTTTGTTATAAAGCATTGTATTAATTTTTAGAAAGATTTAGTCAGAAACCTATTAAACTGAAATCTAGCTTTGCAACACTTGCTTAATAAACAATTTTCACTTACTACAACACACAGAACAGCATCAAGTTACACATCTGAATTAAATGGCAATGCTTTTTGCACCTTTTTTGGTGAGTCAGATTCAGTTGAAAGCAACATTTCGTAACAAAAAAAACCCCAACAGCCAAGCATTCCCAGTTAAATGAAGAGGTTTATAAGATATGAGACTGACAAAGAAAAAAAAAGTATTATGGATGAGATGGAGCTTGGTAGAAATTCATACACTCACCACACAAAAATTAATCAGACAGCCTTGACTGTGCTATTAATGATTTTAAATCTCATGCATTGTCTGGGATTTCAAGAGGTTTTACATTTCCAGTACAAAAGGGTATTTGTAGGACCTGTACTCAAGAGTGGCATTTGATTGATTGTACATACTCTGACACAGAGAAAGCTTTAAATGTAAAACATATTGCTGTAACATGGGAACAAAGAAGTGAAAGATACTTTCTAATTAAAACATAGGATTTTTGATCCTAATCTCAGTCATTGTGGGGCAAATGAAGAGCAGCATGTCATGGATTTCTCAACAACCCTTCCTATATTGTTTTCTTTTGGTCACAAAATGTCAGTTCAATAAAACAGAAAGTATTTCCAAAGGAGGTTTTGTTTTCACGAAGAAAAAGTTTTTTGTTGTCAAATACCCTGATATAACATTTTCAGAGGAAATTTTTTCTAGCTTTCTGCTAGAAATACTTTCTCATTTTGAAATGTAACTCTGTTTACTGAATTAAAAAAAAAAAAAGAAAAAAATTGAAGAGCTTTCAACCTCCCAAATAAACCCTTCTGAATGACTGATTTGTTCAAGATTCATCTGTCATGAAAACTGTAAATATCTGAACATATACCAGGGGAAAAAAAAAAAAAAGAAGTATATTTAAAAATCTTTTGTCAAAGCAGGAGCAGGCTCTCCCAGAGCCGCACAGAAGGGCAGAGCATGGGGAGCCCTGGCAGTGTTTAACCCTTCCCTGCAGGACTCAGTGTCCCAGCAGGAGCAGGGCTCCATGGGCGACTGCTCGCCTTCCACTTGGAGCAGCTGCTGGCACAGCCACCGGCCTCCCGGACTTGTAAGGCTCTGCTGACACATGATGTGGCTGCTGGGGGCTGGGACAGGCACATCCCTGCTCCCATGGACATTCCTAAAAGTGCCCACACCCTTCATGCCACACAGGAGCTGAAGGCTCTGCGGGTGGGCAGCACTGCCCCTTGGGAGAGCTGCCCAGCACTGCTGCTCCAGGGGAAGGTGCCCAGCAAGGAGGGGCTGGATGCTGGATGTGGCCAACAGAGCTGCCTGACTTTCAATATCTGTTCGCTGAGGCGATTCAAACGAGCGTTTGAGCCCACTTACTTGCTTATTATAGTTTAATTTAGACAGTGTCAATATCTGTGACTAGCTCTGGGGATATTTTTGGAATTAAACTACCTAAAGAGAATATTCATCTAAGAAATCCATATGGCAGGAAAGAACGGTAGAACTGCTAGTGTGGAATAGTAAAATCTTCCTTTTCATTCCCACGCTTCAACTGAAATCTTTAGAAATTTCATCTGCTTTCCTGATTTATACTTGCCTATTTTTAACCCTATTTTGTTTTGTTTTGTTGTTTTTTTGTTTTATATTCTAGTCCATACAGACTATTCTGTGTTTTTGCAGGAACAGAGAATTATATTACTTTACAAGTCAGGGGTACAGCATGTCAGGAAATTCACTACTGGAAATTCAAAATCATCCAGATTCAAAAGTATCATAATTCACCGCTAAATAGAATCTTTCAAAAATTTCAGTTCCCATCCCTTCAGGGAACTTCACAACCTGGTATTTCTAGATCAGACTTCATTATCCAGGTCATCATTTCAATTTATCAGTGCCTCGGGGCCTTTGGTATTCTCAGCTAGGGTGGTGTCATGTCCATCAATCACTAGGCTGCTTCCACATTCCCACTTTCATCTCCTTCAGCCTTAAAAAAAAATCTCCATAACTCTCTGTGAGTGTATACTGGACACAGACACCTCTTACTTTTGTCAACTGTTACCATGTTTAAAGTACAGGAACTGATCTGTACACATTATGGGGGCCTAAAGAACTGTTTTCATTCTAAGTCCTGTATATTATTATTATTTGTATTAGAGGAGTGTTTACAGATTTACCAGTGTTTCTTTGGACTGTAAGCATGGTAAAAAAACCCCAAAAATATGTTTTTCCTGGAAAGCTTATAGTTCAATCAAAACCTAAATGTTACATGTAGTGAACAGAAGTAAGGACCTGACAAAGCAAAGAGAAAATTGGGACTTATTTTGCATCATAGAAAACACAGATCAGGCCAAGGGACTGAACAGAGAATTAAACCAACACGAGGTAGATTTTGAAAAGAGCCCTGAAGGAAAGGGCAATAATTATTATATAGAAAGCACAGAAAACAAAGAGCTAGCAAAAGGCTTTAAGGGACAGGGGAGAAAGTATCTAGATGAGCCTGCTGCTTCTCCATCTCTGTGAGGGGCAGTATAATCCTAGCTTTGAAAATATACATCACTAACCCCAAACCACCCCAAACTAAATATAGTACCAAAATAGAAAAAAAATTATGAGCTCAAAACAGACATAGCAGCCCTGAGACTACTGAATTTGCTGTAGCAATTACCTATCCACAGTATTACATAGTCTCCAACCAAATACTATTAGAGTGGTTCTCAGAGCAATTCAAAGACACTGCTGCACTTCATCAAATCATTTTTGGACATCCCACGAGCTTTCAAGAGAACCATCATTCTCACGAGTATGATTTGTTCATGTTTCACTACAATCTGGTTTTCAAAAATCCGTTTCTTCCATTTTTTTTTCCTATTTGAATTTTTAGATTGGTTTAGAGGTAAGAAAAATCTTTGCATTTTTCAAACACCAGCTTTTTTTGTTCTTTTAAGAGAGCAAAAGGAGGTTTCCAATGCTCCATTAAACAAGGACTCATGCCTGCTGGTCTGCAGGGAAAGCAGGCTGAGGCCTCAAAAGTATTGCAGTTAGAGAATTTAGTCCTTCCGATGCAATCAGTCTGCAGTGTGATCAGATTAGATTCAAAGTCTCAAACCTGAAGTCCAGGACTTCGGGTCAAGACATAAATAAACAAAGAGGATGAAAGAGCAGTCTGCAGGGCTTAAACGAACCTTAGGCTCTACAGTTCAGGTTAAGATTTCTAAGGAATGCAAGCCAGGTGGATTGATTTAACACAGCATTAAAAAACATCTGGAAGAGAAAAACATGTACATCAAAAAATAATCATGAGAAAATCTTCTCCATGTAAAATAATTAGCGGAATGTGTGACATATAAAATAATTTTCTGCACATATACCCACACTGCCACTATCAGCCTTGCTTTCTCATTTATTCAGGTGAACCTGTACCTGGCAAACAGGCACTTATGGATAACAGAGGAGGTGCTGAGCTGCTGGAGACTTCAACACTGCTGCAAAATAGAGTATGTGTTCATATGTGTTTGTGCAATGGACACTCGCTGTGCAATATTATCTTGTCTCTACAGACAAATTAGTTGCCTCATGCTCCTGCCAGCTTGATTTGTTTGGCCTTTACAGAGTACAGGATACATGGAGTTTCTTGTGATTGAATCTCACGTAAAAGGTAAACCTGAGAGTTTATTCTACACTATGCTATACATCCACCAAGGCAGCTGGAGCATTTGCTGACTTGATGCTGAAAAGAAGGCTATAAAATATAGCAGGGAAATCTTGAAACGTCGCTCACTTGACATAGCAGTAAGAGCCCTGCATTAAGATGCAGAGCTGATTTCCCTGATCCATGAAATTGCCTGGATATTTAAGGCATTCTCAAACAGAACCAGCATGAAACTCACCCTCCATTTCTGGCACAAGGACACCGTGGGTTTTGTGTTCTCCAATAAAAACAGAGCTCAAAATTGCAGAGATTAATATTCTTTAAGAGAGGACCTAAATACAATTTCCTTCCTTTCTGAAGAAGCATTCAATGTCTTGAATACTAAAAGATGGGTTTTCTTGCTGACACACTGCTCAGGTGCCACAGATGCTCAGGTTCTTTGTTGTGAGTGGTACAAGAACCTCTTACAATAAAACACAGTGTGGGACCATCTCTGGAGAGGGACATTTTTTTTTTCCCCTAAATAGGTGGCAGGATTGGAATAGGTACAATATGTGGAGAGCTATGAAGAGATACTATGAAGCAAGATATTGCATTATTTTATGGTCTGAGACTTGGGACATGGTTCAGAATTCCTTACCAAGTGTATATTTCCAGCTGCTAAAGGGTAAGAAAAGACCCACCTATACTTGCAAAGTATTGGTGAGCTGAGGGTCAGGTAGAATTACTTCCAAGGACCCATCCAATGCAAACACACAGACTACAATAATGGGGGAATTTGGAAGGACCATAAACTTCCCTAGAACATTGTCCTGCAGGCTCTGCTACCTTAGATTCAAAGGAGGAACAGAGTACAGCTATAATGAAACTACAGTTGGATTATGAACAGCTTCCCATTAGTTAGCTAGGAAGGTTTTAGCACAAAATGCACCAGTGAAGTATCCTGACACTGCAGTACATGTCACATCATGAGCAGCTTTCACACCAGCACAAGGAAAATGTAACACTGGCAGACAATCTTATCACTGATTTCTATCCAGATCACACTGAAAGGGTAACCTCCTTTCAACCTGTTGCATACGTTGCACATATAATTTTCAGCATCTCCATTGCAAAGAAAGACCTGAGACTCATACTCAGGTTCAAGACTTTTCTTGGACATGGATTACTGTTCCTTCCTGTGGACAAACAAAGTGAATTACCTAAATTTTCAGATAAAATTTCCCAGTTTTTGCCTTCAGTTAGGCTGATAACCCTTCCCATTTTGTAGCGAAGCTTTGCACTGAGCAATTTAACAGCCAGTACTCTCCTGCCTCCTGTAATTCTGTTCCTACTTAGCACATACAGTGGCCTACATCTATACAGGTATACAAAATTTTACAAAATACAAATGGAAAGGACTCCTGAAGCCATCTGGTATGTGACCCCCTTCAAAGCAAATTCAGCTACACCTAATTAGCTCCTAAGATACGCTTGCCTACCCTACTTAAACAGATTACACAGACTCCCTTGGATATTTATTGTGATGTTTTGCTAGTCTTACTATTAGAATGTTTTTCTAATGTTTAGTCTGTTCCAGAAATTTTAATTAAAAGCTCCCTCAGAGGAAGACTGGATTACAGTGCATTCTGATATATGAAAAACAAACATCCAAAGAAATCCACTGACAGAAACACATGACACGTTGAATTTAAGGTTCATAAATTATTTGTGGGTCACATAGGTGTTTTTTCAAACTTTCTAATTCAGAGTAGTTTGAATGAAACCAGCCATTTCTGTATCCACCACACTGTTCACTTAAAAGAAGATCTTGATCATAGTAATTTCTTCCCTGATTGAAGTTTTAAAAGCTCTAAGTTCTCTGAAGAAAATAGTTGTTGGCATTTTTGGATGATAAACATCCCAAAGTGAAGATGATAAATTACAGTGTTACCCAATGGTGCAGAAAAGTAGAGAAATGCAAACTGATAACCTCTGATTTATGAATACACACTCATTATTACAAAGTCTGGGGGTTCACAGTTTAAAATCAGTGCTTTCATCTCAGTGCTTATTAAAAGTGTGAGAAGGAAGCATGAAGGGTGGCTGCCATTTTGTAACAGATTAACACTTAATGCTCCTTGTTTCCAGTAGGAATATAAAACAATACAGGACATCCTGCCTTTTTAAGGTCTACATAAGCTTTTGTTACTGTTCACAATCACAGAGGATGGGAATTTTTACATCTGGCTTTGCTCATTCATATTAGAAATTTTTCTCACATATTAATATAATCATTCCTATAAACCTTTTCCTTACAGAGAAAAAACATTTGTCCAAGATATTAAAAGAAATCTTGTCATTTGCTTCTTAAAACATGTTGTTGATAGTGACAGAATTTACTTTGAAAGTATTTAAACTTATTATTTCACCTATCAACAGACATTCCCAGTGAAACCCACTCCCATGCACTCCACATCATGAGCCAAGTAATCTTTTTTGTCACAGTACTGAAGTAAATTATATTACATTCCTTCATCACTTCCCAAAGTTTGGGGATTTTCTCATTTTCCTTCTCTCTCCCTGTAACCTCTCTGTTAAATATTCAAAGCAGGCAACAAAAAACAGTAGGAAAAATAAGGTCAATACGGCAAATTGGAAAAAAGTAAAATGTTGCTATACACCATCGTTTGGTTGTTACAGTTCTCTTAATCAACCCAAACAGCTTCTCTGAGACAACTAATTTGATTTTACGAAGTGCTAACCCGTAGCCATATTTCCTTTGATTCCAAACGTGAAAAATAGCCTTTATCTAATGTTCAGGCACATCATCTAACTACACATGCATTTGCATTACGAGGCAGTGAAACATGGCTGGAGAGCCATCTTGGATGTTATCTGTGTTATTACTCAAGTGGAGACTATAATCATAAATCCTCCTCTTCCCCTCCAACCCCCGCCTTTTCTTTAGAAGTACACTTAAAATCTGGTTTTAAGCTTCACTGGCTCCATTACATTTGAACTTCAGTAACAAGAGTGTGGTATGAATGTGTTGAGAGAAAGGATAGACAAAAGGTATATTTTTCATAATGTGGTTCAGTTTAACTGTTCCTATAATTAGCTACAACTCATTAGGCAATAAACAGAAAAACAAAGAGATTATGAATGGAAGGGCAATATTTTCTCCATAAAACAAACAAAAAAACTAAAACAGATGCCTGGTTCATGAGGCTTTCCTTGCATAAATACACAGAGCACCTTAGAAAAGATATTTTCTTGATTGAATATTTTTGTCTAGGAAGAAAACCTGTAAACATTATCTTGAGCAATTTCCGTGAAAAGTACTTATTGCTATTGTACACTTGAGATTTTTTGATCTCAAGGATAAAATAACAATACAGCAATGGTCTGCAGATGACCAGCTTTGATCTTTAATTAGTTCTTATAATTGTTTCTTAATTTGTATTCTGCATAATAAGCACTCACCTTCACTGTTTGTCCGGCTTCGGGGCCATCCTGTAAGCAAAGGAAGAAGTCTCAGGTTAGAGGATCTAACAAGGATCACACAGGAATTCAGAAATCTTACTCAATAATCATTTACATGCAATTACACTGTATGTTAATTTAGCATATTTTTCCTGAGGACCATTCAACACAAAGTTTTTGGACATGCCTCCTTTTCATATCGGGCCATGACAAAGGGAGCAACTCTGTCTTAGATAACAGAAACAGCAGTTTTTCATTCTTTTAGATCATATTTTTCAATAGCTAGCAAGAGATTTCTGATCCTTGTGAACATAAAACACACATGAAAGTGAGAATTTAATCCCAGTATGCTTGCTTAAATTTTGATTCTAATGAATGGGCTTAGTCTTCTGGTTTGCTTTAAACAGAACTCATTTTTGGTATAAAAACACCCAGCAGAAATAACTGAAAGGTCAGAAACATATTTACATGGCTACATCACTCTTCCTGTATATAAATAGCTGTGAGGAGGAATCACTATTTCCATCTTAAGCACTGGGTTACGTGCAGAACAAGGAGATGTGGCTGCCTTCTCTAGGTCAGTCCTGAAAATGCTCCTTTCAAGGAAGAGTGTTTGCTGAAATATTCACAAACAAGCACTGTGTTTGGGAGTGTTTCCAGGCTTATTCCAAAGTTTTGCAGTTATTAATTAACCCCACTTTCCCAGTGGCTTGCCTTTTAGGTTTTTTCAGTGGCAAATCTGGAAGACTGCAATGCAGTCATTTGGTTTCTTTTTTTTTTATTACTATGATCTTGCATTTATTGCCCCTTGAAGTTCCAATGTCCTTTTCTCATTGGACCAGAGAAGAAGGTTGAAAGCTTGATAAAACAAACCATTAAACCTTTTTTTTTTTAGCTGACTGTCTCACAAACCTGGACTGAGATGGTGAGCGAGGTGCCGCAGAAGTGTTTCTCCACCACATTCCCAACCCTCTGCGCCGTACGAAATAAATCAGCCACTTCCTCGGGACACAGGTCACGGAAACGCTCCACCGGCCGCAGGGGACAAACGAGGACATCTGAAGGTGGCAGTGTCAAGGCACAAACACAAGGTCCATGAGGAGGAGTGTCTCAACCCCCAGCTCGTAACCTGGTTGTGATCACCTCCAAAGTGACTAAACTCTTCCTCTCTGATGATACAGCAAGAGCATCTAAAACATAGAGCTAAATACGGAGAATCTTAGGATGCTTTGTTCAGATCTTGTTTCCTCAAATCCCTCAGATATGGCCAAAATTACCACACTAAGGTCCATGTGCTACTACTGAGACATCTAAAGGAAAGGAGTTTTCACACACTCAAATTTACCATCTCAGTGGAGAAATGCTCGTGTTAGCAGCTCTGAAAGTCAGAGACATTTTCCTTTGTGATTAAAAATAGCGGAAAACCAAAAGAATTTAAGACAGGTTTGGGAGGGTGGTCCGAGACAGCAGTTTTACAATACTTTTCCACATATGTGATATGTATTTTTAAAAATCTTGATCTTACAACTCTAATTTTTGGTACCTAAATGTGAAAAGCTGACAGTGTGCTGATTATAGTAGATTGCTTCTTTGTACATGACATTAATTAAGATTCACAAGGAATGCTCAACTGTTATAAATATTATTTTTTTTTAAAATAAGATAATTAAGACTGTTTCCTTTTAAGCACAGTGTTCACAACCTTGTAAACATACTCTGATTTAATTCTACCTTGGTGACTGTGCTTCGTGAGTCAGTGAAATGAAGTTATAAAGTAAATAATGGAAGTACACAGATGCTGTTCACAGTCATCGGATCTGCTGTGTTCACAGTAATTAATAATTGCTATGATTTCTTGCTTGAAAGTCAATTTTGTAACATTATTAATATGGTCCAGAATTATTAGCAGAGCCTCAGTTGTGTAAATCCAACAAGCAAGAACTTGGGACTTGATTCTCATTTCACTTCCCTGCAGACAGGATTCTTTGCTGACTTACAGAATAGTATTTGCAGAATAAAGACCTTAAGATAACCTTTAACATCACTTGAACTTTCATGACCAAAGGCTATGAAAATTATTTTTTTCAGTATTAAAATGAGTGTTCAAAGGACTATTTGAAGAAAATTAAGTTCCATGCCATTGTATTACAGCCATCTTTATTTTTACTGCCTCTTGAAGCCTGCAGGTATTCAGGAATATTCTCTATAATCCAGGAAAGATAACTAGGAGCTGCTCTGAAGTTAACAGGTTCACACAAATGTTACATCAACCTGATTTTCAAGAACCACATGAGACATTTGAAACAAGGAAAGATTAATACATGTGAAAGATTAATTATTTCCATAAGCACAGAGACAACATGTTTGCATTCACCAAGTTTACTGTAGGAATCACACTTATATTTCTGATGGGGAGAAAACCAGACATTTTTTGAAGTAAAGAAGTACTGGCAGGTTTTGATCATTTTTCAGAGTCCAGATGAGGACAGACAAGTCTGTAATGGATATTTGTGAAAGTGGGAGCAGAATTTTCAAGCGAGCTCCACCTCCAGCAGCTCCCAGCAGAACAGGAGAAGACTGGTCCCAGTTGTGGGTGTTAATCTGCTCTGAAAATCTGTTTCTTGGTTTTTCTAGTGCAGCATCAGCTATGCCACCACTATTCTCCTTTTCTCTTTTTACAATTTACCATATTAACATTTAATAAAGGAGATGTATATATTTAGAAAGCAGGTACTTGGAAGCAAAACAATCCTGGAAGGGGACAAAAAGCCTGGTTTTGTGGGGTTTTGGTTCTGAGATGCTGTGCCTCTTGGTAAGCTACTGGGCACAGTAAACCCCTTGTAGTTCATTTGTGCCTTCCCAGCACACTGTACAAAGCACCTCCATAAAGGATGCCATTGGCTGAGCTCGGGGCCCAAGGGAAGAGCTGGAAAGTTGCTTGGCAGACCTGATTTCCATACCAAGCATGAAGGAATAGGAAAACTAATTAATTTTACTCATAAAAAGGAAATCCATGTCAACACTAAAACAGGAAAAAGGACATTCGTTTAATCTGAGTTCATTTTTCAAAGGAAAGAAGGGAAGCTTGTACCCTTAGGGCATCTGATACTTAAGTAGATAATTATCCTTCTTCTGCAGCACTGCTTTATTATCATGGCTCAATGAACCATTTATAAATGAAGAATTTCCCCTCACTTACCTCTAGCAAAACTGCTGCTTACATTAAGACAAGTTTCCTTTTCTCCTTTAGAATTTTCCCCAGAAGTTTCTCACCCTCTCAGACTCGTACACACCTCGGCAGCAATTGTTTGTTCTCTACCTAGCTCAGGGCCACAAACATAATTTTTGCATTAATCATGGCTTCTTCAACCTGATATTAGCCCTGTACTACTTGCCACTGCAGAGGGTTGTGAAAAACACGAGCTAAACACTGCTTGTGAGAGCTTTTGTTTCCATAGCACATTGCAGAGGGAGAGGGCTGGTTGTGACCAACACAGGACATCTGTTTTCTTTTCTTAATTTTGCCGCTAATCTGCACTGTCACTTCGGCAAGTTGCCTCTGTATCTCTCCCTCTCCCCTTCCACACTTTATCTGTCTCATCTGCTTAGACAGCATTTGCCAGTTGGGGCAGTGGATGTTTCCTTATTAAGCGGGAGCCTCTCTGCTCACACGGGGCCTCAAAGCTCTCCTGCAGCACCTAATGATGCACCCATAAAACATGTCGTTCTGCAAAAAGGATTTGCACTTCCTCCTTACATTACCAAAACTCATTTACAACTCAAACTAGGTTTTAACTATATTTCTGTCTTGGAACGTGATAAATAATTCAAAGGCACAATCACACACTAGAGCATCTTTACTGAACTTTCCATCATTTCAAAATAATTCTACAAAGAATAATGATCGAAATTCTGAATCAGAGCTAAATTAACATGAGAATGTAATTAGGACAACATTCAAGCTATATTTAACTATGAATATATTAAAAGGCAAATGTTAGAATGAATTCATGGATTTGAGGTCATTAAGAAAACAACCATCCCCTGCAACTTTAAATCATAGTTTTTAACTACAATTTTTGACATTAGGATAGTTTTTAACTTTATATCCTGGTCAGATTTTAAGCTGTATAACTGTTCTATTCACCTCAAAATTCTTCCTAAGTTTAAAATTACATAAATTGTTCATTGCTTTCTGCAATTACCCACTGCAAAAACACTGCTAGGAACTCCTGATGCCTGTGTATTAAAGCTGCAAGTGAAAGAGAGTTTGTACTTATGTCTGTGTGCAATTACTCCTTAGACAGAAGCATCTACTGCCATCTGAGATGCCTCAGGGCATCCAGCTGCCACTCCAGAAGGGCAGGATCTCCCATATGCCCTATGTCATAATTGTCATTCAGGTGGGAAACCTGAATCATCTTGGGGTATCTGAAACTGCAGTAGGTGCCTATGTTTGGACAACAGCCCCCACTTTAACAGAGTGGCTCAGCAGGACAAGGGGCTGATACCCAGCAGACGAGCTGCATGATTGAAGACAGCATTCTCCCTTCAGAAAGCTAGAACTTAATGTTTCCTTTCTCTAAACACTATAATTAATAATTTCGTGATTTCTTCATTCATTCTGAACTGCTACTGACTGATGAAGTTTCTATTTTTAAGCTTTGATGTGCACAGCTGTTATTTCCTTCAAATTCTCTGAGTCAGTCCACATCATTAGAGTATATGCAATTTAATATGTCAACTTCTCCATTTTAAGGAGTGAAAAACCTTTACACCTTATTCTAATCCATAACAATACATTTCTCTCTCTAAATCTTGCAGACGTCTCTCAATAGCTTTACTTTTCTTCTTAATACCCAAATATGCACACACAAATCAATATGCAAACCCTCACACACACTAAAAGCTCCATTAAAGATTCATTAAACAACTAGGAATGTCAGTGTTTTTCAAAGAATACCAGTAGATAGTAGCTTAAAACTCCAGGTATTTTAGTGGAAGTGTATAACCATAAAGTAGCTGCAAAGCAAGAGTGGATCAGACCCGCTGCCCTCAGACTGAGCTAAAACCTAAGGATGACCAATGTTTTCAACCAAATCTCTTGTCCTTTTATATATTGGGCACAGCAGACCACTCCCTGCACAACCCTGGGCAGGCGTTTGATGCACCAAAGACCATGAACCTCCTCAATAATTCAAATTAACAGCCTGTTGGTCTGTTAAGATTGTGACTTGTTTGGAAAAGCTCAGACTGGTGGCCAAGCACACACGGTTCAACAGTTTCTGAACACCAGCAGCACAAGGATGCTTGAACATGTGTGCCAGCTCTCAGCTCTCAGCCCTCAACAGCCAAGTCTGCACACATTTCTGTAAATCCCTCTTGCTCTTCCACTGACCTTTCAGACCATAATAACCAGGGCCCTCTGAGACTGGCACTGAGAGATGTTACTGCAATGTGGTTCTGCAACGGGCCCCTGGAACTGTCAAAGCCACGCTCAGCAGTGCCGAGCACAAGTACAAATTCCCCATGGACATGTAAGTACTGCAGGACGTGCTCTCACTGGAGGTGATGGGTCATGACTGGAAAGTGAGCACTTGGTAACTGCACCGTGACTTTGAGTTGGTCGGACAGGGAGGACTCAGTTTCTACAAGAAAAGCAAAACACGTGGCCAACACCTGCATAATGACCACTTGAAATGAAATTTTCCTTCCACTAATACACATAGAGGGGAGCCTGAAATTCAAAGGCACAGCTGTAATTTTTATTTGCTTTATACGAATTTTGACTTTGAAGCTTAAATTATTGTAATTCTGCATTTAAGGTCTAAGCCAGGCTCTGTGTTCCCTTCAATGGGATTCTGATCAACCTCACGAAGTGCCCATTATAAATTTTCACACACAACTATCAAGGTACACACATTCTGTAGTTCTAAAATGTTAGAAAAATGGCCTTTGGGGGATCAAAAAAAAAAGAAACCCCAAAGAGGTTAAAATTCCTTTTATGTGACAAGCTTTAGAACTAAACACAGCTTTTTCCTGGTTAAGTCCATTAATTTGCTATATAGAAACATACTTTCAGTTTTGACTCTTGTTTTATTCCTGAATTTGAACTTCAAACAGAACAATTCAAAGCTTTATAAAGGAAAAAATTAAAGGCTCTCCAGGTACTGACATTCTAACAATAGGAATAAAGTTCTTTTTTTTTCTTTGTCTTCTTGAGGAACCACTTAAAAACATTAAAATTGACAGGTTTTCTTAATATGTGAGGTTTTAAAAGAACAAAATACAAGGGGGAAAAGGCAGAATATCTAAAAGTGAAAGGGTAATTGCTTCTGTATGAAGCTGTTGGGTTTCACCAATATTAGCTTTCTGCACCGTTTGTTACAAAATTTCTTAACTCAGGTAAAATTATTTATTTTCAATGTGTAACGTGGTCAGGAATCCATAGCTCACATGGGAATGGAAGTACTGGTCCTGTTCCTTCTCTCTCACAACAGTACAAGAGTCAAAATCTCAAAAAAATAAATAATTAAAAGCACAGTTCAAAGATGAAAAGTAGTAGTTAATAACATTTCCAAAACTTTAGTAACTCCTAAAATATCTATTTTGGGCATTCGAGTATTTTACATAAAAAGTATTTTAGTTAAAAATTTTCCTTAATAATTTAAGTTGGGGAAACTTAACATCAAAACTGACTTTTTCAGCAATGTTTTGGTTTTGACTAATTGGTTTTCCTTTAAAAAGTGTCCCAAATGTGATACCTATGAGACAACATTGCTTCATGTATTTCATAAGCTTAGGTGAATGACTTAAAGCATGGTAGTCTCTGCTCTCCCTTCCACTGAAAACACCCCATCACTTAGAGAGCAACACTCAACAACAATTCTGACCTTGGAGGTCAGGGCTTTGCTCATTTGAGGATTAATACAGATTAGATGCTGCCCCCATGGCTGGGTAACAGCAGGGAGCATCTGAGGGACACGTAGGGATGGTGTCCCCTGCTGGCCTCCTGCTCAGGGGCCAGTCCAGCCCTCATGGAGAAGGGAATACAGCACCTTGGGGCCAGAAGAACCAGCTGCAGAACACTGCAAAAAGTGATTATTTCTATGTTATGTGTCTGTATGAGAGACCCCTCTGCACATCCATAAGCTGATGGGAATGCAGCAATAATGTGCTGTGGGGTGAGGGATTATTCTTTTCTTCCACTCTGTTTTACATGAATTTGCATCAAGTGCCCCAAGCAGAGAGAATCAGTCAGACAAAGCTTCAGGTATTAAAACTCACCACAATGTCCCTAGATTCTCACTGAGGAGTGTAGGCAGGGGTATTAAATTCATCATTGCATCTAAGCAGAAGTTTTCTTTGTTTAAAAGCTCTAATTGCTAACAGAAAGAAATCCCAGAGCTCTGCAAAAAACCACAGGAGAATGCATGACTAATAAAATTAATATAACTGAAAAACAACTGCCAGTCATTTATCTTTTTTCTGCCCTTGAACAATTCTTCACATTTTGAAGGTTATGGGAGCAATTTCTCTATGTGAGGAAAACAATAATGGTTCCACAGACACTGTCTATAGAAGGAGTTAAGAAGTGAGTGAACACGTACACACACAGAGCATCAAAAAGCCCTTAAAAATTAATCAAATACATATTCTGCTTCATTACAACAACAATATATCAAGGCATCTATTCAGTTCCCAGTAAACCCACAGAATCAGGACGTCCATAAAACTGTAGCAAAGCAAAAACTGACGTTTCCCCAGGCCCAGAATATGCCCTATTGAAGAAGACGGAGTGGCTGACTTCTGGAAGAAAATCTGCAGAGGTTATTTGGATTAAAAGTGAGCATCTCATAATAGGAAAAGGTGGAGGAGAACTCTTTATAGGGTTTTACTAGAACTGCATTGAAATATATTTTAGAAGGTTGCTTTGGAACAATACAGAAAATAGTATATCATAGAACTTGCAAGTTTGGGAAATAGCATAGCTGTGAACAATAAAGATGATTAAGAACCAATGCAAATGCAATAAAGTTACAATAAAAACTTAAAAATTGCTTCAGACTATTAAACACACACACACCAGTTTTTTTATATTGCTCTGGCACATCTCACCATTAATAAAAAAAGCCATTAAGATACGACAAATTATCTAAATAACTTGATCTTGATAAGGTAGCTCAGTTCATGTTTACACTAATAGAGATGATCAGATTTACGCAATAAAACAGAGAATTAGTGGTTCCACTAGAGCCAAGAGCAATCACTGCATATCTTTGACATGGATCTCTCCACACTATGATAAGTGCACTCTTTGAAGACCACATTGCAGCTTTATACAGTGGGGTTTTTTATTCTACCTGATCCTCTTACTCCACTGGAACTACTTAAAATAATTTTTAAAGTCAATGAAATATGCAGTAGTTTCAAGAAATGAACAATAAATACTATTTTACTTCTAAAAGTCAATACATCTAATTTAAGTACTGATGTGGCTCATAGACTGAATCATGCAAGATAGCAGACTGAAGTACAAAGTACTGCTACACAAAGTACAGTGACTCCACAAGACAGAGGGCCACAGCAGGGAAATACGACATTCAGAACTGTTCACTTCTCATTTAAACAGGTCTTTCATATATTTGATATTCCCTCTAAATGCCTTTAGGGTATGTCAAGTAGGTCAACTAAAAGCTCAGTTCCTCATAGCAAGAGGTGTTTTACTGTAGGATTCGTCCTTTTCTGCAGCTCCTGGCCTCAGGGGCAGCCTTGGGCAACAGCAGGTGCCTAAGTGGAACCACAGTGAGAACAGCTGAGGGAGCGTTTGTGGCTCAGAAACACCCTCTGATCCAAGTCTCATCTGGTGGAAATTTACTGCAGATCTAAACTTACATTTGTACCAGGAATCATGATCACATTCTTAGAATCACATTAACCTGTTGATCTTGGAAGGTCCAAAAGCCATAACCAGTGACCAAATTGGAACTGCAGAAGTCCCGATACGGAAGGACTTTATTTACAACTGCTGTGATGCTCTGAGAAGATCCTGTTGTGCAACCCATTTCAGCTAAGAACTACATCTTTATTGATCCAGATGATATAGCCTAATATATTTTTAAACATATGAAGAAACTTCATGAAGCTATCAATGGACCTATCCCAATTATAAATGTACAAGAGCACTGAAATAAACAGCCGTGGCTGGAGCTGAGAGCAGAAACCAAACATCACCTGTGGTGCAACAGTCAAAGAGCAGGGATTTGGCCTAAACATTGGAGTGATGGCATTTGTCTCAGAAACTAATATATTCATGCAAAGATGCTCAGCAGCTACAAGTCTTGTCCAATGACCTGCACCACCAGAAAACTGCACTGAATTCAATTTACTACAATAATGCTGCTGGAACTGCAACATGTCATTGCAACAGCTCATTTCAAACAGAGAAAGTAAGCTCATGATCCTGCCTCTCCACCCGAGAATAAGAAACAACTTGTGAGAAAATGCTTCAGCATTGGGTCTTAATTAAGTCTGCAGCCCCATCATACTCAAAACTAATGTGATCATTATGAAATTATATTCTAGTTCATGATTCAGGAGCTATAATGAGGGAATAATTAATTACTAAATATTAGTCATGACAAATTTACTTTCTTGAAATTTATTGGATGCCATATTCCAGGCAATAAGTTTTATTGGAAACAAGAGTTAACTTGGTAGAAAGATACCATAGAATGTGCTGGGAATTAAGGTTCTGTACAAACCATAAGGATTATTGACTGTCATACTTGAAAGTACAACCTTTTTTTTCTTCTCTGGGTGAGTCATGGCAATAAAATAAACAGATTAATATTTGGTGAATCTCCATGGGATTCCTTTTGCCTAATTTTGAAGGTAAATTCATTTCACCAAAAGACTTAACCACTGGATTTGAACTGTGAAAAGCCAGATCTTTATGGCAGTGTTGAAGTACCTTGCTGCTTAGGGAAGTTTCACTTCATCCTCTTCTGTTTTCTCCAGAATTAAGTTATCTCAAGGAAGGTTTTGTTGAACCTGCTGCTGGAGTAGCTGTTAACAGATCCACTTTCTCCAACTACCTATCAATGGCAGATGATCAAGAGCTTTACATATATTCTTTCTAACCCTGCCTTAAGTCTATGCTGAGGAGCAGAGAGAAAGACAAGCTTGCAGTAGCACGTGGCAGACCAAATGTGCCTTCATTTCATAACCAGTGAAGCATCAGCTGGAGGAATGCAGTACAAGATCAATTATCAGAATACCACAGGGGACAATGAATATGTTTGGATAATCAAGGTTTCAGGTAATTAAGGTAATTTTGAATGTAATTTATAGATAATGAGGAACATGAATAACAGGGAGTTTTGGAAAACTGCATTTGGATAATTCAGACTGTCTTACACTAAGTGTATTCCTCAAAGAATATTGTAACATAGGCTGGGGTTTTCAAAGTTTTTAAATGGACTAAACCATCTGACTCCCATTAATTCCTCGGAATTGGTTTTCTACCTGGTTCTGTTTGGGCATTCAGAAAACTGCCCCAATTAAAGTCAATTAATAACAATTAAAAAACAAAGCTGTGTTTGCCTTGAACTGGAGGCACTCATGGCATATTTTGCATACTTAGTTACAGAAATTGCTTCTAAAGCAACAGGATAGGTTATGCTGTTCCAGGGAACTATTCCATGAGGGTAGAATCAGCCTAAATTACAAAGGAGAGAAAGAAACTGTCTTGGAAATAAAAATGCATTCTACATCCCTTGCAGGAATGGCTTAGCCTTCCATGAGAACATCACTACCTTTAGGAACAGTCTGAACAAGAGAATCTTCTGTCTTCCTTATGAAAGAGCCATTCAGCACACTTGCATGACTGAGAGGCAAATCACAGTATATTTGCCCTGCAAGATCACATCTTTGATGCTGCACCTAAAAATAAATTTCCCAGTGTATTTCCATCAGTTCTTTTGAATACTTAAAATCACTAAGTCTATGATGATGGATGTGATTCTCTACTGCACTGGCTGACACACTGTAGAAGTGGGTGTAGTAGAGAGATGCCTTTGAAAGTAAGAGAGTTTGTTCCTGGTTTTGGAAATGTTATTATTTCTTTGCTGGTTAGCAGGACTACTGAAAACAGCACTGTTGACATCCCATGGAGTTCTGCAGTATTCACCAGTGAAACCCAGGGGTACCCCCATACCCTCTGTGCATTCAGGAGAGAGGTGGTGACCTTAAAAACCTTAATAGTTGGATGACATGGACACTGAAAGGGTAAACAAGGGAAATGTAAGTGAGGGCTTATAGAGGTACTTCAAAACCAAAAGGAATATAGCAATAGCCTCTTCTGCAGTTTACATATCTGGGGATTAAAACAACTGGTGCAGCAAAGCAGGGAATCAGCCTTCACTCAGCTGCAGGAGAGAGAAAGGTGGGGTGGAAATACCGAAGGCCCTGCATAGCATTTAAGCAGGGACTCAGAGGCAGTCCAACATGAAAAGAAATTATTCTAAGCCGCTATTCTTTAGCTACTTAACTTTGACAACTTATTTCATACCTGCTTTAACACAAAAAACTTGATGTCAACGAGAAGGTTCACAGACAGGGTGTGTGTGAGGACAAAATGCTCCCAAAGGTGCATTTTTCCTCACCTGCCAGGGGAGTCAGTTTTGGATAAGTCATACTTAAGGGCTGAGAAAATGTAAAACAGATATAGAGTACATCTTCAACATTAAACTATCCATACCTGGCACTCCTTTTAATACAAAATAAAACTCCAGCAGAGATGGTAAAACATAGCTTACAAAGCACCCAAGACAATGAAGGCTATAAAGGAGGAGGGAATTGGAAAGTAGGTCTCCTGCCTGTTTTTCACTTGCATAATAGGCTCTCTTGGATAAGGACAACAGGGCCCTGTGTCATGATTGCCTCTGTAGATGCTGTTCTAATACCATTATTGTCATTAATGCTCATTGTTCCCAGCTCTGTTGAATCGCAAGGCGTTTCAGCATGCACGGTACATAAATTCATACTCCCATCCAGGGCTCCTGCAATATTCAAGAACATGGGAATGAAGAAGACAAACTAGCAGCTTAACTCTGAATAACCTTATTTTGTGTGAGTGTCATCTGAAACCATTACTTTAATGTGATTATCTGTTTTTATTATTTCCTTTCTGTGGACTTGGAATAAAGACACAACTGAGACTCTCTTAGACACGGTCATTGGCATCATTACAGTCTTTCTACTGTCAGCAGCAGAGATCTGATCTGTAAATCAAGTTACACTGTAAGGGCTACTGAAGAGCAAGCACTCTTTATCATCCTATTACATACCCAAGCTACTGCTTCCTCTGGCTCACTGAGAAAAACAGACTGTTTTAGTTCCTTTACATAACCAGAGGAGTTCTTAATGCACAGATTATTGACTTAGTGGAGTTTTATCATGTCCCAGTGTACCAGGGGATTTTTAATCCAGGAGTTCTTTACATGATCTATTTTCATGGCTCTTTTCATTGTCACAGTCTGTCATTATAATGATTTGCAAATCCAGAACCAGTGTATCCTTAGCTGCTTAACAGGTGCTCAAGGAGCAGAGGGGGAGAAGGCATCCCCCCACCTCTCATTTGCCCTCTCACACTCCATACCCCATCACACACAGAACAACAAAATCCCTGCAGGGCTGAGCACAGCAGGGAGTTGTGTTGGCTTTCTGCCCACAGGAGCATTTCCACATCAGCCCATCACCTTCATGAAATCAGCTGGGTGGAGATCCCCCTTTGCCAGTCTCCACAGTGGTCAGCCTTCGTGAGAGGTGCAGAACATGCACACATTCTTGAGGAGCCAAGTTTAAGAATGGTCTGCTGCACAACATCAGTTGCTAGTAAAAAGCCACTGATGTTTGCTTCCTTTGCTGATACTACTGAAAGTAGCCAGAGATGTTCATGCCTAATACAGGGTCACTGCTGGGAAAAAATTGTTCTGAAGCCAATGGGTGGTGTCACATAACTTAGCAAGGGGAGACCCTGAGTGTCTTGTAGTTGTGAGACCAACAAAAAATCAGCTGCACAAGAGATATGAAAAGATGTTTGCAGAGGTGAACTCTTCTGTGTTTCCATCTGTGGGTTTCTGCTCAGTAGAGACTCAAACATGCTCTCCTCCCTTCCACTCCCTTCTCCAATTATTGCATAGGTCCAAATGGAAACATCCATATGAACCTCCATACCTGTGTGAAGCTCCCTACAAGTGCTGTACAATTTGAGGACTGGGTTCAAAGTCATCAGATGCTTCAGGCTGGGATCTGATTTCCTGGCCCTTCAACCCTTACATCCTACTTCACCCTCAATGACAAATATTTCCCTTGCCACTGTTGGCACCAGTGTGACAATCTGCAAGACCACTGTGCACTCCAAATTAATCACAGGCCTAAAAGTCTCACTGGAGCAAGGTTTGAGTAGCTGTTAGAGCTCCACAGCATGCCTACATATCCCCAAAGATTTGGGCTGTGATCTCTGGTTTGGACCTGCCTGTGTTACTAAAATACAAGCTGATAACAACAATATGTCACTGCACTTATTGCCAGCAAACAGTTCCCTGGAGGGAAGAAAAAAATGGTTTAAATCTGACATGCTATCAGTGTTAAAAAAGCAAGTAAATTTATGCCAAAAAAAAAAAATGGAAAAAAAAACCCAACAAGGAAAGATGACAGTATTCCAACTGCATCCTGGGTGTGAGGGAGAAAACTGATGTTGATTTTGGTATGTGCAAATGAATATCCACAGTATATCTTGGGGGTTTATGATCACCATCAAAGCCATCTTGCTGAGAAATGTGAACTTCCTTCTCTTTCTGAAGGTCACAAAGCAGATATCCCATATCTAGAGGCTGAAAGACCAGGAGCATTTGGTACTCCTCCAAATGAAAGCATCTCCACTGTCATTTGTTCAGCTTCCTCTCACTAAGCTGCTGGATGTGAATCACTCAGCGACCTCCCAACATGCCAGTGATGGCTGTGTACACCATTAGAAAACTCACTCTTGCAAAGGTGATGTGCATGCTTGTTGCTCTGGAAATCAAACACATGTTCTCTACAGAGTCCCCTTGGCTGTGCCCGCCTGCATTTCACATGCTGACACTTTCCACTGGTGTGAAAAACACTTGCGAATCATTTTTCCCTGGCCCTGGCATTACTATCTTAGGATTCTTATCAGGCCAGTCAGAAACTGGTGGCAGAGTCATTCCTGGCTGCATGTCACTGATACAGAATGGAAGACACAAGAGATGCCTAAGCATAAGCAAGCAAGCAGCAGTATAACTAAAACAGGCAGAAAATGCTGCTTTTTTGGTTGTTTATAGGAACTTCAAAGTTCTCCTTGGTTATAAATCATTCTGAGCTACCAGTCTGCCTAAGGATGGCTGTGCTTTTGAAGGTGAAAGTTTGAAGATCAGACCTTGGGTGATAAAAAGAATGTTGGTTCCACTACAGACAAATTCGATTGCAAAGGAGATAAAATGGTGTCCAAGAATAGGATAGATTAGGCTGAGATGTTTTTGCTATGCCACTAGTCACCAAGAGATAAAAGTGCTTCCATAGGGTAGATTTTCAGTAGGAGAGAATTAAACTCTCTTAAACCATATTTCCAATCAGAAAGAGTACATAAAATTTCCATTTGACTACCACTTTCTTAGGACACTTGATTAGAATTGAAAGTTAATGAATAAAAACCCCAGTCTTTTAAACCAAACTTGAAAAAAAATGTTAAACTAACAGTGAACAATTTGAAAAACCCCTAGCAGCCATGATGCCAGATCCAATTATATTTGTACCACTAATTTATACGTGCAAGATAAGCAAAGTTATGAAAGGAGATGAGAAGCCAAAGACTTATAAGAGACAAGGGAAATTGTTCTATAGCAAAACACGCTTAGGATGTCCTCAAAAGAGGAACCAAAAAGCAATTTAATGTTGTTTCAGTATCTTCTATTCCAGAAGCAGCTCATCAGATTGTGTATGAAAACAGAGGACTGGCTCATAAAACTTTCAGGCAAACTATGTTTAGAAAGCATTAAAAAACAACAACAAAAAAAGCTCAGCCTTTTCCTGGGAAAAAAGTGATTTGTATGCAAATATACCCCAACATTTGTCACCAAAAATAAAGGATTTTGAAGTGAGAGAAGTTTTTTTGAATATGGTCTATCAGTGCTTTGATGGAATGAGATGCCAGCTGTGAGGTTGCTGCTGTCTCCTTTAATACCAATTAGAAGGATGGAAAATGGAGCAGTAGCTTGTGCTCACAGGCAGAGCCAACACCACACATGTAGCACAACTTTGACACCTAAACCTCCAGTGGCAGCAGCCAAGACACCAAGAAGCCTACATTTAGAAGTAAAACACTAGACTTACTGGCAACCTCTATGACCTAAAGTATTACAAAATTCATGAAACACTCAGTATTACTTATAACAATTTAATGTTTTCCAATGGGAGGAGGAACGGGGAACCAATGTTTGAATAAGGCAAAAAGCAAACTCTGCTGCTGAGAAAGAATGGTCTAACTTGTGTCATTTTACATGCTTTAATCTCTTTTCAGTTTGTTCAGAAGAGTGTGTTTGCCCTTGGGCATCTTGGACGGTTTCACTTGGCCCTTCCAGCCAGCAGGGACTGAGTGTAAAAGCACCACAAATTACATCTTCTAGCCATATGTCCCTCCTCGAGCCCCAGGGAAGGGACAAGCCTTCCAGCACACTTTAAAGGTCAACAGGAGCTCAAAGACAGAGTTCAAAGCCATGAGGGCCACTTAGAGAATGCTTTGACAGCAACTCCATCTTATACATCTTAGATCTGGAAACATTCGATAACCCCTACGTTCCTTTTAATGGCACACCCTGCATTTTTATCTGCACTTACAGAAATCCTAAAATAATGAAATACTGCAAGGAGGAGCTTCCTCCTCTCCCAGTAATTTTGACCTCAAGAAGTACTGGAAAATTCAAAAGACTTGCTCAGACTTAGAAAATTATCCAGACCTCCAGATGCTATCGCCATTGCTCTGCAATAGCCAATTGCTAATTGATTTCCTTTAAACTTGTGTAAGCTATAGATATATAGATGTGGACGTGCATTGAAACTCAGAGTGTGTTTCCTTGTTCAGAACTCCAATATCAAAACATCTACAATCTCCCCAAGTGTGCTCTAGGACAACCTATAGGACAAAAGTAAATCAGTTCTAACAAAGCAGGAGAGATTGCTAGAGTAATGAACATCTTAAAATATCATTTTTTAAATTATTTTCTTGCCTTTACTCACAGAGTCACACAACAATTGTGTTTTAGAGGATGACATTTCTGAGACTGCCTCTGATCTATCAAAAAAATCCCCAAACTTACCAACAACTAAAACTGTCTCTCAGAGATTTAGCTTATGTGCTTGCACATACACACCTGCTTCCTCTGTTTGCATGTTATAAAGATTTTTCAGAAATAAAAGTCCCACTAGGTGAAGGTTAAACTAATTAAACACCATTTTGAATATATCAGAGAACAAAATGTTCCCACACTGGCAAGTACAATGCAAAAGAATACATCTGCACAGAATGGCAAGCAAAGTATTGTGGAAGCAGATGTCAAAATGATTTACCTTGATTCAGATTCCTCAAAGGGAAGGATTCCAAAATGATTTTCTGAAACATGGTTTAACACTGATGGATGAGAGGCTGGGCTGACCAGCTGGGACATTTGCAGCCCTCTTCTCCAGCAGCACCTGTGTAGGTGGTGGCACATCGGGGTCACTCACCCTGCCCTGGGCACATGCAAGGAACACACCAAACGTGGCTGGTTGTGCTGCCCACACAGGGAGTGGATCCATGGGCAGCCAGGAGCACCCACCAGGTCCAGTGCAGGCAGGAGGATGCAGCCAGGTGGGACAGAGCCCTCCCCTCGTGTGTCACACTTTAGCGGGGCCCTTGCCCATCCTCCCTGCTCTCAGGGGCGCACAAATCAGGGAAATGCAACTGAAAGATCCAACATACTCCATTACAGAGCTTCCACCACAAAAACAGGTGCAGGCACAGCACAAGCCCTCCCAGAGCTGTCAAACAAGATTTGAAGCCCAGCTCCTCTGGCATGGGACACACAAATCTTCGGCAGCAGCTACAGGAGATCTTGACTGACAGCAGGAGCGGAACACTGCTATTGTTTGTTATGCACTCGAAACCACACAAAGCAGAAACAGTTTGGGGACTTCAGCTTTACAAAATAGTTTTACTACTCAGTAATGCTAACCCTTGGGATTAAATAAAAAATATAAAAAATAAAAAAGCAAAAAAACTTTTTCAAGACAACAACTTCTTTAGCTAAAATAATGCTTTAAAGCCCCCCAGAAAAGAAGAGAAAAAAGGAGCCTGGGATCCATGCATCCTGCTGCATATAATCCCCAAACAAGCTATGTGCAATAAGGAACATATTATTATTTAGTATTTTTGCTGTACATAATTCAGTACAGCACTAGATGTTGCAAAACCTTTTAACCCCTACATTTTTTTTCCACTCTCAATTTCCACAAAACCTGGTGACTTTTCTCTAAGGAAGTAAGATATACAAGTTAATAAGTTGAGTAGCACTTCATTCTCACAGGAAAAAAAATTCATTAAGAATTCTTAAAAAAACAAACCAGAAAAATCCCAAACAGAAGAAAATCATTAGTGCTAGAGTTTCAACAGAGGGCAACAGAGATGGCCTCACTTGGAGCACAGCCCCTTCACTCAAAAGAAAAATCAAGGATATCTATTGCGTCTTGTACAAATGCACCTTGGAAACCACAAAAAAAGTAGTTGTAACACCATGTCAGGCAATGTAAATATGCAGGTAGGTGTCCAATTACTTCAGCTTTAAAGATCAGTGTAGTCTGTCTTTATAAGCAGACAGGGTGCACACAGGTTTTGATACATACTCTTGATGTATTTACCTTTGAAATCTGGCACTGCTGGGGACTGTTGTTGTTCAACCAAAGTGTATGTATGCAAAAGCTGGATCATTTTCATCATGCTGTGTGGTGTATAGCTGCGCTTTTCAGACTAAATATCTATGCTGCTGAAGAAAATACCCTTTTTCTTTTGAAGTAGGAGAGTACAAACCTCAGAGGTTCATTTCTTTGCAAAGACTAAGGCCCTAATGAGCATAAGCAACACACTATTACAGCAGCTCCAGAGTTACAGGTGAACAGATCCAAGGCAAATCTTTGTCAATACATCTCACAGTACATTGCAGAGCATAAAGTTGGTATAAACTAGTCATTCATATATTACTTGATATTGAAAGATATATTAGTGACCTTATCTAGCATGACTGCTGCTATAGTAGTAATAAAACGGAATCTTGGAAGATTACACTTCTGGTCAAAGTAGTAAAATATGACCTTATGCTATTCAACATTGACATTTATTATTTAATTCAAACACAAAAATTGCATTAAAATGGTGTTAAATGTCTGACTTTCAAGCACAACAGCTAAGAAATCTGATCAGCAAGTAAGACTTCTTCACCAAGTCTCCATTTCACTTTTCAGCATTTCAACATATAAGGCACAAAATCTACCAAATCTGGTAGTTTAAGCTCATTAAATAAAAACCAGCTTGTAGCTCAGCAGATCATGGCAGGGGTGGCACAATGTAGTGAATCTACAGTGTCCATACATGGCTGCCTCAATGTAAAACCAAAAGTGAGGTAAATCCTCAGAATCAGGAGCTCATCTTTGCCCTTCAAGTGGAAATACAAAGGGCTAAATGCAAAACACAGACCACCAGGCTGCAACAAGAATGACGTTTTTTACAGGCATTTGTAATATCACAGCAGCATGTCCATTTCAAACACAGAAAAATTATCCAGTCTCAGGTCAGCAAGGAAGATCGAGGATTCTGCAGTCCCACTCTGAACTCCCACTGATTTCACTAAAAATACAGGACACAGAGAGAGAGCAGCGTATCAGAGCAGAGATGTGCACTGCAGATCTCAGAACAGAATGAGGTCTACAGCTATTTTGGGATACAGCAAAAGTTGAAAAGTAGAGCTATCTGGCATTCTATTTTATTTTTCTGCTGCAGTTAGTGTTGATTCACAAGTAAGTATTTTTCAGGGTTACAAAACAATTACTGTTTAAAAAAAAAAATAGAAACATTCAAAGATTCCAGACTCTAAGTGATCTCAGGTCAGACAACAACATGGGGATTTTAGCATTTATTTGGAGCCTGGTAATTCTGCACAGAGATCTGTCTCCTGTTATGAGTATTCTGACTGTTCTGTGCTGTGTTATATGCTCATAGTGTTTTTTAATGAGAAATTCAACAGCCATTTCAGCAACAACATATAGAAGGACTTCAAGCATTTTTTTCTCAGAGCAAAGCTCTTACTTTCTGGTCAGCCTAAATTTGCAAATATGCCTAATTCTGAGAATTAAATGAGAACACTAATGCCTCCCACTATGCTGGCAAGTTGCAAATTTTCAGACAGAAAGAGAAAAATGCTGGATTTTTATAATCCAAGTTGCATAATCTGTCAAGAACAATGATTTGCATCTGGCAAATACTGATAGGCATTTTTAGCAGAGCTAAGCACTGCAAAATGAAGCTTTTTTAAAAAAAAAGAGAGACAGAGGAAGAAAAAGTGGTTTTGTCATCAGGGTGGCAGACAATAACATCTATTTCATTTCAGCATTTCAGTACCCTAGAACACAGACTTTGCTTTTTTAGGCTACGACTGACAGAGCTGCAACTCTCCTGCAGTAAGGGTGACAGCTCATTTCAACAGCAGCTTCACCCCAAGACATCCCTGGGTGTGCACACCAGGCACACTCTCCTCCCAGACCTCTCTGGATTTGCTGCAGCATCTCAGTGGCACATTTGTGCAGACCTCCTGTAGTGCTCAGTGTCTACACAGATCCCCTGGTTTGGTTCCCTTCCTCTCTCGGGGGTGCAACTGGGTCAGGGTCTTTTTTTTTTTTTTTTTTTTTTTTTTTTTTTTTTTTGTTAAAACACGTTTTTTACACATTTCAGCAGGTTTCTCCTAACCTAACCCACCCATATTCCTGCCTCATCTTCATAGAAGGTGCTCTTTTAACAATGCGTGGTGCACAGCAGGCTCCAGCAGCTGGATATAAAAGCCTTTTCTTTGCTCTTTACCTCCTCTCCAACATTATTTGCATCCAACTATGATCCATTTCCTCTTATTTAAGAGGGCAGAGATGTGACTAGTAAGGCACGTTATGAACTCGAGTATTTCACAAGAAAGTCTGCCAAGCCTTCCATGGCCAAACTAATTATAACTGTGCTCTCTCTGGCTTGATGAAGCTAAATGGAGATATACAAACTGCCTTTGTAAATAGAAAAACATGCAAGTGAAAAACATTCATATGGAGAAATATACATCCAGCATCGAGGCTTTGGGAGCAGCAGTTTATAGACCCAGTTACTACTACATGCATTTTAAATTTGAATGCCTCCTCAGTATTCATGAAGTGTACCACAGTTCAATAGTTGTTTTCATGAGTTGTGCCTTCATTAGGTGAACAACATTAAACACCTGGGATACTGTGCAAACTAGTCCTAAGGGGCAAATTTTCATGACAAATGAGCAGAGATAAATTTTACAGCTGAAAAAAAAAAAAATCTCAATTTTGCAATGGTAAATTTACTACTTGTTTCAAAGAAATAAAATAAAGCAACAAAGACACAAAGTTAATATTAATATTACTTCTACAACATCCCCACAAAAAAGCTTTTCAGTTGGCCATGCAAATAAGAACACTTTCAAATACCAGAGGGAGTATAAACATTTATTGACATGTGCCTTTTTTTCCCCTTTCAAGTTAATGGGGTTAATTCCCCACTACCTTTGCAAACTTCTGTATGTTCATTATCAGGATGACTTCTTATGCCTTTATGGCTAGCAGTATCTTAGAGATGTTCTTCAAATCTGTTTCTTTTTTCCTAAGGCTTGTAGTGTGCCTGTTTTGATTCTTATTTGGATAATGTTCCACTGGAGATGCTGTCAAACGTACATATTTATCTACCCTCTCCCTCACTGGGAGCCTGCCTTGTTCAGCACTGAGCCAGAAGTGCCTCAGTGCATGCACAGCACTCTGGCTCAGTCAGCCACAGGTGTTTTCCCACCCAAAAGCTTTGGGATAAAAGCTAATTGCAGGGAAGTCCTCTTGCCCTGCAGGCTGGCCACGACTTCCCACAGCTCTGGTCATCCCCACTGCACATGTGGGAACAGTTCCTTTCCCTCTGGATACTGCTCTCAGGACTGAGAAACAGTTTGTATGTGGGGTTTTCTTCCCTACACTTGCAGCTGTCCCAGTCCAAATGGGTGTTAACCTTGACAGCTTCCTGAACTGTAAAAAGATTTAAAATAACTCAGACTGGAGGTCTGACAGTTCAGGACTTGCTATCAGTCACATACCAATGTCATATGGTCTGGCTGAGTCGGGAAAGCTGCCCAGCTTTGCTGGGTGCCTGCACACCAGGCTCTTCCAGTTGGCTCCATCCAATCCAGGCATCAGGACAACCTCAGCCCCACATCCTGCACAGAAATATTGACATTGTCACCTACACCACGAGCTGACACTCGTGCCAGGGGCAACAAGGACATGGAGGTGGACTTAGACCTACACTTTGTTCAGACACCAAGGTCATAGAGAAGACGTGCCAGAGACAAAGAAAGGACAGGGAGAACCATCATTCTACTCCTACAGCTGCTGGAATAATATACAGGAAGAATCAGCCAGTGGTCCTTGCATTTTGTGTCTTCTCCTGAGCACGACAACAGCTGAAACAGGAAAAAGCAGCTGCATTTTCAGATAACTCTAGCAACAATTATGATTTCCATAAGCCTTTATTCCAGCTTCTTAAGCCACGGTTTCCTCCCCTGTCAAAGAAACCATCGCAGTAAGATAATAAGAATATAAGTCTCGTTGAGTAATTGGTGTAGATGTACAAATACCCCTAGCATGAGAGAAGCTCTCAAGACATTTTCTTCTCTGCCTCTTTTTACTGTCTTTCTGGTTTATTTTACCCTAAACAATCCCTCCCTCAGGAGACCTTGCAGCTCTCTTCCAAGCAGCCACTGAACCTTTCATACTTTAATAAAACACAAAAATTAAAGCAATGAATATTAGAAATATCCATCTTACTCGATTAGCTACTCCGTGGTGGACTGTAAACCTTTGAATGTGGTCGGCTAATCCCATTAGCTGGTCAAGCAATTTTCTCTACTGCTTCTAGGAGTACAGAGCTCACAGGAAAATACATTTAGAACCATGCTCCCCCTTTAGATTAGATTAAGCTGCCTATAGAAGTCCGAAGTGTTTCCCTAAGGTTTAAGACCTATATAGTAATCCCTGTATTTTTTACAATTCAGTGGGTATGCACTGCTCCTAAAAATTACTACGGGCTCGATTTCACCTAAAGGTTAGACCCTCCTCCACAGTACCAATTATTGTGGAATTACAGGCCAAGGGAACAAGGACTTTCTGTAAAGATTACTAAACCGATCTTTTTCCTCATAGTGAGAAAGAATTTCCTCAAATTTGGTTTATTAGCAAATTCGAGGAAGGCTTAAACAGGAGTAGAGTGGCTCCTCTGGATTGTGTTTCAATGACTGCTGGCCCTTGCTGTGCAGGAGGTTGCAAACTGACTCAAATCTCCTCTGTGCTGGTCCCCATTCATAAGAACTCTGGTTTATCTCTGTCAGCTCAGGATTCAAGTCCTCCTTTAAAAAGCAGGGGAAATGAGGGAGGACAGTCAGAGTCTCTCTCCTGCACCCAAACATCTCCATCTGGTTACCAGGGAGCCTCTGAGAACACATCCCCTTTCCCTTCTCACTACTGAAGACAACTTCCCTCCCAAAGCTGGTTCATGGGTCCAACACACAGGTTGGTTCCAGGGGACATTTGGATCTGAATTCGGGTTTTGTCTTGGTTTGAAGGCAGACAAGATGGTTCATTCACAACATCAGTTATTTTTTTTTTACCTGCACTATAAAAAATCCATGCCTTCAGGCCACAAAAGCAAAACTAGAGGCAAGGTGCTAGGTCCTGCACAGATGAAGTAAGAAATAATCCCTGCTCAAAAACCATACAGGGTAGAAAGGGGGGAACATGGAAAAAGAAATAAAAAACATGTTCAAAAAAGAGACATGCAGCACAACCATAAAAATGTCATTTGCTAAGGAAACTATGCTAAAAATCTGTCATAATCTAAATCATCAGAACAGGTTGCAGATGACTGAAAAACCCAGTAGTGTTTGCAATGTGAACCCTATCCATGTGGACTCATTTTAAGAGAGCAAGAAAGTGAATCAGTACCAAAGTTTAGATATTTACATCAGATAATAATGCCAAAAACATGTTATGTCACTTTGTATTTTATGCCTAAACAAAGGATGCTAGATGAGCAGAAGGAAGATATCTGAAATCAGTAACTAGAAAGGCAAATTATTTTAATTTTAAAACAGTATATCTTGAAGTGTGTTTTCACAAAGATTCATAAATTGGCTGGAATTAAAGCTGAGTTTAGCTCAGAATATTCTTCATAGTTGAATTACTCAAACAACATGAGGCTACCGAGAAAATGTTGTCTGAGCTAAACCCTAATTATAAAAGTACAAAACAAACCACTTTACTAATAGTGCATGTCTTTCATTCATGCCTGTTCCAAAAAATGCTACTATTTGTAATATGTGTGAATTCTCTAAATTTTTCAGGAAGTAGCAGACTAACAGTAAATATTTGGTTGGCACAGCTTCAAAAATAGATCCCATACCTGAGATTTGAGAGCTCTCAGTCAAGAAAATGCTTCAGTGAATACTTAAGTTTGAATACTTACCCATCAGCTGCTTTCTTCCCCCACAGTTTCTGCCCACAAGCCCCCTGTGTCACAGCACAACCTAACGGGCTCTGCTCCAGCTAAATTAAATTCAGGTAGTGCTGCAAAGCCATGAAAATCTGCAATGTCTGCTCTAAACCAGGATGTAAGGGCCTTTATTTTCATAAATGAAACATTTTCATAACTGATACACAAGTGAGGACTTAAGCAGAAAAAGGATGGGCTGCAGAAAACATGCCACATCGTAGGTATGCAGAAAAATCAAGTGTACCATTTGCCCAACAAAGGAGATAAACAAGAGCTTTGATGAGTAAATTCCTAATAATCCCCATGGAGTTCTTTAACAGGAAGTGCATTTAGAAACAGATTTGTCTGCTTTGAATACCAAGGCCCGTGTTTTTATAGTCGGGCACTCCAAGCAGAGCACACACAGCACAGAAGAGAGCACACAGACACGGCTCACAGGTGCTCAGTCAGCCCAGCATGAGCTTGAGGAGGAGCAGAGAGACCCCAGCACAGCTCCAAGTGCACACACAAGTGTGACCTGTGTGGCCACACAAACCTCCAGCATGGGAGGGGACAGGAGCATTTGCCCTGAACGCCTGCCCAAACTGAGCGAGGCAATGTCACACTGCTGTGGCCACCAGCACCCAGACTGGTGTCACTGTTGCAGCTCTGCCCACCCTGGGCAGTGCCACGGGAAGCTCTGACACCGTCGTGCTGTTGCTTTGCTGACCCCAAATCCAGACTGGTTTGTTGCTGCTGTGTGTGGTTTGGGGCAGTCTGGGGAGCCAAAGCACCACAGCCTGCAGTCGTGCTGTTTTCAAACTTCAGCCTTTGTCACCTGTGGCCCTCAAAGAGTCAAGCTGAGCTCTTCCACCACTCAGGATCTGGACTGGGATGGATCAGGTGATATGAGAAGTGCAGGACACTGAAAGAACTGAGCCCGTAAGCCGGCGACACGAGTAGACTCATCTTGTCAGACTCATCTCGTCGCAGACACACCTTTTATCTCTTTAGCAGCATTTGACATGTTAAGGGAGCCAATATGCGTGGAAGAGAACGCACTTCTGTGGGTGACATTTTCACTACAATACTTGGAGTTAAAAATGCATTAGCAGTAACTTTCTATCTATCAAAAGCACAAGGCAGGAAGCAACACTTTCCTGGCAAAGTCTAAGAATGCTATTAAATGTGCCGGAGGCCAGACTGTCCTTTTTTATGATCCATTTGCATAAGTAGGACATTTTCACATAAGTCTACATGGCTCTAGGGCAGCATAACTTGCCACCTCTCTACCTGACTGCTACTTGCCTGACTACCAAGCATCAAGGGCTGACTAAACGTGGTTTTTAAAAAAACATTTATACCCTGACCCATACAATATTTGCTCATTATTTGAATTTTTATAACATATAAACAGCAAATAATTACAAAAATGCCTTTACAAACACACATTATCAGCTCTCAATGAATACAAGGGACTTAGCTCGTGCTCAAGGAAAGAATATTGCTGTTCAACCATGAGGTTTGGAAAGCCCCCACATGCTGATGTATGTCCACCTTGCCACAGACTTGCCTTTGATATGCAAACCCATAAACCACCCTGTCCTCCTTGCTCTTTTCCTGTTACACAGAAGTAAAGATCACTTGCTGTGCCACAAGAGCAGCTCATACTTGCAGCTCCCCAGTGGTGCAAGAAACACATGTGAGACCAGCAGAAAGTAGAGGATAAAAGGAAATAAAACACCACTCCACAGTGCCATCTCATATGACTCTAAACTGCCCCAGGGTTTAGAAGCTTATCACAAAACACTAACAGTCAAAAGTATTCCAAACTTGCACCCATCCAACATGGCCCAGGACTGCCCATGAGTGGCCAGGACTTTTCTGGTTTGGCTGCAAATGCTTCACCTGAACAAGCTGCTACCTCCCAGGAGCTTCTGTGTTTACATAATAAACACCAGAGTCCAGCATCCTGTGTTACACAGTGCACTCAGTTAACTTCAATCTGCATATTTAGCTCTCTACACAAAACTTGTATAAGAGACTTTCAAAGAATCTTCTTTGAAGAGGTGTAAGGTATGAACCAGCCACAGGCACGCTTGCTCCTGCTCTCTGTGGGAGGAAAGGAGGAGGACAGGCAAATACCCTCAGTGTCACTGCTCTTTCTGCTATTCTAATGAATGCTCCTCACAGCCGCCTTTGTGACGGAAAGCCTGCAGTTTCTTTACATAATGACTTCAGAATAAATTGCATGGGGATCAGAACAGAGGGAAAATTATAACTTGCAAGTACAGTTCCCCATCAAAGGTTTCTTAGTTACTCCTTTATTTGGATCATACTCACCATGTTTCCAATGATACACAAACGTGTGCAGTGCCTTTACCCCAGCCAGTAGCTATGCTGGAGTAAAGCCACATGTCAGTGGGCAGCTCCTGAAGCAGCCAAGTGCCCAGCCCTGAACAGAATAAAAACAGGTTCACTTGTCATTTCTTCAGGGTCTCTACCTAAAGCCTGTTACCTGACACTGAATTTTAGACACTACTTGAAAGCAGCTCACAACTTCAGGAGTAAGTAAACTATCTTTTATTTCTTCTTTAGATGTCCCTGTTGAGTGATATTCTTTAGGAATTGTTATGGGCATCCAAGGACTTGGGCGATGTCGGCTCTTTTCTCAGATAATGTTGTTTTTGCAGTCAGTGAGATGGTCAAGAGCTGCTGCAAGTGCTGCCTGGTAACACTTGGAATTGCAAACCTATTTCTATTAGCAAGGGCAGGGGGAGGACCTGAGAGCAGAGGTTTAGAAATTTAGGAAGCTGTTGGCAGCTTCCTGCCAACAAAAGTTCTCAAGAATCTAAAACAGAAATATTTCTTCTGTTCTTAAATCCAACAGACACTGTGGGGTGAACCCAGGGAAAATACTCCCTGGGTCTTAAATACCACAACATGAGATTCTTAAACTCTCTCACTCGTTCCATGCTACACTTTGTGCTCACTTCACCTAACTTTAGCCATCTAAATATTAGGATGGTTTAAATGTGTTTAAATCTAGTTTACAGTGAGTCCTCAAGGGAAAAAGCAAGACTTCTCTAGAATGCAATTTTCTTGTCCTATGGCAGCTGTCTCAGGCAACCAGGATAAATTGCCTCCTGGAATTATTTGCCCCTTTTCAGCTTAGATGACTGCCAGGGACCAGGGCTGACCTATGTGACAGGAAAGGACTGGGCAACTACGAGGTGTGTGCAGGTCTGAGGGGATGTGGTGTCCAGCAAGATTTCAGGTTGGTCTAGGAAGTGCAAGGTTATGAGGGTTCCTGGCTTTATCACTAGCACTGCTTTCTGACCAAGGGACTCAATGCCTCGGGACAGCAGCCAGGCAGGCAGTGTGGGCTACAGAGGCTGTAAAAAATCTGGGGGTAGATTTTTCTAACACTCAGATTTGGTACTGGGTCCAGCTTTGCTCAGTGTTATAAAGTCATCCCCTTTGTTACTTGTCTCAGCCTGGTCTGTATAATCTGCAAAGTTGAATAGCAAGAGTCCAGTGCTTTCATCCTGACTAGAGATAAAAATACTAGAAGTGACAAGTGATACCAAGTTGAAGGATACATGGAAATCTCACACAAGTATTATCAGCTTTATCAGCACTACTTGCAATCAAATTCAAGTCTGCCCAGCCAGTCCCATAAGAACCACTTGCTGCAAACTTACAGTGATAAGCATCACTTTCTTTTCCTTTCATCAGCATTATTAACTAAAACTTACGTCTCTCTGCTACTTGGTCATAAAGGCAAACTTACAACTTTTAAGGAGGAGACTCCAAGTTAACAATCTCCAATCAGCCACAACTTTTAAATAGCCCCACAGCATTAGATTTGCTCTGCTCCTCTGGAAATCAGAGTTTTCTGAGTCTTATTAACAGTCACCATTAATGGTCACCTCTTAAAAAGTTTAAGAATATAAGCTACATGTTAAATGTAATAATGGAAAACAAACAGAGAAAATAATGTCTGATTTTTTCTTGAGTACCAAATTATTTTGTAGTATTTCAATTTCCTAATTTATAATTCCCATTCAATCATTTTCATGTAAAAGTGGACTCATAACACTACTTGGCTTTCTTTCTGTCCTTATCCTTCCCACATCACGTTTCTACAAGTCTTAGTTCTGATTTACAACAAAATACTGAGCTCTTGGGTCATCATTTAAGGTCTCATGAAACTTTGAAACAGGTTGTGATTTTTCCCAACTATTTCGTCACAGATTATAATGTAAATTGTAGAGAATAATTAAATTTACAGCTCCCCCCCGTATAAAAGTTACAAAATTGCCATAGACACCTAGCTATATATTTAATCACTAGGATATATAGCTTTGGAGAGAAAGAGAGAGCTCAAGCAAGCAAGCAGAATGGCAGATATATTTGCAGGAACTGCATACATGCCTAGATTGATAAATATATCTGTCTGCATAGGCATTTATCTAACAAAAAGAAACAGAGATAAAATGTGCTAAGAGAGTGATTGTAAATAACAGTCTCTATTACTCTCCTTTCTTTGTAAAATTAGTCAATTTGATTTCTGAGGTCTTGATCTACATTTTCTATTGCAGACTATTTATTTCAAACACAAGAAGTCAAAGCGTCTACAGAACTTCAGTCTATTAACCTTGGGACTGGCAGCTTATTAAAAGTCATAGGTTGAGTATTCCAATTATCAGCCGAGGAGATAGAAAGAAACAAATTAAATATTGTGGCAAACAACAAGGGTCTTGTGGCTCACCATGTGCCGTAAGATCTTGTTTTGTCTAGTGCCTATTATTTTGGAATGGAGCTCTCAGAGGGCTGGAGATTTGGGATATTGTACTCTTATGCAGGGATTCTTGTATGTTTGTATCTGTTATGTAAATCTCTGCACTCATCAAGGATGAACTCTAATAACAGAGATCACAAGGACTGGGAAAATGGCATATTTCTCTTTGGGTACTACGTCAGACTTTGATTCTCTTAACACTCATACACATTAAAAACAAACAAACAAACAAACAACCCACAAACTTGCAGTACCTTCCATGTGCAGGTGTCCCTGTCAAAATGCAGGCTGCATTCCCCACCTTACTTCTCACCTGCTCACAAAGTTAGTTTTTCATTTCAAATTTCAGGCTTTTGTAGTATAGCATGGAAATTCTTGCTCTTGAAACGTGCCAATTCCACAGGCTGTGCCATTTACAAGCTCAAAACCCACGTGTCAGACCATGCCCTGTTTCAGCAGCCTGATAAACTGTAAATATTGGCTATTTAAGATCACACAGAGATCACAGTTGTTAGCTTATGTGACAATCTGGGTGTGAGACAGGGAATCTCTGTGTTTGCATGTGTAAGAGAGGACTTGCAGGAGCTTTGTGTTTTACAGCATCCTGACTGTCTTTTCTATTACTTCCTATCCCCATCACCTACACAGTTTTGCACCCACAATCCTGCATTTATGCACGGTTTGCTCTGCTTGTAGCCAAACAATTTAGTGGTGGGACCATAAATGAAGCTGCTTCTGCTGAAAAACTAACTGGCATGAAGAAGCTGAAGCTCCTCTTTCCTCCTGTGCCAGTCTTTGCTCAGTCACACACACGGCAGCCTTTGACCCTTCAGAGTGAATTTGTTAAGCTGATGCAACGTGGAGAGAGTTGCATTTTCCTTTCCAGGGAAGGAAATCATGTCCTAAGACTAAATATTTTTCATTCACCAGAGCTACTAACAGATTTGCAGTGTGGTGTTGTTTGCTACCTAGCATTAAATAGCAGGTTTGTTGGAAATAGCACTGCTACAAATGCTGCTGTAGGTGCTACAGAGAAAAATTTGTGGTACATTTTTCCCATAAGGACTGAATAGCAAATCTAAATCAGACAACTCCATAGATTATTATCTATATTTTGTGCTGATTTGAGCTCTGTTATATTTCAGAAGTATTTACCTGAGTTTCTACTCGGGTATAGAGTGGATAATCACAGTGTCAGACTGAGAAGAAACAAATATCCCTAAGATGAAATGGAAAATGTAATTTTCTGCAGAAAAAACTATCCTTACTAATTGGAAGCCACAACTGACATCACACAACTGTACAGAGCAGTTCCTGTGCCCCACTTGGAACACAAGCCCCACAAAGAGACACCAGTTAGGGAGAATTATTACACTGCATACAAATAAACTGTGGAAAACATTTGTATTACTGTTGAAGTGTCACAATTAAAATGCAGAATGGTATAGCAACATATGAAGAGGGCTACAAATGCACAGCACATCAGCACTTTGAAGTATCTTTTTTTTTCTTTATGTATCTCTTACTACTACTTCTGCACTTCAATTCTGGTATTAGTTTCTTATATCCAATCACATTGCTAAGTGACTCAGGAAGAAATAATGCATGTTTTTAAAAGAGCCAAAAATCCAAGAAAGTACATTTTCCTCTCTTACCACACCCTAAAAATACAAATAAATACTGAAAAAGGATTGTTCTACAAAGCAAATGGAGAAGAAGCCCCCTAATGTGGAACAGCTGCACAGCACAACAGTAACAAAAGGAGTAATAAGATCTGAATGTCATCTCATAATATGATTCTCTACAGAAACAAAATACTTTATGAATAATAGAACATTCCCATTCAGAATTACAGTCTCATTCTTTTGTATTTTTAACCTCTCTTCTTATGTGATAAGGAAGGTACCCTTGACTGCTTTGTACTTCTATCCTCTTGAAGCTGAAATGCACTGGCATATCATCTATGAGGCACAGAAGAGACTTCATTAGCAATTCCAGATTCAGGATGCTATGAACTGACATCTCTAGTGTGCATCTCCTTGTCACTTTACCCTTCCTTAGCACAAAAAGAAAAAAAAAATCCTATCAAACACTCTTCTAGACACATGAGTCTCTAGATGGAAAAGAGTATTTTAAAACTGAATCCTTGACCAGAAAAAGGTAATGAGAAACCTATAATGCACAGTTATAATATTCCACATTGATTATGAGTCTTCAAGCCCAGTGGTATAACTCTGAAGATTTCTTTACAAATACTTCAAGTAGCTGCTTAAGTATAAAGATCTCTATCTGCAGAGCCATTAGAATATTTATGAACAAATAAAATGTTGTGAAAGTACTCAAGAGTAGAATTACATATCAGTGATGTCCACAACACTCAGGAAATACATCAGGATAACCATTGAATAAGCTTCTAGTTCCCTAATTCTTAGTGTACAAAAATAATCAGTTATTTGTTTATTGAATATCCTTCACTCTGGTACAAAGGTGTTACCCAACCAACTCTTCTGGTTTTAAAATATGGAATGGCCAGCACATAAACAAGAACCTGCTTCCAGTTCCAGCTGGCTTGCTTCCAAACGGAGCAATGGTCCCCCCTGCCTCTTGGAAACCAGTCCTTATGGACCTGCTCTACGGACATGTACAGACACAACTGTCAGTCACGGAGAAGCAGGACAGTTCTGGCATTACAATTATTTAAATATTTGAAAGAACTGGAAAATGAAATTCTCTTTTTAGAGAAAATTCTGGAAGTTGTCCACTTGTTTTCATCCTGAATAGACAAAAATTAAAGCCCCCCAAAATAAAATATCGACAGCTTGACATTGAGGGTGGTAGTTTATACATTTTAAAATAAAAATACAAACTTGATGAAAAGACTGAAAAATGTTATCAAGCCAGATGTTACACAATCAGAATCCTTTTAAACACAAATAACTTGCAGTATGACATGGTAGAAAGACCAATGCTTTTTAAACACTGTGGTCTGAAGACAAATCTATATACAGTCAAGTTTAGTTTTTATGAATTAAAATGTTAAGATAAGGGCTACTACTAAATTTGTAACACAATCTTTACTCTTCAGGTTTATATATTGCTCCTAACAGTTTCATCTAGAAGATAGATGGCACTTTGCATTCACAGAATACCATGCAAAGCATTAATCACGTAATCCTCGCTGTGTGCTCTGTAATTTATATCAGCAAAACCATTTCACAAAGAGAGGAACTGAGAAGCCAGACAGGTTACCCACAAGCAAAGCTGCCATTTATGCTTAAGTCCTTCTAATTCCACTCTTGACCCAGCTTTATGCACCCTCTGCAGTGCCTGGGCTCTGCACAGCCTTCCCCAGTAACACACCTGCAACTTCTCAACACTTACAGGCTGCCTCATTTCCAGGTAGTTTTGCTTGTTCCAGAATAAGGAACCAAAGTCTTGGGAACAGGAACTTGGCTAAGTGGAGAGGTTTTAACTACATAACAGAAAGGGGCTCTGCCCAGCACAGGAGCAGCACAGCACACACCCAGCCACATAACTACCCAGATCATTCTGCCAAAGATGTAAGCTAGAGCCAGGTTTCAAATACCTGTGGCCCAAGGACTAATTTGGGGCAACACTGCTGGGTGACCTCAGTCCAGCTTTACTGAGAGAATTATTGCTGAACTGGGATAGAAACTATGATGATCAGTTGTGATTCTTATCAAGCCCTGCATGACTGAGGATCTGCCTCTTTGAAGAGACAATGGAGGTCAACATTTCCCCTCCCCTCCTCCCTGGCCACCAGAAACCCTTTGGCATCTCTTTGGTGGTGGGAAGCACACTAAATACATTATGCTATGCTTATTCATATGTACATATAAGTACAAATGCTGTACATATGTTGTACATATGTGTTTCCACACAGTACATTTGTCCTAGCTCTCCTATATGTGCATTTTGCACTAGAAAGCTGATGTTTCTTCAGATTACATCTATTCTGTCTGCTGTTCCTCTTTGCATGGTAAAAGACCCAGGCAAAACTGGCCCCCAAAAGGCAGGGCCCACAAACATCAACAGGGACTTCAGCAGTAAATCCTACCTTAGGATTCAAGGAGCTTGGTCACAGTGAATTGTGAGCTGGAGAAGGATAGAATAAATATGGCTACAAATATTGCAGCAGACTGATTGAGAAATTCAAAGACATCTTCAGGCATGGGATGTGCATGTCACACAGCGAGTCTGGGGAATCTGTAGAATTTCCTGCTTGGTCTTCTGTTGCCTACATTTTTAAACTCCTATTCTACCCAGAAAGGGGGACTGCAGAACCATACCCAAGTGCAGCACATGCACAGCCACACCTGGCAGTAGGTGCTCAACTGTGAGAGGTATTTCAGACACCAGAATGCAGTAAGAGTCTCAGCAACTCTTCATTGCCATGGAAAACACTGAGCACCTTAAATATCTTCCTTTGCAGCAGAAGGAAGAGTGGAGCCTGCAAAATAATGTGCTGCTGCCCCAGTGAAGCAACAACTGTCAGTGACTCATTAAGAAATGTTTGATGCAGGGCACTCATGCAGGGGCACAGGAGAAGGAGGTGGATGCCACCAGGAGCAATCAGCAGCCCTGCCTTCTGCCCATCATTCAAACCTCAGTAATCAAACCTCAGTTCCTCATTGCTTAACCACTTGTGAATCCAACCTCTGAGCAGGAACAGCATTCCTCTTTCCCAAGACAGAGGTTCAGAGCTGCCACCTCTCCTCTCACCACCCTGCACCAAGCTGCAGGTGTGGTAGAATCTTTAAAATGCAACTTAAAAGGCCACAAACAATAGTTAAATCTATTACATGGCCTAGGATTTTACAGAATGAAAGAGTTAGCAGGATTAAAAAATCCCAAACAGCTCAGTGTTAGCGCCTGTAAGGAACATTTGTGCTTCCAACATTGTTAAGAGTCTGCAATGAGTAGAGCAGAAGAGACAAATATCCTCCCATAACTCACACGGGTGTGCCTGTGTGACAGGCAGGTGCCCCTGAACATGCCTTGTTGCCCATTCCTCTTCAGGGCAGTTAAAAATTGCCTTGGTGACTCAGAAAATACACTCTAAGCTCAGTCACCTGTAATTTCATGAAGTGTTGAAGGATATTTGGCTTCAGGTATGAGAGCAAAGCAAGATATTTCAGTAATGGATTTGAGCAGGTTCAAAGAATTTATAAAGAATTCTACATGGTAAGACAGTGAGACTCCCAGATATTAGAGGTCTGAAGCATAACATCTAAAACCAGTGTGATCTCCATCTCTTCAAACCAAGATATGATTTAAAATGCAATTTATTTCATTACTGTTCTCCTTGGTATAACAGTGATTATTTTTTGTGCCACGACTCCAGATCCAGAACTTTTACTTCCTACTTTTTAGTTTAAACAGGATGCTCTTGTAATCAAGAACATGTGACAACACATTTTTCTCTCCTGCTCAGATGTGGGTTTCTCAAGATGACACACAAATTATCTAAACATTTTTCTTACTCTCTTAACAAAAGCCAATTTGGTGAAAACCAACTGAACCAACAGAATGTAACCTGGTAACTCATGACAGATTTAAACTTAAAGCCTAAGATGATGAATTTCTAGAACCAATCCCAATGCAATTTAATTTCAGTTCATATTTTGGGGCTCTCTTTCTGCAATAATAATCTATAGCTTACTATCCTTCCCTGGTAGGAGTACTGGGCCTCAAGACTGACTTCAAAGATCTAGGGAATGACAACATAAAAATGGGAAGAGGGCCAAAAAGCAATTAATTTTTGTCTACCATTTCATTATATTTACACATACATGGAAATACACAGCCAAATATCATTCCAAGGTTTTCTTTAATCAGGCTAAACAAGCAATGGTCAGCAGATGTCTAGTGGGCAGCAGTCAGTGAAAAGTTATGTCTTAGACTGTGGCTTTCCTGACTGCCTCAAATGATTTGATTTCGCTTTCCACACTTTTATTCCCAACAGTGGGAATCCCTGCACATATATGTAAGTCTCTTAACTACTGCTGGATTCTGATAGCCCACACTGAGCTTTGTAGTTAGCGCCTGACTGTGGGTTTGGTTTTGGTTTGTGGGGGGGGGGGGCTTGGCAAATTTAGGAATTTTACACCATGCTTAAAATTTTCAGAGAGTTCTTCAAAGTGACTGGAAAGGTTTTCAATGAATTGGCTGAATTTCAGGTCAGGTCCTGTGGAGCTTTTTTGACTACAGCACAATTCCAAGCTCCAAGCAGCAGATATAGAACAGACAATGACAGATTCCCTAGAATTCCCTACAATTCTCTAGGGAATTGTATCTACTGATTTTAGGGGCAGGGGAGAGAATATCTTATATAGTTCCTGTAATCTTGTGACTTTAGATGATCAAGCAGATAATGTGACACAAGATGGGAGTATAAATAATATGTATATAACAACAACTCAGCTGTTCATAATATCTCCCTGAAGCAAGACAGTCCAATCTGAATAACAAAGTTATGGATATCATGTAAAATATAAATGAGACAAATTATTTTTAAATAGTCCATTTCACATTTCAAAGATAAAGCTAAGTAACCTATTTCCTCCTATGTACCAAACACTTCACTAACTGTAATAGAAGCAATATAAACCAGACTGATTATATTTGTAGGGTATATGTTTCCAAGAAAAATTCCAACCATTTTGGGTGCCAGTAGCTGCCCATTTCAATTGACTAAATAAGCAAAATCAAACTTTTTGTCTAAATACTAGAGGCCAAATTTTAAATAGCTTCCAACTGGTACATTTCTGGAAGTGAGAACTTTGTATCCCTTTACCAGGCAATTAGTCTTAAGGGGCTGCTCAACATCCTCACCACAGACACTGCTCACAAACGTCTGATGATATTAAACACACACAGGCAAGAATCCCTATGAGCTTTTATTAAAATCCACTCAAGTGGTGAGACAAAATATATTCACTTAATGCCAGTGCTGCATCAGAACCAACCTGCACACGTTCTACACCTGTGCCTGTCTCCTCCAGCCTCTGTTACACCAGAACTGTGCTTGCTGGGAGTCTGTTCCAACACTGGGATCAAGATGCAGGCTCACTACAGACAGTAAAGATGAAGAAATGAGTCATCTGTTCCATAAAGTACCTACTAACTTACAAACCATTGAAATCCAGTTATATAATATCCTTTTTTATATATAATGTGATTTTGATTGTCTCTTCTAAGGACCTAAAGAGTGACTAATTCATTCAGCTGTACTCACCATTAACTTATGGAATCTGGTAAGCCACTGCTAGGAATTAAAACTATTGGCCTCAGCAAACTTGACTAGAGAAGGATTGTGAGTCAAAGGGATACCATTAAAGCTATTTTGAGGAATAACTGTATAACTTATAGGGCTCGTTTCAAGACATGTCAGACTCCTACAGTTTGTAAAGTCCTGTGCCCAAGTTTTCTGGAAGTCAGTGTCCAGTCTTTCTTCTTCCAGGTTCCCCAAAATTTAATCAGTATTGGTTTAATCTCAGACTATTATAAAAACCAGCTGGATTATTCCACCTTTTGGGATCCTATACTTTGGTGTTTTAAAACTGTTTCATTCTTACTTACTTGCTGTCAGGCTGACTTTAGAAGGAACTCAGTATCTAACAAGCTCTCATTTACAGAAAATCTTTGCTCTGTTAAAAGGCCACAAAGAAATGCAACCTTTTCATTTTGTACCCAACTGATTGACACACAGAAACTCTATTTAAGAAAGTCATATTCTTATGAACATCCTTTTTGAACTTAGCTTCCCACCAGCATCTCCTGAGTGGTAATTCATAGCTCGAGATATATTTCACAATACTGTCCTAAATAGTGTTAAATTGGTATTCTCTGCTCCACTGGGCAATCTATCTGGATGTGTAAAGAAAAATCAAGACAGTCACAATTATTTATGGTTGACAGACACTAGCAATAAGAAATTGCAACATAACTCTTGGAAGCTCTATACCTTGTTTGAAAAATAAAAAGATGAAGTTTCATAGCAAATTGGTTATTATGATTAGACGGAAATAATAACCACCCCCAGCCAAACAAGTACCTCAGCAATCAAATGTCACTTAAATTGCTTGATTCATTTGATGTATTTTTAATGTGGAATATATATTAATATAACAAATGAGGAGTACCACCAAGATTTCAGAGGACAGCACTACAGTACAGCCAGAGAAAAATCAACTTAAAATGAATTTAGATCACGGAATCGATATGTAGGGATTAACTAAGGATCACTGAATCCTTCATTATTGATCCACAAAAATATCATTCTTTTACTATGCAGTACACTTGTTATTTTTACAAATTCACACAATAAGAATCAACAAACTGTGTAGTGATTAAAATTCAGTGCTGAATATATTACATAAGCAATTAAAGTAATCTCAGAAATGAGAGCGTGCCATTACAAAATTCATAGGCTTTGTGCCCTTAACTGCAGATGTGGAATGCATGCTTGCTTCCTTGCCATTTCAGTCTTTCTGGGGTTTTGATGCTAATTGGTCCTCTACATCTTCTCCTAACACAGAAGTAGACTTTAAAATGAAAATGACTTGAAGAAACTCTATGAAAACTTTTCACTATATATTTCTACTTTATAAGGACAACTGGCTTGATGGTTTTCTGCTGGACCCCCTGTAAACAGACTACATTGTATTTGTGCATTCCAGTGTCTTATTTTATCAGTGGCTACCTGTGTTACATAAAAAGAACACTGCCACTCAAAGCAGTTGCTAATAAATTGTATCATGCTAGAACATTTCTCTCTCAGTTTTGCACCTTACCCTTAGAAAATATCAAATGGGGTAAGACAGGTAAATGAGAAGACTTTTTTTTCCTGACAACAGCATTAAGCAAACCTTGTCCCTACCAACAAGCTGCATCTCCACAGCTTTTCTGTGCCAAAGGAAGTTATAATTTACATTCAAGTCTCTAAAGCCTTGGCTGAAAAACCCAGGGCACAGTTGAGTTAAATCCACCTAAAAGCTTTCCAATAATGGAGACTTATTAATTACCCACACTTTGAGAAAAACTATAATGAAATACATTAATGTAAAAATCTACCACCCATACAGGAATAACAAATGCCTTATATCCAACTGGTTTTGAACAGGGATCTCTCAAAATGCCTTAACTATTGGTTATCTGTTATTTTCCCTGAAATAACAATTATTGCTGTTTCATTCTTATCAGAATCCCATAGGGACTTTGTCAATGAGTGAGCATGTTTTAATCTCTGGTTTTTGGATCAGTAGGAAGAGTGGAAGTCAAGACCATGCTACAGTTATGATTAACACAACAGCCTCAGCCAGAAACAGAGAGTACATTTTATGATTATTCTCTATTTGGTCGTTTTCATATACACAAACTGAAATCTGTTGATTTATAACATATTTCAGACAAAATTGCATTAAGACCCATTAGCCTTGAAGTTTGTACATACAAAAATATTTGCACCAAAAGAATCTAATGAAAAAAAAAACCAAACCAAAAATATTTATACCAGATGAACTTAATGAAAAAAAAACACAAAACAACACAGGAATGTTTACCTCATAAATATTCTTAGCACAGTCATATATAGGTTTTAACTTTATAAGTAGATGCAGTCACACAACAGAATGTCTCAAAAAAATAGGGGAAAAAAGGAGGAAAAAAAAAAGAGAAAACACAAAGTCCAAGAAATCAGAACAATTTCTGGGTAGTGGAATTTTGTAACACGTTATTTGTTAAATAGAAAGAATTGAAAGAATTAGGAATGTTCTAAGTTTGCAAAATAATGTCATCCCACAACACGGAAATCATATAAAATATAAAATGAAAGTGCTTTATAGCTAATTATAAAAAATGGTAAATTAAATTAGGCAGTTAGGAGAGGCAAATACTCCCACTATCCTGCTAAATTATCATGCCTTATATCCAGAAATCAGCCTCCAAAGCTTCTCAAATCTCACCTTGTGAGGCACAGTTCCCAAAGGATGCCTATAAATACAGCCCTGCTTGACAAGCTTTCCACTCAAATAAAAAAGCCGTTGCATTGCAAGTAAATTTAATTCCTAAAATTTCATTCCCTCGCACAATCCCTCTATCTTTTAAACTTCGAAAGTAAGACAAAGAAAAAATAAATCATTTTGTGGAGGCAGTAAAACAATATAGTTTATAATTTTCCTTTTCCTGACCTTTGAATGTGTGCAGTTCTCTCTGAACTTACTCCAGCGAGCTGTGCAGTGGTTGGCATTTTTCAATTTGAAGCAGTAATGAAGGAGTGTAACTATGACTAATGTGCCGTAGTTGCTTTGCTCTACTCTGTCATTTCCTTCCATCCCAAATGGGGAGATCTACCATGCATTTTAAAGGTACACAGTGAGGCTTTGCAGCACCCACCCTGCCACTGATTCCAGCCCTGTTGTAAACAAGCTGCAACGAGATTCACCAAGGAAAATGGGTTGCACTGCAGGCTCAGGAAAGCCACAGCTGCTGACACATCTCAGGGACGAGCCACAGAAGCTGTTAACTTTACCTTTTTTACTTTGCCTTTTTTACTGCTTTTCCATTTTTTCCATAATGCATCTTTGAGGTATCACAAAAGGTATAACATTTTCTGAGTCAATTTTTTGGGGAGGTGAAAGGCTGGATCCGTTAGCAGAGTGAAAATGCAGAAACTTGGAAACCTGCACCAGTGTATTCCAACAGAAGGTCCTCTTCAATATCTGAATTATCCCTGCAATCTATATTTCTTTACTACAGAAGGCGAGTGTAGCAAATCACAGCACATAAGTTATTTCTGTTGGGTTCCTTCTGGAGGTTTCTCCATGTTGGTGCCAGCAGGGTATCCTGGGAAAAATTTATAAATGTAATCATACATTATCATGCAAAATGAGCCCTGTTCAGAAAGGGCAGGCTCAAGGAAGAGAAATTATAGCAATATAGGAGTTTCTCTTACCACAGAAAGAAGAGCCCCTTAACTAAAAACATTTTTTTCTTCCACAAAGTTAGAAAGAATCTCTAGTTCAGGACTACTTTGCACGTTAGCTCCATATTTTCACTAAACTCAATTGAGAATGTCTCTTAACAAATGACTGTTTCTTAAATTCAAGAGCATTAAATACACTGCGTTTCAAGGCAGATCAAAAGCTCTTTTATAAAGATATGGACATTTAAATATTTATTTTCTGATCACTGACTTTAAATACTGTTAAAGTCCAAAACGACAAAATCCAAGATATGGATTACATAATCTATATGATTATATAATCTATATGATATGTACTCTATATGATTACAAAGCTAAATTCCCTTTAAATTATTCACAATATTAAGAAATATGATTAAATAGTTAATGCTCTTAACATGCTGCAAATATGTCTCTAGGAAGAACTGAATTCCAAAGCAAAAATCCTCACTGCCTCCTCCACCTTGGGCAGTGTGACATTTACCACTTTAAAAAAAATAAACTTTAACAGATGCCTAGAAATCATGCACCGCTTACTAACAGCTGAAACTTTTTTTTCCTGACAAAGTTCCATTGGAAGAGTTTAATGCTGCCTATTAGTATTACAAGCCTCTCAAGAGAAACATGAATGAAACCCTGCTTCTCATTAGAATTGCATCCTTTTCCCAAAGTATTAGGTCCATTTCTTTTGCCTGATAGAAAAGAAAAAGACCTTTCCCTTAGACTGCAAGTCTTATCTGAGCTTTCTATGTGATCTAACTGCTAAGTGTGTGCTCCAGAGAAGTCGTAGTCTCCTCATCTCCTAAGAGAAAGAAGCCCAGGCAATAAACCTGCTCTCTGTCCCTTGCTCTGGGCACCAGCCTCTCTTCCCTGCCTTTCCCATCCCCAAATGTTTTGACCTTGAGCAATGGGGGCTGATAAACCTTAGCTGGGAACAGTCTCAACAGAAGAAGTCAGAGCTATTTCCTAGAAATTGGCAGGAGAAGAGGAGAGTGATGGAGAGAACATTGCTCTGGCAGAAAGGCTGGGGATGTTCAGCAGCTGCAGCCTCTGAGAGCTGTTGGGGTTCCTTGGCTGCAAGACTTGTGGGCATGTTTGGGATGTCAGAAGAGACAGGACAGGATGTGTGCACCATATATTATTCCATTCATGATCAGACAGCTGATCAGGATGCAATTTAGGGTTCAGACTGCAAACAGGGGTTGGGGAAGGTACAAATCAGAGAAGGACCTTTCCAAACTACCCCATTGCTCAAGTTCTGGCTCTGGGAGAAGCCCACACAAGTGCCTACAGGGCTGTGACTAACCTGGAAAGCCTGGAGATCTACTGAGAAATGCCCAACATCACTGGAGAATGGGAACACTTATATTTTCTGAGAAAACAGGTGTGTCAGTAGGCAAAATGCTGCAATACTCCTCTTCTGAGAAAGGGATACATCTTCCCCCAAGCACTAGAAGCCAAAGTCCCTCCCTAATTAGGAATGTTAGAAAAGGAACAGACCACTCTTGTTCCCTCTATGATTTCCCTTGAAATGACACGAGTGAAAGACACTTCTAAAACTGAAACCATTATTCATACATTCCAGAGACCCACAGTGTGCAGCAAACTGCTGGTTGTTTGTTCACAGATGCTTATTTTGAAGGCTGCTGTACAAAGGTGAAAATATTTGCATGGCCCTTGAAACCTTGTTTTTTCACTACTGGATTTCACACAGCGCTGTATCTCCTACCTTCCTTCACACTGCCCAAAAAGAGCACCCTGCATTTTGTAGCAGTATTGAACAAATATCTCTGAGCAGCCCAGACACTCTCTGGCCCACAGGCTGCTGCTGGTTAGAGCACCTCTCCCAGCCACGTCAGCTGTTCAACCCACAGCGGCTGGAAACAGGAAAACTGTTTTATTTCAGCAGGGAGGATATTACAGTCTCTAATACTATTACCCAAAAGAGGTTTACTAGTGGGAATCAACATCTTGTCGTGTTTGCAGAAGCTTTTATCATCCCCTCTCTCATTTCCCTCTGGGCTCCCATAAAATCAATATATTAACCCAACGTTGTGTCAGTGGTACTGAAAATAACCTCTGAGTACCACCTATTAATGTTATGGTGCCTTGCAGGGAACCTTGCTGAGACTGATGACCATAACAGCTGCCCTTCATTTGGGATAGTTGTGGGGGATCACTGAGCTCACTTACAGACTCAGGAGGAAAAAAATGTAGCAGGTTCCAGCTATGCCTCCACACAAATAAAAAGCAGTTTTCTGAATATCATATCATATCATGAATATCATATCATGTGTTCACACATTTGAAAGAGAGGTCAGAAAGAGATTAAAAGGAAGGCACAACCCAACCCAGCTTCAGCTGAGACAAAAGAAAAAAACTGGGGTCATAGTGGCATGTGCAGCAAAATTATTTCTGGCTGGTTCCTTCAGTGCAGGTTTGGCATACTTTTTTTCCTCTGAGTAATGTGCAATGGATCAAAGGATCCATTGCTTCAAATCAAGCACCAGTCTTAGCTTCTAACTGAGATAACCCCCAGAGATCCTAAATCTTGATAAAATTTTTGTCCCAATAAACTACAAAACTGCTTAACTTACACATTCCATTTATATAGCAACTCCAGAGCAGTGCATTTATTGGCAGAATTGTCATATTTGCAGAAGTAACTGGCAACAAAGGTTTTACATTTTGCTTTGGATGCTCCAAATTCTGTATCTGGAAGTTCTAGAGTCTCCAATAATATTTTTAATTTCTTTTGCCCTATAAAAAATTCAGAGGCTTCCTGGACTGGTTATTATCTTCTTAATATTCAAAAAAAAAAAAAACACCTTGCCAATAAGTAACTATCCAGCCTTAGCAATAGATCATCTTGGTATTGGCAGAAGGAAAAGGTGTCTTGGCTAAAGAGCTGAGCAGAGACCCTGGAGTTGAGCACTAGACACCATAACACTGTCTCCTGGTCCCACACAGCCTCCCTCGGGCTCCATGGGCGATTTCTGACTCCACAGGGACGGTGGGATGAGACCTTCAATAATAACTAGGGAGTGCAGAGATACTACACTAGTTCAGACAACTGCTTTGCTCACCATTTCAGCCAGGACTGGAGGTCATCCCTAAGGGTCCACATAACATCTTGCTTATCCATAATTTTAGGATACATCTCCTTTGTGTTTCTGCCTAACAGGCAGAAGAATATAGTTTCCCACTCTTTTGAGCAGCAAAGCATAATCTCTGTGCTCAGACTGAAATCCTTTATTTTAATTTTTCCAACATTCTGAGTAGCCTGCCAGGAGATATTTAGAAGAATAATAAATCTTATTGGTGCCAGGGATGTGGGAGAAGGGCTCAGGACTAATGCAGAGATCTGTTTTATGAGTGTCATCTGTTCCTGTTCTGCCAAAGGAAGAATGGCATATTGAAATTACTCTGCTGTAGGCAAAACCAGCAAGGACAGCACATTATCCTCTGTTGGCACCCAGGGAAAAAAAAAAGGACAGAAAAAGAAAAACACATGGATGCTAGTACTGGGAAACACAGCACATAATGTGGTGCAAGTTAAAATATTAAAGTTACTCAGTTACTGAAGCAGCAAAAATTCCAGGGAGTTGCATACTACAGCCTGCTGTTCTTGGTTGTTTTTCTTTTTTTTTTTTGTGTTAGGAAAGACTTTCAGTGGCATTACAGCAAATAAGCACAATATCCTGTAGGCAGGAGAGTGGAAGACACACGCTAGTGAAAGCAAAATGGCTCTTAATTCACATGCCTGCTAATGGAGGCAAAGGAGCCTGGCACAGCTGAAGCAACCAACACACATCAACCGGCCACAAAAGGATAAAATGAGCTTGGGAAGATTTTATTGCAAAATTAAAGAGATCTTGCACATCTTTAATCTCACTTGGCAAAGAAATCAGAATGAGGGCAGCTACTTCTTTCATGTCATATGAAAAAATGTCTAGAAGATGGGAGCATTTAAATCTCCAATTGGAAGGATATAATAAAGTGGAAAATATGGGAATTTTACTTCTGTTTATCAGGTTTTGGTCAGCATGTAAGACATCTATACTGATGATGCTCATTTATGATGAGCAGTCACACATCAGTGACCACTGAGCTCCCTAAAACTTCTTCTGCCTAAGGAGGGTGCTGAAGGCTTTAAATAAAAATCTTAAATGACATCACTGGTAATGGGCTACAGGAACCTAAAGAAGAAAATATGTGAACATAAAAATCTTGATATATATATAGATCTGCTGCAAAGAGGAGATGCTGTTCTTGGTGTGTCTGGCCAGAAAACACAATGAACTTAAACCGTAGCACAAAGGGACCACTAGAGAAAAGAAAATCTTTCTGTTGGATGCCAAGTAGAGCCCTGGGGCAGATGTTTGCAAAGACACTGTGGGATCTTGTGTTGGTGGCAAAGGCACAGGTGACATGCCCTGGGACAGAGAACAGATTAGACAACACATGAAAATCTCTTTTGAATGTTTTTATGTAATTCTGGCATGAGAACGTGTCGCAGTCATCATGATGAGGAAGCTGTAATATTTGATAAAGCTGTAGTGAATGGTTCCTATACCAAGTTGGGGATTGCATGAGTTCTAGAGAATAGCAGATGCTAAGGAGAAGCAGCATTCAAAGGAAAGATATTCCATTTTCCATTGAACAATTACAACAATTTGGAGTAACTGGCTGTAAAACAGACATATGTGGCAACGTGGTCTCATCACTGGGCACAGAGCTGCCAGGACAGCTAATATTGTTTTGCCAAGTGCAGAGGATAAACTATAGACTGGCACTCCTGAGACTTCCCCATGATCTTATCTATCTTCTATTTCCCACCCCCCAGAGACCCAGAAAGGCTTAAAGTTGCAGATTGTTTTCTTCTGACTGCAAAATTTAGTACACATATTGACATGTTTTTCAAACTTCAAAAAGGAGTAATTTCAGTCTGTAGAACAGAGTTGGCTGGTTCTTAGGGTAACCACATCAAGTGACCCATCAACAGCAGAAATTCATTTTCAAAGACATAGCTTTCAGCATGGCTTTCATCTCCTGAGGAGGAGAAGAAAGAGTTGTCTTTAAATAAAGATCCTAAGCCTGGTGCCAATTACTTACAAGAATCATCCAGAAAGAATCTCTTCAAACACAAGCATGGACACACAACAAGTAATATTTCAAGTGAAAATGTCTCCTGTTTTTCTCAAGAAAGCCTGGAAACTGGAGAGCTCCACATGTTAATATATTCCAGGTAATGAAACCCCCCATATTGACAGGTCTCTCCACTGCTCCAATGGCCCACACACAGCACCATCCAGCTGCCTTTTTGTGCACCACAGAACCAGCACTGCAAGTGCTCCTCATGGGAGCTCCCAGTCATGGAGCATTGTATTCAGGGGGGGGAAAAAGCCTGAAATATCAAGGTTTACATGTAACAAAGAAAGAAAAGAAAACAGCAAAGCACAGACAGGTGTCACTAAGTCGCAATCTTAAAACAAAAAAACTCTGTTTCTTAGCATGACAAGTAAGTGATGCTTTTACAGACCAAAATGGAATCGAATCTTCAGACAATACTCTGTAGAAAAGCAGGCACCCTCACTGTTCTCACTAAAACACCCTCCCCCTGTCAATGCTAACATTATTTTAAAAAAGGGGAAAAAACCCCATCAGCTTTCATTTTCAAATGACCTTTTTAAAAAATCCTTTCTAAAAAAAATATTAAAACCACTGTTGAATAAAACCATCCCAATTTCTGGGCTGATAAAACCACAGGTTGATTACAAACCTTTGTGTCTCTTCTTGCAATCATTGCTGACCTGGGATGAAAAGAAACAAAACAAAACCAAACAAGCATAAACACAACTATCATTAACCACGCAGGCTCACCATGCAGATGCTGGGATATTAGCTGGAATTGTGCAAGTAGGAGAGAGGAAGAGACTGTGATAGATGAGGAGATAATACCACACAATGTCACCTAGCAAATGGTGATCACTGTGCTCACAGGCAGCCAAACAGCCACGCTGATATCTGGCAGCAACATAATTATATTTCAAATTAGTTTTCTGCAATGCAAAAAGGAAAGCAAGAAAGATCATCTGATGTGATCGAGATACAGAAAGAGACCTGAGTAATATATTTGGGTTTCTGGTCCATTATTATACACAGAAAATGAGGCCGTACAATTCCAGTTCATTTCCAAAGGTTCAGGATCGTCCTATTAGGCACAACATATTTACTGTGAACCTGAAGAGCCAGTATTGATTTCAATATAAGTATTTATGCTTGGTTTTAGGATCTCTCTTTCCCTGTGCTGTCCTAATGAGCCATGAAAAGAACCTCAGCTAAATCACAAATGCCCACCACAGCTAAAGCAGGCCTTCTATCCCTGCTGTCGTTTCAACACCAGGAACATGAAGGAACAACTGTCCAGCTCACTGGTTCTCAGGAGATGTGGGAAACCAGCAAGAGGATATGGGAACACCAGGACTGATTTGCTGTAGCAAAATGCTTAACAGAGGCACAATCCAGGCCTGCCACCTACATGTAATTACAGGACCAGCCAGTTTTTGTGCTCTGTCTCACCTCCTTCTGAAAATGCATAAAAGGTGATGACACAGGGGTTGCTGCTGGAGTTTTGGCCCACTTAACAAATGCATCAAGGAGAAGCAGGATTTAGCTGAGCAGTATCCGAACAAACAGATTTGTACCCCAAACACCCTGCTCAGAAGACATGGACAGCCTCTATGACAGAAACAATGTCTGACTAAACAGTGAATCCTCAGAATCATTCTGTTTTTACTGAATTCATTACAAAAGCAGAGACATTTGCAGGATTCTTTTTAAGTAACACACTTTGAAATTACCATTTTTTTATTCCTTTTTAAGCTAATGGATTTCCTGCTTCTTGTTTGGTGTTTTGGTAGAAAGAAAACACCTGTCCTCCACAACAAATCTAGGAACTGAGTCAAAAAGCCACTATTATGGGTGAGATCTGAAGGGATCTGTAGCTCCACTTCATTTGGACTAAACGTAGGAAGCAGTTAAAAAGTAGAATAATTCCAACAATACCAATTCATCCACGTAAACACAAATCTTGGGGAAAGCTACTTAGAAATCAGCCTGTATGGACAGGAATGTTTTGCTGGATAGTTCTGTCAGGACATGTATGTATGTAGAAAGCAGAAAGAACAGAAACACCTTAAACCTCTTAAGTGCTAACAGAGAGAAACATCCCAAAAGTTCTGCAATAAGAGCAGAACTGGAAAGTCTGCCCTGTGAGACCAGAAACAGAGCCTTTGAGTAAAGCACTAACCAAGAAAGAGGCTTGGCCTCATACACAAAGAAAAGTAGTCTTGTTATCTGCTGTCTAATGTGTCTGGGGAAATGGGTCACAGGGTGCTTTCCTTGTGAATAAACTTGATGGCTGCAAAGAAATCCACTCTGGATCATCAGCTTCTCCTCCCTGAGGAAACAGTCTGCTAGACTCCAAATCCTGGCTACCTTCTCGGCAGTACCTTCTCAGCAATTGTACTGATTTGTGCCTCTAGTTAATGTTAAGCCCAGGTACTGTCTTTAAGTACCTCACTGCATAATGGCAACTGCAGGAGATAAAGGAGGAAACTGTATTTTTACATGTAATTTCCTTCTGTTTTGGCAGCAAGTTGTTATCGACACTAGGATGCAAAATGTCACCTTTGTGCATAAATGCAAGCTACAAGGTGATGGTGTCTTTTAAAATGTAGGGGGTTTATCTACCAGGACCAGGCAAGCACTGGTCCTACTGAGATCATTGGCAAACCTGCTGCTTCCTGTAGGACCTGGGTCAGACCTGTACTTGTGAATCCTGTCACACAAATAAGCTCTGTAAAATAACAACACAAGGCTGGCAGCTCAGGGGCACCATGAGGCTGATGGGGGCAGAAGGCCTTATTTCATTTCATTTCTGAAGACATCATCCTGTCTCCTTCTTCGTGCTTCCATTCCTTTTCTATCTGTGCAGAACCTTTCTGTCCATTCATTCTCCTTTACTCCCTCCCCCATCTATTTCTCTCCTGTCATCTGTCAATATTTTCTTATCCCAGACCGCCACCCTCTCACTTCGCTGTCTCTTCTTTTAAAGAAGCACTAATTCAAGGGTGAAAAGACAAGAAAGAAAAAAAAAGAAAAAGACATAGAAAAAACCCTGAAAACAGCTTCTGCTGTGGTTTATAACTCATTTCTATGGCTCCCCCTGAATCCTGCAACATTTTCTAGCCACCAAGGAGTCACAGTAAAATCAAACCCCTGATTATGAGCATGAGAAAAGCAAGTGGCACAGAAAACTTGGTAATGCTCATCTAAGGGCTGCAACTGTCTATTGACAGCAGGACTGCAGTGACAGTCTGTGATTTAGGGTCCTTACCAGAATGTATGCTGGTGTTATACCAACTAATAAAGAGTTGCAGCAGAGATGTGCTAATTATATTTTTCCACTTCAGTGTGTACTGAACATTGTAAACTATCATTTAGTGTCATTATTTTAATGATATATTATGTTGATAATACAATCTGGGTTAATTCCCAAATGTGAAATCTAAGGAGAAAACACTACTGTGATATTTTTCAAATGCAATTTCTTGTTAACCCTAAAACAGAAACTACTGTAGCCACAGATCCAGAGAAAGCATTCATTTACCAGCATTCATTTACCAGGTAGCAACTATAATTATCATGGAAACAGTTGTCCCAAACCAATTGTAATCTCTGTTATTTTAGTGAGGAAAAAAAAATAGAAGAGATAAACCCAGCATTTTGTATAGCAAGGTCCACGGTTAAGTGTTTTCTTTTAAGGCATCTCTCATCTTTTGCTGAGAGGGAGCAAACAGTCAGCACTGTATTCAGCACAGGCACAGAAGGAGAAAATAGATATACTTTTGTATGCCTGTCTCAAAGGTATGAGGACATCAAAGTGTGACAAAGTTAAAGCAAAATACATAATTCTAATCACGTGTTTGCCATCATCTGAAGAAGTATCAGGCACTTCATACTTTAAAAAGCATTTTTCCCTCCAGCCTATTAGCCTACAAATCAGCAAGTAATCATTATCTCTGAAATTCCACCTGAATGGAGAGACAGGCATTTTCTTACATATTTAGGCAGTGACTCCAACACAACCCTGGATGTAAAGGACAGCTCCCACAGGTATTGGCTGACTACTTCACACGTCATTGTCAGGCATCTCTGGACTTTGGACTGTGGAAGCAAGAAGCCATCTGTGGCCTTGCTGCCCAGCAAGTATTTCACCAGTTGCCCAAGGACAAGATGGAATGTTTATTAGCCTGACTATCAGAATTGCATTGTCTTCAGATTGGTAGTTTTATCTACCCTGGTCTTACATATTCGTGGTTAATATCCACGTATCTCTCTAAAAGAAATTTGAAGACTGTAAGATTTAAGCTTTTAACGTGCTTGAAAGTCACTACAAAATAAAAAAATTGCTGAAAGTCAAGCTGTTTGAATGGTCCTCTAAATACATGCATCCTGCCAACAATCTGACTTTTTCTTCCCTAATACTCATGAAATCAGGAATGACCACCTCAGTAACAAAGGGGTCTGCTAATACAGGATATGCCCATAGTACAAATGAATTAAGTCTGGGATCTTCAACACCTTTCCTGCAGAGGCAGCTGTGAGGGCACTGATCTGCTGCAGATTGGCAGAATAATCTCTCTGCTGAACCCCACACACCTTTCATGCCAACTACTTGTTAACAGAGCCCAAACAGAATCATTCAGTGTTTATCAAAGCACAGAAAAACAATGGTTTTCCCCAGAGAAAGGCAGAAGAATTCAAAAGGGCTCACAAAGCATATACATTAACCACTACTGGCAGCAGCTCACAGGGGCAGAGAATGAGTCTTTGCTACTGCAGCCACTAATCACCAGGTACAGGTTCTTGTCCCCAGCTCTGGAGGAACGGCTGCTCCCAGTAGTTACAGGCAGTCAAAACAGTTTGAAAAACAACAGATTTTAGATATTCAATACATTGGAGAGTGATTAAGGCATTTCACCATTGCATCAAAGGCAGGGTTGATTCTCACTTCTCTGTCATGAGCTGACCAAAGCAAAAACAGAAGCTTGTCAAGGAGAGAAGCAATCCAAGACCCTTCAATTTATCCTGTGCTGTCCTATTTTTACCCCAAATCAGGCCCAGCATAGGGAAGATGTGAGAACTTACAGGTTACACAACCCTGCGTTTTCACAGCGTTGTTTGGTACTGTGATGGCTATAATTGTGATACACTGACAACGTTTGCAACCTTCTGCAGATCTCGCACTCACACTTCTGCCCAACTGGTGTGATGTGCTTGTGTTATAACAGTTCAATGTGTTGCAACCAAAAGCTGTCAAGAATGCTGGCTCAAATGATTTTTCTCCATACAATGTCCTTTGTTTAGGTCTTCACCTCTAGCAGTTAGAGCAGGGGATGGACACTCAGTGCTATTCACAGCCTTTCCAATTCCTCATTATGACACTGGGAAAACCATCTAATCTCTGGGTCACAGCATCCCTAGTTGTCAGTCTGATATACTAATACCCTGCTCACAAAGGCAAATGATCATAAGACTGGAAATCAAGGACCAGGTGGGTGGCACCTCTCTACAGATAAATTAATTATGGAAATCAGGTAGAGGTTTATGACAGGTTAGGTATTCCAGGAAACCTAATGATCTCGGTGATCCTGTCATACCACAGAGCAGTCAGCTGTGTTTTCCATCAACTTACTAATGCCTTGAGGCAAGAATAAGAAGAAAATGTTTCCCAGCAGCTGCACTCAGACAGAACAACAAGCATTCTTCGTACAAGATCCTGAATGTAGTGTCCAAACCATGCTGAGTCTGGGAAGGAACTAACAACAAATGAAATCTCAAAGTGAGCTGCTCCTTTTCCATCTCAGAACACTGCTGACTCGTTTGTGTTGCCTGGGGGATGGAAGCAGGGGGGTTTGTTTGAAGCTCTCTGATTTGTCTGATTTTTTTTCCCCCCCCTCAGACTCCTTGACCCCTTGGGAAGCTTCTGCTCTGTCAGGTACGTAATCAAGCCCAAGGGGAAATGGAATGGGCTCACTTACACAGTCATTAGTGGTCTCTACAAAGCTCAAGGGGTTCATTTTTTTTGAGATTTGTAAAATAAATTGGGAAAGGGTTGTAGAATAAAGGAAATGAAGAGTGGAGAAAAGTTGGAATGTATGATTGAAAAGGTCTCCTGGAGGCACCCCCCTTTTTGCAGCAAAGCCAGCAGTCTCTGCTGAGATTTGTTTTACAAAGACAAGAGCAATAAGATCTGACTCATTAGGCCTTTGCAAAGTTTTTCCAGTCTGCAGCACATGCATCACCTGAATGTTCCAGCTACAGACACAACTCGGGTGTCATTTTCTCAGCAAACAGTTTGTCTGAAAAACGTCAGGAGAACAGGCATAACCTATCAGGAAGGGCTGACAATAAATCCCTTATCTTTATTAAGATTCAAATCTTGCTCCACCCCACACTTATCAAATCTATTGATTTCAAAGTAAACAAAACCCTCCGTATAGATTGGCTGTACGTGAATCCTGAATTTAATCTAAATGTGCAGGTACCATGATTTAAGCAATAGAAAATTGAACCATCACAACAGGCTAGGAATTCATATTGAAGAATTTGCATTCAATCAAAATGTGTTCTATGTATGTTATTTGCTATATTGTGTCCTTACATTATTTTTGTAAATTAATTTTAACCCCTCACGAGTCAAACAACTAAATAGCTGTGAAGCATTTGTACATCAGAATCTAGGAAAAAAGACTGATGAGCTGATTTGCAATTTGTTTGGGGAAAAAATTGTTATCCACTTCAAATCATCACTGGAGAAATTGCTTTTCAAATCTATTACATCTCAGGCATACTAAGTACACTCTAATGAGTTCAAAAATGTGTAATGACACTGTTAATTCTATGGCTAGCTTGGAATCAAGACTTCTTCTTTCCTTCAAAGGAAAATAGGATTATCAAGTGCACTAGGAGAATTTCCTTAACATGATTGATAGGAAGAAAGAGTAATCACCTTTGAAGTGCCACTACATATAATACCTCTCTAGTGTTCTCTTTCTCCTCCTGACACCCATGAGTAATTGAAAGTAAAGAAGCTGCTTAGTGTGATCAATGAAGCCCAGCTGACAGCCCCTGCCACGGCACCGACCAGCACTGTCGGGTGACAACAACGTCATCTTTGATACTTTGGGGTTGACACAGGGCAACATATTTCTGCAGTGCCAGACTTCCCTCTGGCAGGAATCACACTGCCAGGAGCACTAATGACTTGTATTAGGTGCTCCTCTGTCAGCACAGAGGGGCCTCTCACGGCGCTGGAAACTGAGCCAGGCACTTGCTGATTTGGACTCAGTCTCATCTCATCAGGTTCCTGCTACACAAAAGCCTCAGGACCCCAGTTTTGTGGCTGTTGGATGTAAGGCTCCCCTCCTGACCCCGTCTGCAACCCAGGCTGTGGAGCCCTTCTGAAATATCCTCTCTGATGCTGCACAGGAGAGCAACAGCTCTGCCAGTGCCTTGAGTCAAGGGAGACAAGCACGGGGTTCACCAGGTTCTGCAGCGTGTGATAAACAAACCAAGATGCATGTCTTTTGTTAGCCAAAAATTCTGGAAACTAGAAAATAAAACAAAATTGCAGGGCCCAAGCAGACCGGAGTTGACTCACCGCAGGTTTCTGAGGGGATAAATTATCTAAAAAAACACCCGTTTGTGTTGCTTCACATTTATCCACGTAACATCCTCTAACATTGTTTTGGTATTAACAGCTTGGATATTTATAATGAATGAAATTAGCATTATGTAAGGAAGTAGCAAACCAGCTGTCTCTATTTTACTGAATTCTTTGCAAGATGTCAGGCTGGTCTGAGCTGACTTCTCTGAGAATAATTACCATAAAAAAATAACCTTACAGTCAAGAAAATGTGAACAAATTTGGCTTCTACCCTGAGTACCAGGATAAAGAAAATCTGCCACACACAGAGCATCTCTTAAAAAAGAAAATAAAGTTAAATGTAATTTTCTTGAAGTTTCAACAGCTCAGATCTGTTCTATTGTTTCACAGTCCTAGGCACTGAAATTGGAGATGGCACACCAAGGTTGAATCACAGTAGTGACAGTTTCTTGTGTCAGACACCTGTCAAAATGTAATAAGAAATCCGTGAAAAGAAATAACATGCCAAAAGCACATCACAACAGGTTTTTTTTCATTTTCATGCATCATGACTCATAAGTCACAGAACCTGTATACCCATGAAAACAAGGTGGCAGCTACATGCCAACACTCCTTGTTTGGCAGAAAATTAGACTGGGTCAACCCCTGAAGTCCCACCCATCCATGCTCTACAAGGCTGTGTAATCCCACCCACGGGAATAACCTACCCAGGGCAGAGGAAAGGGGAAGATTTCTGCTTCACCTGGTAGAGCTGGTAGAGGCAGCAGAGATGGCTGAAGTCTGGCCAAATCACCACCCTAAGACAGCACCCCTTATCTGCTGTGCCTGCAGATTCTCCAGGGGGGCTCCTGCACACCTGTTTTCCACAAGTCCCAGTGCCCACCAGAAATCCGAGCTGCTTTTTCTTTACCAAGAACCCAAGGAGTATCAGACACACTGACACCAGACAATGAAATCATTTAAGAAAAATCAAAGCCATCAGAACTGAGTCAGGGCAACATACTTAAAAACTGTAGTTAATGTATCTCCTATAAATACATATCCTATCATAGGGACTGTGCAAAATGGGACAATCACAAAAAGATGGACAATATCAGATCTGCAGATGGGCCCATGAGCACAGCCAAGAAATAGGTCCAGGGGTGTAGCACTGGCTCCTTTTTGTTAAAGGGGATTGTTTTAATATCTGTTCTTTGTAATTAAAGTGAAGACTTTCATGTAGACGGGCTTTCTGAATGTTATTCAAGTTATCAAATCATGCACTCACAGAATAACTTAAATACCATGCACACCTCTGAGCTTGCAAGCCTGCTCTAATAAATTCTAGCTTTACAGCAATAAGCAACCTTCAGGAAATCCCCTCTTCCATGCTACATTACCTATGTTTATTTGAGAAAACTAATGAAATAGTGGCCAAAAAGGTACATACATTATGGAGAGGTAATATTCATTTTCATGCAAAGACATCTTTCCTTTCAGAGCCTGGGCAGCTTTCCTAGTTTGTTTTTAAATAGCCCTATTCTGCAATATAGGACAGTGCTGCATTTGCTTGAAAGTCTGCTTCTTGAAGTTGATTTCTTTAAAACTGTGAATGATACGGTCTGTTCTGAACTACCTATGCAGAGCTCTGGCAATAACACTCCTACTGGCAGGAAGGGGAGTTTATAGCTGCAGCTTTGCAAGAAACAAATAACATTTTCCTGTGACTATTGATTGCCATCTATTTTTATGACACATCTGTGACTTTCAGTGACTTACGCACTAAGTGTTCTGCATTAATAATATATCTGCCCCAGTTATTTATATACTTACTTGATAAATTAAAAAATACATACTAATAAAACAAGTCTAAGGTTTTTCAGAGAGGAAAATATTAAATGAATACTTTTATAAGAAAGGCCAAAGAGTAACACCCAATAAGAGATCGATTGGTTATTTGTACATACACATGCATGCATATCACATATATTAATGCATACACATCCCTTGCCTTTTCCTCCCTCCCCTTTGGCTGGCTCTGTAACCTGCCACCTCCTCCCTTTCCAGAAGGGCCAGCAGCTGAGCTCAGCAGCACCTGCTCCTTCAGGGGACCCAGAAAATAAGATTCTAGGCTTTAGACTTGACTTCTACCACAATCCATTTGAAAGGGACAAAGTTAGCAACAGGGGTCATTTCCCTGAGGCTCTTTATGCCTCTGATATTAGCAGGACTAGAGACACCAGCCACAAACTAAATATTAGTATTTACTTTTTATTTTCCTGGCAATTTCTAAACATCTAAAAAAAAAAAAATAAAATAAAAAAATCTCACTATGCTGGATATGCACACACACAAGTCCCCCCACCAAAAAATACCCAGACTTTGCCAAAAGGTTTGCCAGTCAAGTGTATTCTCCTGTACTTTGGTTAGTGTCACACTTACCTGCAGTCCAGTCAGTGTCACATCCTCTGTGCTGTGTACTGCAACAATCTGCATGAATTTATGCCATAAGACAGCAATATAAAAAAACCCACAAAACCAAAACAACCAAACCAAAAGCAGCTTAAGCTGCAATAATTTGTCCAAAAAGTTATTTCCATTTCTGTCTAGAGCACTTTTTTCCAGGCTAATGTTTACTCCTTAAAGTACCTACAACTGATGCTGTTCTCTGCATGCCTTCCATCCCTCCTGCTCCTCAGCAGTTCAGTCCCAGCAGGGTTGGTTCTGGCCCCTCACACTTGCTGCAGTCTGATGCAGCTCCACTGAGCTACCTGTAGGCTCACTTACAAACCCATCTTCTACAAAACGTTCAGAACAAAGGCATTTGGGTGTTGGTTTTTGCATTTAGAACTGCAAGAGGTCAAACCTTATGTGACCTTTTATATCTACATTAGCGGTCGGTTCAGATGAAATGTAAAAGGTTATGACACTCCAAAGCTGTGCCCTGCTGCTTGTCCAATGGTAGCTGTGACACACAGAAATATCCTTTAATCAGAGTTATCCCAAACCATCTTCCACTGCTCTGCATTTTATAATTATAACATGCTAGCCAGGAGGAAATGTTGGATTAACCAGTATCCACAACATGCCTTTGAGCAGAGATTTACAGAGAACAAGTCATTTTAAATTGAAAAGATATTCCAATCCATTTTCAAAAGTTCTGCAGAAGTGCAAAGAGAATAGACAGAACTATCCACACAGACTGCTAATGTCAAAGATGATGAAAATACACAGTTGTGTATTCTGGTTCTAGAGGAAGACAGATTCTGCCAACAGCACCAGCCTGCTGGCTAACCCTGGAAATCAATTCCTCCATCTACACCCCCCCACTGTAGAGAGATTCCTCATCTCCCCCTCTTTGCTCACATGGTTTTCCTTTTTTAAAAGTGCTTTAAAACCTCCTGAGTGTTTTGAGCCTGTATTTGTGAGGCTGCAAATCCACACGATGGGTTTCAATCCTCCAGGAGAGTCCCTTGATCCAGGTCACCACGCTGTGCTGCCGTAGCACAATGGGTGGCACGGAGTTGAGAGCAGGAACCAGGGGAACATCGAGGACTAAATGTGAAAGCACAGCCCAACTGAAACAAATGGGGCATATTTTCTGTAAAACCATAAAGCAAATGAGCTCAACAGCCAGGCTGCCAAGAGCAAGGAACAGCAGTCAAAGACACTGTGGCATAATATGAGTATCCGAGTTGTTTTATATGCTTATGAGATTGCCCACTGCTTTGCACCTCTAAAATCAGTCTCCTAAGAGAAGTCTCCTCATACTGGGTGGCCTCAACAGTCTATTAGGAAATCCTTCCATCCTGTGAAAGGAAGTGCCTCTATTTGCCTGCTGGCCATGGAAAAAGCATTCTGAACTGAGGTGCCTTAACTCTGTGCCCACTGCTAAGCCAGATGAACCCTGAGCCCAGAGTTAAACAACCTCTTCCATATTCAGAGAGACATTTCTGGTGATGCTATGGAAACCATTGCTTTTTTCTACAGAGACTCAAAGCTGCATTAAATATGTTCCTTTACCAACTTTCCTTCCTTCAGTGTTAGTACCATTATGAAAATGGATGCTGACGGGCTTTGCTCTTGACCTCAGTTCAAGCTCCCTGTGTTTTTCTATTAAGCTCAAACAAAGAGGTAAATGCTAAAGCTGACTTAAAAAACACTAATGTCTGGGAAAAGGGTGAGCAAAAATGCTTATATTATCACCCTGCTGCTCTGTAAACAGTTAAAGCAAGGGACTAGGTTAGATGCTGCGCTTAGCATGTTATAAATCTGAAAGTTTCAGTCTTAAATCCCAAGGCAAATGCTGTTCAGCCAACCCTTCTCTTTCCAGCCCTTAACAACTGCACCTCATCCTTAGTCCTTGATAACACACAGCTATGCAAAACCAGAAGGTGCTGCAACTCAATCACTGGGTCCTGTCTCAAAAGGCAGGTATTCCTCAATGCAGGACACTTCAAAAATGTGGAACATAAGAAGGCCAAAAGGAGCAGGGGTCGTTACTCCTTAGGTCTTCAGTTTAAGCTTCTGGTTTTGAAATACATCTGCCTTTCTAATTGGATAACGGTTCTGCTGCTGTTTTCTTAATCATTTTACATACATCTATTCACTCCAAACAGATTAAGATGAGAAAATGGCTTACACACCTACAGCTGCTGAATAAATACTATCTACCCAAGTGCTATTTGCATGCTTACCATGCTGTACTGAAATCAAATGCATGTTCCATGGCATGTAAACTAAATCACAACAACAGAAGAAAAAAGGAGCTAATTAAAATACAAAGGTGAAAGACAAAATAAACAACACAAGCAAAGAGCCAGATGACAGTGTTCTTTAGGCCATTACAAGGAGGCTCCTTCTCCATATGTGCTTGGTAGAAGTACCCATGTCTGACAGAGAGATTTCCATTGTTCTCTGTAAAGGGTTTTGCTTTTATTGGCACCAGTCTCACTTTTCAAATGGACATTACATGGGTCAAATCCATTTTGGACCACTCGTACAGTTTGCCTAAAAGAATGTTATGGGCAGAAAAACTAGAACAGTCTCACGCTTCATCTTCCTGGAGTGCTGCTCACTGTTCCAACAGCTGAATTTCCCCTCGGTTGCTGGGATCAATTGCTTTCAGGAATATTCCTGCTTTTACTGAAAACACAAAGCAATTTTTTAAAATCTCCCTGATGGACAAGAAAAGATATCTTAATGCATCCATGTTCAGAAACCAAAACACAAAACAATAATAAGTCCAAGATTAGTCCTTCTCTTTCCTATCAACCTCTTTATTAAGCCAATTTTATAATTTTTGAAGGCCAGCTCAGGCTTCCTGAGAACATGAAGGCAGTTATTCCCACTACTAAGCCTGTTTCATAATAGCTTAAGGGAGCTGCCCTTTGGAGAAGAAATTATCCTGCTCTGAGCTGAGGATGTTCTCTGACCAAGACAGGCCATTTCTCTAGTTCACCAGAGGCCCAAACGATTTTATGATACTGGATGTGTTCTCTGTTATTTCTAGGGCTCTGCTTAAGAATTACAAGGTTACTGCACAGGTGGGTGCCACGAGAGACTGAGCCCTGTTTTCTCTGTCTCTGCTCCAGGGGGTCAGTGCAGCAGCCCCTCCCCAGCCCACAGCTGTGTGTGGCACTGGCTGTTTGCCCTTGGGGATGACTCACAGGAAGCACTGCACTGTAAAACCTCCGAGTTAAAACCACTGGAGTTCATCTTCCCTTGTGTTACCCATATGCCTGCAGCCAAGCAGAGAGACTAAAGATACAGTTTGTCTCTTAACTCCTAAATATTTAATCCACACCTTCTACAGGATATTCTAGCTTCTAGACACAATCCTGTAAATCACTGAATGTAGTTGCCCTATTCTAGATTTTTTATATTTTCTTCTGTGGTATATACATATATGAGGTGAAGGCTGATTAAGTTATACCTTTACATATTCTGACAGTCTTCCCACAGTGCTCAGGAACATCTGAGGCAAGAGAAGGAAACAATACTGAAACAGAAAAACCTGCCAATTCCCACCCTCGCAGATAATCTACCTCAAGTCCATCCTAAATGCTAAATCCTTCAGGAAAACAGATGTAGGATGTAAGAAATAGTGCAAGAGCAACAAAGCCAAGAAGAGAGAGAGAAAAAAAAAAAGTGGTTTATGCCAAGTAAAAATTTTTGCTTCACTACAAATACACAACTGAAATTTAACAACATCTTTCACAAAAGAAAATCACATTACACTGAAAAATTAAGTAAATTGCTAAAAGACCTTACCCCAAGAAACCTGAGTCATCACTCGTGACTGCTCCTAAGAGGACATTGCTGCATCATTTTGTAAATAACATTTTGTTGTCACTTCATTTCACCACAGCTGAATAATAAGGGATTTATGAATTGTGGGCAGGATTTTAAGCAGTATTTGTCAGCAGGATTTTAAGTATCAGCAGAATTGTCAGCAGGATTTTAAGTATCACAGGTGCAATTTGCATCTCAGCACCCAGTGAATGAAGGACAAACGTCCATTTTTCCTTCAATGTATTTAAGGTAGAATGTGGGGGTTTTTGATAATGCAAAAAATAGGACTGTGTCCTGAGCAGTGCTCTTGGCTTCAGAACATGTGAAGAGACAGGATTATGCTCTGTTCCAAGACAGGGTATGGATGAGTGCTTGACTGTTCAGGAATTTACAGTGAATTCTACAATAGTTCTTTCAGGAAGTGGTACCATGTTTTTTTTACTATGAAACAAATAATCAGATGCATTTTCCACTATTGTTCACTAGAAATTAATTACCCCTTGTTCCTCAGGATGAAACACTAAACACAAACAAATTCTTTTTTTTCTTCCCTTTTTTTCTGTTTATGCCTCACTTGTAAACGAAACTCGAACAAGATGATCTTTAAGGTCCCTTCCAACCCAAGCCTTTCTATGATTCTATCAATATGTAACTCAGCTCCATGAGGAGGGTTGAAGAGACTTTTACAAATTTTAGTAGTCAGGGGTTTTTTTTTCCACCTTTATAGCATCCTTTGATAGGTTTTCAGGATCAGTTTCTTTATTAATCGAATGTGTTGCACCAGGAACACAAACAGCATTCAGATTAGGCCAGGCTGGAGGGAGCTCTGAGCAACTTGGTTTAGTGGAAGGTGTTCCTACATGGTCTTTAAGGTCCCTTCCAACCCAAACCATCCTACGATTCTATGATTCTATTTTACAAAAGCATAAAACAGCCAATGTCACCTGCTGGTTATTGAAAGGAGAACAGAGCCTAGAAATCCCCATTTCCACATTCTCTGTATCCATTAGACCACTCCAGGTCATAAGTTTGCTGCCACATGTTAAATGACTAACAGCCATGACTTCTCATAAGTAACAAGGTGCTACCGAGCCAGTGAGTAACAGGATGGGCTCTAAGACAGGAAACAGATTAAGAATTCCAGGTATAGGTCAGATTTTACTTATTTCAGCTCTCCTAGAGGGGATCTACTGTCTCCAAGTCCTTAAATTAAAAAGTCAGCAAAACTGATGTGCTGAATCCCAGATGTTAATTGCACGGACTCACTGGATTAGAACTGCAGATAATTAATTGCCAAATTTTAATACATGCTGAACTAAATGGATGATAAGATTTCCAGTCGGTAGTTCTGAGGTCCAGAAGGGGAAGATTATTTCTTAAAATGTGAGAGCCCTAGAGGCCAAAGTCATCTAAAATGTCTGATTTCAGGAAGTTAGAGAAGCTTGGGAGACCAGTGGAAGGGCAGAGCGAGGAGCTGTAACACTTGGGTATTCAGTGCAGCAGCTCAAGGGAACTTACATGCTACTAAATTCCTTTTGGTAAGAAGGAAGTAACTTTTCAGCTTGTAGAAATGGAGAGTGACTGTTAGCTATGTTTCTATAGTAATACACAAAATGTTCTTTTAGATTTTACAAAAAAAAATGGAATAAAAATCATAGCATTTACTGTTATGACACCATAATCTCATCACCCCAATTCTTAAGAATTCAGTTTGTCAGTTAAAGCTCAGAGTAAAATAATGACAGTAGAACTAAGATAAAAAGTTCTTTAAGGGAAAAATGTCTACCTTTAGGATTTTGATCTGGAAAGTACATAAAGTTAAAACTACAAGACTAACAGAGGAAGGAATTATTTTTATCATTTATACAATAGTATATCTAAAATACCTCAGCCACAAAAAAACCTACACTGTGCTTGGTGCTACCTGCTCATTAAAATCTGAATTGAAAAGGAACAACAAAACTAAATAGTGGCATAGACTTTAAGACATATGTAGCCTATAATGGATCAGGGAATTGATCCTGAATCTTGAGTCCCCTGCCCACTTTCTTACCCTCACCACTCCTTCTAACTCCATGCACTAAAGTACTACCCTATTCCATGCTGCCTTCCTGCTTTTTCTCACTGACATAGGCAGAATCAGATTTTTATTTTTTTCTTTCCAGAAATATGCTATGAAGACTCTCAGACCTAAATTCACTGTTTTCTGCTGTGTGCACCCAGGGTTTTATTAGGAACTGAGAGGTATAATTTGAAGCTGTTGTTACACTGATAAGGTTGTGGTTTATTTTCCTGTAACAGGTGACCCAAGGGAAGTTAATTTCCTGTTTGATGAGACACTAAATGATGCTTCGCTGTGGGTATCAGAAAAACACGCCCTACAATTAGATTTATAAAATGTTGAGCTTAGTTTGGCTAGTTCCTGATGCCTTTTGAATTGCACTTCATCCTTTGCAGCTCTTCTTCAAGCAAGTTTAAGAGTGTCTGGTTTGAAGGTTCATGACCTGGGGGTCATCTTTGATATCAGCCCATCTTTTGATTATCAGTTTAGTTACATAACAAAAACTTCTACATCTGCAGATGATAGTAAGTAAGGCTACAACCAAGGCTGTCCCAGGAGGGTGCTCAGCTGTCATTCATGCTTTCATTACATCTCAGCTGGATTATCGAAACACATTGTTCACATGCCTTCCAGAGCAGGCACTTCAGAAACTGCAACACAGCAAAATATTGAAGCTGGAGGGATAAGCAGCTGTCAGTGAGCACAGCCCACTGCTCCCATGCTGAGAGCTTAACAAGAACCTCAGGCAAGGCAGCAAACTGCAGTTCTCGTCTCCCAACTCCACCCCTAATAACAGTTCTCCACACCTGCACCAGCAGCAAGCCTGGGATAGATTTGGCTCCTCTGGGTGTTATTTGGTTATTAATGACAGGGCAGAGAGAGGCTCGGGACTTGTTGAGCACCGAGTGGTGCTCTGCACATCAGAGCATTGATTTCCCCTGCCCAGGGGGAAAGCAGATTTGCCTTCACACTGTCCCACAGCCCAGGGATTCTCCTGTCAAATTCAACCAACAGGCACACTCTTCATTTGCTCAGACCTATTCCTTTTGTCAAAAGGAAAATGTTCTGGATGACCAGGTTTTCTCAATTCCAGACATCACCCAACTCACCTGTGTGAACCCCAGCTCTCTACTTTTGAATCAGAACTGTTTATTAAAACAAACAAATAAACGAAAACCAACCACCAAACATTTTGATATTAAACTGAAGTGGGGTTTTTTATTTAAAGTGAGAAACTTACTAACAAGACACTAAACACATTACTGAGCTGGGAGGTTAAAATACAGAGCAGCTACTCCTCCTCTACTGAACAGAGCCACAGAGGGGTGTTCACAGGACAGCCTCCACCTCCTGGCAGTGTAGTTACAAAGTGGTTGTACAGTTACTTCAGTCTGCGTGGAAGTATAACTAAGTGATACCAAAGACTCTGGGAGAACAGAAGTTAAGACAGGTCAAATACAACCAGGACTTCTGTGTTAACAGAATCATGAGAGCTAAATCATCAGGCAGGAATCTTTAACACAGAGATTCGACATTGGAGCGAGTTAGGTCATAACTCACTGAGCATCATACTATGGTCTTGGAATACTTCTAAACATAGACCAAATACATTATCCACCTGCATGTATTCACAATGGTATCTCAATATCTCTTCCTTTTAAGTACTACCTCAGGTTTCATTCTGTTTGTTAATTCTGTGATTCTCCTACATGTGAAGGGCATTCAGAAGTTTTCTGTATTTCGTAATGTATTGGTATAATTACAAAATCTCATTAAGGAGGACTTTATTATTGATTTACTGGTTTTCTATTCATTAAATTTCACTGTAAAAAGGATTATTACTTTTAAAGTCAGCATGCTTAAACACAAATGGAATTATCGTAAGAGAAACAACATAAAATGGAGCTATTAATATTAAAAAAGCTATACTTTGAAGATTATTCATTTAATAAATCTTTGTGATATTAACAAGATTGATGAGTGGTAGTACAAATGAGGGGAACATGGGAGAGACGATCATTTATTATCATTACAGAGATATAAAGTATGATTCAGTGTTTCATAATGGATGTTAAATTTGATTTAACATATGGCTGACTCATTCTCTGAAAACTATTCTTAAAGACATAAACTCATTGAAAAGTCAAATCCATTGTCTTAATAATACTCATGAATTATCTTTTGATAAGAAAATAACTACTGTGTCCTAAGACAAATCAGGCAGATTGTGGCAGAGCTGCCACACTCTATGCCAGCAGTACAGAAAATGCACACCTATAGGTACAAACAACACCTCAAGCCCTGGCAAGGGAGAACTGAAAACGAGCAGAAAGTGTCTTCTCCTTTTGCAAACCCACATGCCCAGAGAGTACCTGCCACTTGTGCTGTGCACAAATGCCAAATCCTGCTTTTACCCACGCAGTGGGCACAGGCAACAGCACTTCTGACTGTGAACAGGGGCAAGACTTCCAAGTAATACAGCAAAGCCCCCAAGGCTCTCTGGAAACACACTTAAATCCCATTCCAGAGGTATATTACAGCATTGGGTATGAATAGAGCAGAACCTCTGAGACAGAAACACAAAGTCCTAAGTTAGAACATCCACACAGTTCGAGCATTACAAGCTCCACGGAAATGCTGAGCAACAGAAACTGCATTTTCATGCCCCGTTGATATAAAATCAAATATACTGGACAATTAATTGCCTGATATCTAAGAAATACTACTGCTTTAAATACACATTTAACAAACAAAACAGCTTAAATGAGGGACTGGTATTTCTTCTGAATCAAGTCCTGATAGATATTTTCTGAGCATGTATATGGAAGAACTCCAAGTTAACTGTGGGGTCATGATGAGTTCTGTGTCATGGTGATGTTTCTGCTTAGCAATCCTGGCCACAAAGACTTCTGAAAATTCCTTCTGTAGATCCATCATTATTTTGCAGTGAATCAAGAGCAAACGAAATGGCTTCTCCCCTCCCCTGCCCCCAGGGATATCCCCTGCCACATGAACAGGATACAGATGAGACTGAATGAATGCCACGTAGCATCCTTGGTACATTTAACATCTGTATCATGTGCAAAGTGTCATAATTTTCCACAGAAAGCACTTCTGCTCCCTCTTTCCTTTCCTTTAGCTATTTGCAGTATTTTTTTTAATTAGGAAAATAATTGAATCAATACCTCACCACCTCATTGTTTCTCTCCCCTGAGATGCAGCACTAACAGGATATATATATATTTATTTATTTATTCATTCACTCACCTTATTGTGACAGTCTAATCCTTGCTAAAATAGCAGCAGCACAAGTCCCAGCAGTATGGTTTACTGGAAGGTTTAGTGCTCTGGCCAGCAGGTTCCTGCTTAGAAATCATCCTCATAAATAGACTCCAGTAAAGATATGATACTTTAATTTCCCATCTCTCCAGACTTTTGCGTGTTTCTACACTCTCTCATATGCTAAAATTAATCCAGACTTGTACTTAATGGAAAAGGATTGCTGAGGTGCTCCATCACCCCTTCCTGTGAAACACTTTACACATCTAAAGGAAAGGCTTTGCCTTGTGCTAACAAATTACAGGCCTAATCCCGGAGCCTGTTGCAGGATCTGGCCTCTAACAACTGACAGATCCCTGTGCATACATCTTCCCAAGCCCCATCCCAGCTAAGTGAAATGGGACAGGCTTGAATGTACAGAAGAGAAACGAGCCATAGAGTCTTTATTATTTGAATATGATAATAATGTAATCATCTGCACAAAATGTCCTATTCACTATCTCTATTCAGCCATTTGTTTATTTAGGTAGGAATTGACTCTGCACATCAACTCTACACACATCTCAGACATTTTCATACTTTGCCTGCCTCACCTTTACTCCATCTCTTCTGTGAGAATTTACTTTCACTTATGCAAGCACTACTCAGGCAAACTTCCTAGTTGTTAAATGCACTAAAGTACTACGAGAAGAAAATTGAGACAGCAGTAAAAGGTTTCAGAACAGTTGGCAATGGATGGATATGCAGATAATCTACTGAGGCAAAGATGATTTGTAATAGGAAAATTCTAGTCTCTACATAGGTTTTAACTCACTCTTCTTTCTAATTTTACAGACTGACAATGGATTCAAAAGCTCCCAGGAGAAAGTGAGCATGCTGAAATGTAGGAGGTCTGCTACAAAGAGGAGCGAGCGATGTTAAGTGAAATCTTTTGAATACATACTCCCTTTTCTGTTTGCTGCACTGAGTTTCTCTACTGCTAGTAATTGACTTCTGCTTGTTTACAATTAAAGGATAACATTCATGTTAGAATATTCAAGTGAAAAAGTGCCTTCTGGAGGTGATTAAAATGTCACAGAAAGATAAGGATGTAAGTTAGCTGTGAAAGCTGTTAATTGCAAATGTACTCCAACATTAGCAGTGCTGTGTCTCTGACACTCTCCTTCACAAATCACAGCAGAGAAAGGACATTTGCATACCCTTTACATGCCCTTTGCATGGGGGCACGGGCATGTTTTGCTGATACTTTGCTGGACTATCCATTGATTGTCATTTGGTGCAGTTTCTCACAGGTGAATAAACTGTCCAAAGGTAGATCTCTAAATACTCAGTGAAGCACTGAGGAGATAGAATTGAGGGGGGAAAAAAATCATTAATTCCTTTTGCTTAGTTTGTAATTAATCAAAATTATGTCTCTTATGATAACTTAGCAGGTATTTGCTAGTCTTAATCAGACACATACACATGTTGGGCTAAATTAATCAATGGTGAAATAGCAGATCAGCCAGACACAAACAGCAATGCAATTTTCCTAAGTATAGTAGTAAACATAACCACAAGATTTGCACTGAATGGCAATTTGTTGCTTATAAAAGATCAAAAAGATAGTAATCATGCAAACTGTGCTTCAAGCACATTTTGTCCCAGCATCATTCATTCCAGTATTGGACTGATCCCAGGTCATTTTCCCTGTACCAGCAGCTCTTCATTAAAATAAGCATGTTCTGCAAGGCTTGCAGTGTTTTACCACACAGATTCGCTCTGTCAGATACAGGTTCACCTTCTGCAGATTTAACTCCATTTTCTTCAGAGTTTTATTATTGCCTTTGGTAGGGTTGATTTAATTTCTTTTTTCTTTCTTCATAGGACAGGGATATCTAATTCCAGAATTTTATCCTTGGAAATTCAAATGATGTTGATCTATCTTTGATGCTCATCTTTGGTCAAGTTATCATAGACTTCATAATTAACATTCTGTTCTTTTACATCCACTGTAACCTTTTCCTGCTTCCTGGTGTAGCATCTATCTATCTGTGTATCTCTTTGTCTATGTATCTAGCTAGCTAACTAGCTTTATAAAGATTTCTAAAGGACAGCATTCAACATTTACTTTAAATTATCTGATTATACCTCCATTGTTTTTATGAGTTTTTGAGAATGAAAACAACCCAAACCAGTTAGTGGCTGGAACACAAACACCAAGGATACCAAGTCTATAATTTTGATAGCTGCTTTCTCCTACTATCTCTTCAGTAGGACTATCTTCACCTCCTCACAGACACAGACATCACCAGACACAAGCACCTTTGATTTCTAGCAGTAGGACTTATTTTTTTTAAAGATACTCAGGGCTACCACTTCAGGTGAAGAGTTGAGCACATTTGCACCATTGGTAAAGTACTACCAGCCTATGATAATGATCACAGCCCCAAGAACATCAAGTGCTGAGTTCTGAAAATGCTAGACTTACATATTTTTTAATTATGTCTCTTCCTTCTCATGGTCCTTGCTTCTAAAAGGTCTCTCCAAATAGGAGGAGAGGATGTAAATGAGAGAAAGCCTTTTTTTGTGCAGCACCATGTTTTATCTGGATCTTTTCATTCTCTCCTAGTCAGGCTTAAATGCCATATACATGACTTTCACAATATATGGCTTGTCTGTTCTTTTTTCTCCTTGGGCTCCGAACACCGATGCTATTGTTGAGCACTCAAAGGCTCTTTGTAGCCCAAAATAGCTGTACCAAAGACTTTGCCTTATTCAGTTCATTTTACCCAGAACCTGATTCTTATTCTGTGGAGTAGTGATGAGTCTTTTAAACCCTGCATGCTTTTGCAGGCGTTTAAGGTTCAAAAGTCCCTGATGTCTAGTTAATCAATACTTTAGGAACATCTTGTGTAATGCTCATTAAAGTCTAATGCACTGTATTTCTTCAGCTCCTCTGTGCTCCATGCTCAGAACACCCTGCAGCTTCTCTCCAGCTAAATGGCCTTTGAGTTCCTCACACAGCTTGTTGAGGGGTTTTCCTGCCCATTTTTCAGTGATACAGCTAACATCTCAGATAAATCTTTTGTCCTAAATCCTCCCTCTCCTATAGACTATCCTTCAAGAAAATAAGGCTGGGTGGGAAGAAAAAAACTTCTCAAGTGTTAATTCCTGGAGCTGCTGTTGTGCTTTTTGCTCTAAAGTGAAAAAGCTGCAGGCTGTCAGAGGGAGCTGAGCACACAGCAAGGACACCCTTGCACTGTCCCAATCCACACAGATAAATGGCTGGATGTCTTTGAATGAGTTATTTTCACTATCTTGCTCTTTGAGCTCTACTGTGGGCAAAGCTGACAGAGGCTGTATTGCCTGCTCTCCTGCCTGCTGCCTCCAACACCAGACAAAGATTCCAGGTGATGCCACTCCAAACAATGCTAAGTGTCATATAACCTTTACCAAACTTTATCTCTTTGAGAGGGCTAGAACAAAACTTATACATTGCTTATTTACTATTTCTGGCCTATTTAAAGTATTGAAGTTGTCCACACATATAGCTGCTATCTGTTCTGGCAAATACCTCCTAGATAATTCCTCAGGACTACAGATCACCCCAGACTAAGTTAAAATGGGATGTCCTAGTCTTTAAACACCAACATAGGCTCTTCTCTCCAAGTTAGAAAGCCAGGGCAGTGTTAAATCTCAGCCTATGTGCTTGTTTTATAATAAGCTGGGATGTACCAAGCGACCTAAACTAAAAGCTACTGTCACTCTCATTTATAGCTGTGATGCTTAAAATAGCAGCTCAGAAGATATATTTATCTTCTGCCACTTTATCTGGAAAGCACTTTAAAATGACCACTCTTCAATCTCCAATCAGAGCTCATGATAACTGAAAATCATATGTCTGTATTACCAGCATACTTTTACATTCAATTGGTTTTTTAGAAGTAGATTTTAAAGAAATGAAACAGGAATATAATCACGCAGGTAACAGCTTCACAGCATAAACCTGGATGCTTCTTGGTGTGTAAAGACACTTAATTAAAAGACTAGATGAAAACTACAGTTCAGAACCAAAAGCATCTATTTTGAGATACAGAGTTCACATGCCTGCCCCACAAGCCTGGCAGAAGCTTCCTTTGATAAGGCAGTCTTGGATTCAGGGACGTGAAATACATAAATGCAATCCATACTCCCACACACATCCAAAGCATTTCCCCAAAGACTGTAGAATTACCTCCATTCCACATAATAAGTTTTTGCATTCTTTCTTTCTGAAAGATATTAATAACCTGATGTGACAAACTATTAGAGGGGAGAAACACAGAACAAAATATGCTCTGCTAAAGATGCCTTTCTACCCATACCTACAGTGAAACACCTGTACTTGCCCCACCTCAGTCTTGCTGCAATTAAGCAGGACCCAAACCAATGCTGAAAGGAGGTGTCCCCACAAAAAGGTCAATTAGAATCAGACAGTAACATTGCTGGCCTTGGCACAGGGAACTGCTTCCTAATGGCAACAACTACGGCAAGGAGATGCTGGTTTAAACACTGTCTGACCCAGGCTAGTCAGAACCAGCCATTTCACCAAACTAAAATACAGATCTCCTCTGGACTGACTGGCATTTCCAGAGCAAATTTGCTCATCTTTCTGCAAACTCAACCTCAGGCATATGAAAGTCAAGCCGTGCTCTTCCTGGTTCAGAGACGAGATTCTCCTGCCCAAATGCTGCCCTCAATTACACCCCTGCAATCCTGGCTCTGGGAGGGGAACTGGAATACAAGGCAAGCACAAATGTGACAAAGGCAGCGCACGTGGCTCGGGAGGTACACGAGGTGACATTCTGAGGTGATTTTTCTGATCCACCCTAACTTTAAAGCAATGTCTGTAACCAGCTATTTGAGGCAAGCAGAGGGAAAAACTGCAATCTGAAAAGAGAATCTAAGTAAGGATTTTTAGATGAAGTCCGTTCCAAGCTCCAAGACACCCCTGTGGGAACACATTTGAACCTGTTTCCTCTTGCCTGTGAACACTGAAGAAGGGGTCTGTTGGTTTTTCCAGTGCCCAGCACAGGGACCTGACTATGCCCTAGAGAGTGCACAGGACCAAGTTACCTGTTCAGTGACACAGGAAGGAACAGGGTTCTTTAATTCCTCTTCAGTCTTTATTTCCATTTCAGAACATCTTAATCACAGACTCCTAGTGTTCATGGAAGCAGCAGATGCCAATTGTTCCATTTCTTTCCTCCTAAATAAGGTCTATTCATTCTATTGCAACCCAGTGCCAGGTGGAGCACAGATACCAAATCTGGAATCTATATAGCAAGTTTCCAACCTTTCCTGATTTCAGCTTGGAGGAATTATGATGATTTCCCAAGCTAATGCTTAGGAAAGAAATGCTTAGAGCTGATTTTGTTTTCTTCCACGGAATGAAATACAATAAAACCTACTTACTTCTGAGTGCTTTGGAAATAATTGCTCTTTTGTTTAGATGATGCTTCTTGCTCTCAGTCAAAGGGAGGTAAATCCAAAGCAAATACTTGAAACCAGTGGAATAACCTTTTCAATGTGACCCTTTGTTTTCACAAGCTTATATAAAAAATACTTGACTAGCAAAATCTACAAATTATAAATAATAATAAACTACAATTTTAGTTTGACTGAGAGGAAAAAATTACTCTTTTTTTTTTAAAAAATAAAAGTCTAAGCTTTTCCAAATATTGCCAAAAGTTAATGGAACTGTGCAGCAATAATTACAGCAGGAGCAGCAAAACAAGCATGACCTCAGTCCTGGCCACAGTCATGAGCCTTTTAGAAAAGTCAAATCACTGCCTTTCCACACAGCTCTGCAGGATGACATGGACAAATAACAAGGAGCTTCCTAACACCTTATAAAGCAAAGAATTGTATTTTCCATGAGAGAAGCAGTATCCACTCACCAGCCAGGTGGAATAATCCCAGGCTCTTTTGTTTTCAATAGGATCATACCCATATCCATTTGTTTATTATAATGCTTGGCTTTTCCCTCACCTATTTCCATGACCTTCACATTTCCATGAGACAAGGCTAAGTACTATCACCCTACCCAATTTCAATTACTGGTTTGATATTTTGTTGCTCAAAGCTGTCAAATTCAGTGTGATTGCAAACTCAGAGAAAGAAGAAATAGAAATGCGATTATCACTGGGAGAAAAGTTTTGAACCACCTGCAAAAAATAGCAATAATAATGAAACATACTCTCCCAAAGATGCCATATATCACCTTTGTTTAATATTTTTGTCAGTTTTGCTTAGAAAAATTAATGCCTTGGGAGAAAATAATTGAAAGTGTCTTTCTGGAGTACTGTAAGCATCCCCTTGGGGTCTTTATTATTCTAACAATTTCCCTTTTCAAAATACACAGGTACTAACAACCAACAAATTATTACATTTCCTTTAAATGAACTGAAACAACAAAGATAATTAACTAAGAACATAAGCCTGCTTTCCATATGGTAATACACATCCCAAGGGCAAAGCATTTCTCTTTTAAGGAATTCCCCACAGAATTCTTATCCACCTTGTAAGGGTAATTAACAACTGCAAAACACAACTGAACTTGCTTAATGTCACAATATTCTGCAATGCATTACTTTTTCATGGAAAATGAATACGATCTGTAAAAAAGAACGTAGGACCTTGGAAGAATAAGGCATTATTTGCTGTCATGGAGCATGCTGATGTAACTCACAGTGTGATTTAAACTCTTAGAAGGTGGTTAAAAAAATATTTACATTGAGGTTTATGTCAAAAAGAAAATTAAAATGGGAAGCCTGGTTTCCCACTTAGCTAAGTAGCAGTTTGCGATATTTTCTGTGAGCGACAATTTTTGGGGAAAAAGAAAGAAACATATTGGTTAATAGGTACCTAATGTGTTAAAAATTAGGTTAGATAAGGCAAACCATAGTCTCATTATAATTTTATTAGTTGAAGCAAACAGTACACAGAATACTAATGCTTTCTTAGCAAGCACAGTGCATATTAAAATTCAAAAGCATCTTGTCTACACTACAATTTTAAGCTTGGAAGGTGTACTAGGCAACAAGCCCATTGTTACTAGGAACAATATAAGGAAGAATGGTTTAAGTGGAATGAAATTAAAACTCAAAAGCTGAAACCAGGGTAAGCACAGGGGAGCACGGAAGGTAAAGAGATTTTTTTGGATTGTTCATATCTGAAGTCCCCGACAGAAGAAAGACATGGATCTATTGGAATGAGTCCAAAGGAGAACCACTTCAAGGATTACAGGGCTGGAGCACCTCTGCTGTGGAGACAGGCTGAGAGAGTTGGGACTGTTCAACCCGGAGAAGAGAAGGCTGTGGGGAGACCTTGGGGTCCCTTCCAGTGCCTGAAGGGGCTCCAAGAGACCAGAGAGGGACTTTTCACAAAGACATGTAGTGACAGGACAAGGGGGAATGGCCTTAAGGCAAAGAAGGGTAGGTTTGGATTAGGTAGTAGGAAGAAATTCTTTATTGTGAAGGTGAGGCACTGGCACAGGTTCCAGGCAGGCCATGCAGTGACAAGTAGCCCAGTTCTAGTTACTATTCAAGTTTTCATATTTTATTACATGGCTTCAGTGAGGAATTTGACACCTCACTATTGGTGCAATGTGGACCAGTTTAAATACAAGAACATTTTACATGGGAGAAATCACTGAGCTGGAAGAAAGTGAATGATTGGCACAGGGCAGAAGTACTTTTTGCTTCAAGGCTCTGGCCTGTCGTTTGCTGGAAAATCTGTTTTATTAAATGCCATTCACACTTCCCAGATAAGTCACTGAGGGATATGCCAGATTCTTTCCCAAATACTACTTGATACTCAGCGCTGATCACTGATGCGAACACAACATCTCTTTTGATGTTCCTAAACACTGACGTGTATACATTTCCCAACACACCAAATGTTTATAAGGCTACAAGAGAGTAAGATATCAACCCTTTGGACAGAGAAAGGGCAGAGGAAACTGATTTTATTTAAATAAACACATCAGATACTTACAAGAGTTCAGGAAAATCCAATCCAGGTGCCAATTGCCTGTGACTATTTTTTTTTTTTACTGTTACAGCAAGTTTCACTTAAGTGTAATTTCAGTCAATCAAGTAAACATTTATTATCAAGAGACAGGATGTGAGAGGGTAATAATGCAGTGTATGTGTAATAGTGACATCCCAAGAATCCTTACTGTGGCTTCTGCTGCGGTCCTTTAAAATATCCCTCTCTAATTTCCTACCCAAGCAGACCAAGGTGCAGGATCGTGGCCTAAGTTTGTGGGTGATTTTGAAGGCCAAAGGAGCAAATAGAAGCTGATTTAGACACACATTTGGCTGGTCTTTGTCAGACATGACAGCTAAACACACTGATATTGTCCACATCAGGGCTGCTTTTCACTTCTGATGCACATTTCAAAGAAAATAAACTATTCCAGTGACACCCAGCAATCAGGCAGATTATCAGCATGAAAATACTCCTGTATTCAGGGGCTATACCGAATGTTTTTCTGCTTAGTCCCCTTCAATCATACAAAACATATTAAATCATTTTTTCAAACTGTTCACGGGCTCAGATCACTCTTAAAGAATCACAAAGTGCCCTTACATTGAAGTCCTCTAACATTTAACATGATCATTTAACATGCATAGTATCTATGGCAATAAATGAAGTAGATTTACCATTAAAGCTGTGAAAATCAAGGATGTTATTACGGCAAGTCTATCCATCACCAGCACTTATTTCAAATGGCCTTATCTGCAGCTTAGGCTTGTATAAAAATTTCTTTAATCAGGCACTGCACAGATTCCAGAGTGATATGTAATAGCACAGCTCTAACACCTATCATGCTTTACAGTACTGTTTAAAAAAATAATGTGGAAATTCAACCAACTAAGCCTTGTTTAGTATTTTTGTCTGTATCATCTGCACTACTGTTTTAATCTTCCTCTTTTTCCTTTGTATCAAAACCCATGACAAACTGCACGCCCACATACACATTATCAAGAAGACTCACAACTAACCCTAATACATTATACTAATTATTTTCTACAAAGGAGTACATTATACTTGATAATAACCAGCAGCAGATAATTATAAATTTTATTTACAAACAGTAGCGGCAAGAAACAAACATTCACAACACGAGCAAAGACGACTTTACCTGAAACGGAGCTCAGACGAAGTGAAAGACCACCGATGTTTCCAAGGTCCCTCAGTAAACGCTGTACATGGCACGTTTCAGACATGGCCACACAGAATGCTAATTATCAGCTAATATCCAAGTGAAAATAATGTAACACCTTTGCTCAGCCGAAGGTTCCAATTCCTGGCAGCTGCTGTAGGGGACGTGCCCAGTCTGCAGCCTCTGCCCTCAGGGCGCCATTTCCAGGCGAGTCCCGGCCTCTCTTCACAAAGTCCCCTCACAGCCCTCACACTGGGGCGGCATTGGCAGATGCACCTCTTGGCCTTTAATTTCCCATTCTGCACAAGCAAATCACCTGCCTCAGGTACCAACATGGGCTACAAAACCCCCCAAAATCTCCACGAGAGTTTTTTTTTTTCCTACCGCTTCAGGCACACAGCAGCACCGCCGTGGGCTCAGCGCCGCCCAGGACCACATAGGTAATCCACCCTCTGGCCACAGCCTTCCACATCACTGGGATGGTGCTGAGCCTGCTTTATGTAGCATTTCTGATCTCTATTTAGGTCAGGTTCTGTTGCTCCTGATCTTGGCTCAGCCTGCTGGTGGGCATTTTGTGGGAGGCAGTACTGCTTGATGGGAAGAAGCAGCAGCACAGCCACAGGCAGGGACATTAAGCTATTAGAGAGTGTCCAAAGGAGGGCCACAACGATGGTGAAGGGTCTGAAGGGGAAACCCTATGAGGAGCGGCTGAGGTGACTTGGTTTTTTCAGCCTGGAGACTGAAGGGAGACCTCACTGAGATCTTCAACATCAGAGGGGCAAGTACTGATCTCTTCCCTCTTGTGACTAGTGATAGGACTCAGGGAAATGGCATGAAGCTGAGTCAGGGGAGGTTTTGCATATCAGGAAAAGGTTTTCCACCCAGAGGGTGGTTGAGCACTGGAACAGGCTCCCCAGGGAAGCCAAGGAAGTGGTCACAACACCAAGGCTGACAGAGTTCAAGAAGCCTCTGGACAACGCTCTCAGGCACATGGTGTGATTCTTGGGGTATCCTGTCCTGGGCCAAGAGTTGGACTTGATGATCCTGACAGATCCCTTCCAACTCAGCCTATTCTGTGATTCTGCATTAACAGCAGGTACCAATGGCAAAACTGAGAGAAAAATTATTGATCGCGTACTTCAGGCCCCTTCTGCATATTCACTATTGGGATTGAAAACTTCTGTTCTTAATCCTCTCTGTGTTCATCCCTCCTGCACTCACCAGAGCTTTGAGCAGGGCTGGCATCTACCCACAGCCACCCCTTTCCCCCCAAGGCTGCTCCAGCCCCACCATACACGTGGCATCCCTGGGGAAGCAGAGCCTCCAGGTAGGGCTGCAGCCAGGGTAAGGAGCTTGGCCAGGCATCACGGCAGCCCTGCAGCACAGAGATCTCACACTCGCTCCACAGAAAGCTTTCTATCCACCTTAAACAGGCAATTAAAGGTAAAACAACTTGGTCTTGAGGCAAGATTTACTACAAGAACTGACAAATTCCAGCAGGTTCAAAATTTTATTTGAAGCCTCACCTGCTTTTCTCTATTGGTCTTTCCTTCATAAACCCAGTCCTCATCAAATGTGTCAGCAGTGTGCTACCTCAGTACATCATAAAATATGTAAGAGTGTACAGGATAACAAAGCAAACGGCTCCAGAAGCAGCAAGGCCCTTGGTATTTCCTGACTTTGGGGTACTTCTCATTCTTAGTGTTGCATTAGTGTTATTTTCCAAGTGTTTGATGCAGTACGAACCTCATGTTTTGAGGAATAGAGCTGTACAAAGCTGCCCAAAGGAAAGGGAAAATACCCTGAAATGAAATGTGTGATCGTTTACAATGCCAAAAGCTTTTTAGCTACGGGCATTATTTCACAGCCAAGGTAAGCACTCTCTCCTAAGGGTACAACTGTACAGCTGCTGTTCAGAAAAGAAACATGGCTTCTGTTTCCAGTCTATCTTCCCTTCCTAAAATCACACTGATGAGAACTGATCCTCCAGCCCTACAGGTGACAGGGCTGCCCCCAAACCAGGCCACGAGCAGCCAAAAGGGGTTTTCCTCCAGGCAGACCCTCCAGCCTTCTTCAGCACATTCCCTGCACCCAGAAGTGAACACAGCTGTAGGGAAACCCACAGAGCCAACGGACTTACCTGGCTCAGGAAGCAGAGAGGGATATGAAATTCAGAGCTGGCATGATGTTGCCTTAAGGCAGTAGGGTGCCACACGCAAGTCACTGGTGGGAGGCCAGTATAACCAGTGGGGAGAAGAAAGATGATTCTTCAAGAGTCCATCAACCACCCTGGAAACAACAAAGACAGACCATCCAGGGCTGGAGCCAGGCACAACCACAGCACAGTTCAGGGCTGAGCTCAAATGGAGATCTCAGAGCAGGCAGCTGAGGGTGTGTGGGTGGAGGTCTTGGGGCAAATAAGCCCAATCAGAATCACAACAGGCTGCATGTGGATGCAGGAGCCTTGTCAGGGGTGTCTGTGTCTTCAACTCAGAAAAAAACAGGAGGTAGCAATTTTGAGATTCCCCTGTTTAAATACACTGTGAATTGCAGAGCTAAACCAAAAGACTTCTCTAAGCACCTCCTTTGCCTTTGGCCTCTCCAAACTCACCCTAGTTTGCAGAAAGCACAGTATAAATGAGCACATGCAACTCCCCTCCATCAGCTGGAGCACACAGTGAAAAAATGAGTTAACATTTGTATTAAAGTAATTAAGCACATATAGCATTCCCAGACAGATATTTTATATAATTTCCCAAGTTCCTTATCCCTGAAAAAGAAATTATATTTCATCTCATGAAGACTTAGAAGCTGGACAATCTCTGGAAAAAAATCTACCTTTCAAGAATGCTAGAAATTGGGAAAATGTATTCTATGCAGCATAAATAAACCTTAGTCTACAAAGAGGCTGCCTTCAGCTATACATATATGAATGTGCAAACATATAATTGATGCATAAATTTATTAATGCAGGCTCAGAAGCTTTACACCTTGTAGTCAAGCTGACATATGATCTTTTTATTTTACTTTCCAATAGGAGAAAAAAAGTAGTGCAGAACTGATAAAACTGTTTGAGATTAAATTGGATTTTCCACTACAGAAAGCTGTTTGGAGACAGGTATTCCAACAGCGAGACACGGTACAAAAAAGTCTCTCAGAGCCTTAATGAGAGTGACAAGGGGAAAAAAATGTGTCTCTGCTCTTCTAGAATGTTACTCCAAATGCTGCTTTTGTCACAAAATACTTCTGCTTCTTTGCAGAAACTATTTTCTTGTTGTCATTATTTTGCAGTATTTAGCTGAAAGGCTGGAACAAGAAAGCTGCATTATGTCAAAATGCCTTATGTGCTATTCAAGCAAAATGTGACACCTGTTTTGGGTGTAGCAAGTAATAAACTCATTATGCACCGATTCAAATACCTAAATTTAATATAATGAATAAGATATATGAGGGTTCCCCTCATGGTACTGAGGAATCGTCATTATTAATAAAGTTATCATAAGAAATATGGCATAGCAGTGGGCCTTGGCTGCCTAGAATGAGCTCCTGCAGAAGTCCAGAGCTTCCTCCATGTTTCCATCCCTTTCTCCATGCAGATCTCCCAGCTAGTCAGGTCCTCCTTCCCCATGCCATTGGGGCTGCCTGAAGTCCACAAACCCTTCTCTGCGACCAGGGAACAGCCTGTCCCTCCTTTCTCCTTCCTGGGACAGAGACAGTTTACCATATCCCTAACACCCTCACATCCCTTCTGACTTTTCATTTATCTTCCTCTTCTCCTTCCAAGGACACTGTTTCACCTTCACATTTCTCTCTGCCACCAGGAAGGTTTCTATGCCAAAGACAACGTTCATTCCTCAAATCACACCACCTTCCAGCCCACCCAGGATCTCTCAGTCCTTGACTCCACCACATCACTGGGTACAGATGTACTCCCTCCTTCTTCAGGATGCCTGTTATCTCCTGTTCCCGCGGGGTGTCACACATCTTTTATTCCATTTATCGTTTATATTCACAATTCTTGGATAACGAAAAAAGAAAAACCACAAATCCCCAAACCGTGTCATGAACAGCAGGACAAACGAAAAACTTCCTTTCCTTCAACTCCCAGATCTCTGCAGTCTAGTAAGAGATGAGGTCTTATTGAAGTTTAGACAAATTGAAGATCCCATTGAAGATGTGAAGTCCCTTACACCCTGAATTATTCTGTTATTCTATGTCAATTTGATCATTGCTGGAGCTGGTAAAAGGTAAAGTTGGGGCTCACAGGCAGCTGCGGTTGAGAAAGCGATGTTAACATCTTTTTTCAGCCAGATCAGATAGTTTCAGTGTCATTGCATATGCAGAGAAGTTCATTGAATCAGGAAAGTTTCAGCTGAAATACACCCAGCAAAATGAACCAGTATTTTCTGGTTTGACTTTGTCATTTCACAAAGTAAGTCTAAAGTCACACAGATCAAGGAAAACTTCAGGTCAAAAAATTGTATGCAATTTATTTGACTTTCCTGAAGTGCAGAAAGACAGTAGGTTGTTGCTGGTACTGCTAACAGAGCAGGTAAAGGGAATCCATCTTTTCAAAGAAGAGCATTTGTGGGCTGAGTTATCAGTTAAATACTTTGAGTCAAATACTGAGGACTCAAAGAGTAAATACAGTCTGGCTATGCAAGCTGCTAAAGAAGGTTGTTCTTCACCAAATACCCACATTAGCAAGTTCTGATACACCCAAGGTTGTAAACAGAATTGAAAACATTGAGATTAATTGGGCCTGCTGCACAGGTAATGATGATAAGGCACATCCATGTAGGAGCCTCTGCTTGGAGTGTCTGGGAGGTTCCAGCTGCAATATAAAATTTCAGATGAGGAGTAAAATCCCATCTTAGCACTGCTATTTTCTGCACAATAATGCAAATATTCATAATTGTTCAGAAAAGCAATTTCTTTTTTGACCTCCTTTTTTATTTTGCAATCGGCACTTATTTTGCTCTACAATCTCTGACCACACAGTTACTGGTCTTCCTCTGCACTAAGTTTAGCTGTTGCTGAGACAAACAGAACATCACAACAATGTGATGACAAATGCACAGCAGCATTCAGTATAGTCCATGTCATCACACTCCAGAATTCACTTTGCCCTGCTTGTAACAGTTTCTATCTCACCTTTACCAAGTGAAAATACTTGTGATTTCTAATAGAGACCTTTGCAACACAAACTCTTCGAAAGGATGGTTTGAATAAGTTCTTAAAAGCAGTAACTGACACGGCTATCAGTGTTTCTCTAAGTGGGTGAAACTCCAAACACAGTAAATCAATTTGAATTTTGCCCCTGATGTTATTAAATTAACCATTTATCATTTAACTTCATAGTTCTAGCTGTTCACTAAGACGTCTTTAAAGGGTGGAACAGTTACATTTTTTCAGGGAATTAGAGTGTAGGAAAGTAGATGACTTGGATGTAATTCATAGTAAGTATTCAAAACCTGAAATTTGGGCTCAGTTTTTGTAATTTGTCACTAAATGGAGGCCACCTGAAAATTTTCTTTCTCCAACTGAAACTTGTACCTATTGCAACCCTGCACAAAGCTTGTATTGTCACTGTTAGGTATATAAATTTCCCTCTCCATAAGTATTGTGCCTTATCTAGAAAATATTTGTTTTTCCTATTGTTAGCCTGCCTAGTGCATGCATTTGTTAAAATAATCACAGAGAGAGTAAACAGCAAACAGGTATATCACTTGGCCACAGATTGCAGAAAACAGCAGCAGAAATTTTGGAGCACAATATAACCAGTTCCAAGGGCAGTACTGTTAAATCTGCAATATTGTCATGAAAATTATAAATTAGAAAAAGGCTTGCAGCACTGACATGAAACTCTGATAATTTTGCTATTTTATGTCAATAACAATTGGTAACAGAGTGTAACAAATTGGTATCATCAGGGATGGGTACAGTTGTAGACTTTTTTTAAGGTAGATTTCAGAATATGAACTAAATGTTTCTTGGTTGTGGGGTATATGTCTGTTTTGCTATCATCATACATACAAAAAAGAACCTGATTTTTTTTTATAGCAAGCATGTGCAAACTTAATATATTCTATGTAATAAACAGAATTTATAAGCTGTAGAGGTAGCATTTTTAATTGTTGCCTAGTAACTGGAACTGACCTTCAGCTAAAAAATAAAGAAAATATTTAAAAACAAACAAACAAAAAAAAGACAAGGAGACAGTATTGCTATATTAAAAATATAAAGTTATTTTAAAATTAATGTGCTACCATTTCTAAGGGTTCATTTTAACTTCATCCTAGTGACATGGCTGGAAGAGTTAAATAATATTCTTGTTAAGCTATTTCCCACTTCGCCATCCAAGCTAAGATTTTATGAAGTGTTGCTAAAATACGACACAGAGGATGAGCCTGTCACCTTGACAGCAAAAGTGTCCTGGTTTTGGCTGGGATAAAGTTAATTTGCTTCCTAGTAGCTGGTGCAGTGCTGGTTTGGATTTAGGACGAGAATAACGTTGATAACTCAGGGGTGTTTTTGTTACTGCAGGGCAGGGCTTACAGAGTCAAGGACTTTGCTGCTCCTCACCCCACCCCACCAGTGAGGGGATGGGAGGTGACACATCCCACCTGACCCAAGGGATATTCCAGACATGGGCTCATGCTCAGCATGTAGAGCTGGGGGAAAGTTGGCTGGGGATTTCTGCTTGGGAACTGGGTGGGCATCAGTCAGTGGGTGGTGAGCAATTGCATTGTGCATCACTTGTTTTGTACAGTCTAATTATTTTATTATCATCATTATTATTACTATTATCATCATCATTATTTTCCTTTGCTTTTCTGTCCTACTAAACTGTCTTTATCTCAACCCAAAAATTCTACCATTTTTTCCTTCCAGTTCTCTCCCCCACTCCACTGTGAGGGAGAGAGTCAGTGGCTGTGTAATGTTTAGCTGCCTGCTGGGTTAAACCACAGCAAAAAGCTGTACTGAAATCTAATGTAAGTGAACTTCCAGTGGCTGAGAAACTTCAAACAATAACACAAAAAATTACCTATGTTTGCTGTATTTGCTAAATGCATATTACCTTTTGTTTTCACTATAAATCAAATGTGTATAAAATTTGCACTCACCAAAAGAAGTGAGCAGGTTCTAGGGAAGTCCTTACTTGCCAGCATGCAGTCACATACAGCTCTGGTTGGAAATCCTCTTTTATGTGACCAGACAAAATATAGACACATTTTTATAAGCACAAAAATTTTTACATATGTTACAAGGTAACATATGCAACATCCTGGTTTACAGTTCCTCTTAATTGCTGAACTATTCTGTTGTAAATATTCTATAATGTTAAAACATATAGTACTGTATACAAAGGTAAAAGTTCTTTCCATGGCTGCTGAGTATTTCAGACTTGAAACAAATTCTTCAGCTTTCAGAGGTAACAAATCTGGGATCTGTTTTGAGCAGTCATACATACTGGAGAATATATTTCTCCAAAAAAAGAAATTTCATAGGTGTAAAAGTGGTCTTTATGTTAACAAGATATACACCTAAAGGGTATTCCTAAAGCTGTTGTCTGCTTTCAGGTCAGTTCCCTTGTTTAGAAGGTTCAGCTTTAATTGAAGCAGTAAGTTAGCTGATTTTACACATTTGGATGGAAGAAGAAAATGGCTTTTGTGATGAGCATCTGCTGTTTTGTTAAAAATGTGGTTAAAGACATTAACAAAAGTGACATTACCAGCTGTTCGAATGTCAAACAGCTTAGTAAAACTGTTTTTTGTCAAATGACAACATATGACACCAAAATCAATTCCAAACCAATAACACTCTCTTAGTTGCAAAACAGGCTGCAATCTAGAAAAAAATGTTAATTAAAGTACAAATTATACTTTTTTCCCCTGAAAGAACAGAACGCCAGATTTGCTGACAAAACTCAACCTCTTTTCCAAATTCATAAAAGGCAGAATATAATTTACAATAAGTTCTCTGATGTATAAATAACACCTTATTCCCATAATATACCCGTAATAGCAATAGGACATGACAGGCTGTGCCTTTCAGGGTAATTAAAGCGTGCCTCAGGTGGTTCAAGTACGGTGGCCTTTGGACTTGCAGCTTCCAAACCCCCCCACCCTTTTCTGCTGTAATCACCAGGCAGGCAGTGCCTGGGAGTGCTGCTGTTCAACCACCCCACGCTCCTGTTTGCATCATTTATAATTATCAGATTATTAGAAGGTGACACATTAGCAGCCTTGTCAGCCAGCGTTCTTCTAAGGGGAAGATTATAGTCTTTGTGTACTTGGGCCAATGCCCTTAACATTTTCTAAAATAATTACTTGGAAAGAAAGAGGCTGTAAAACAAATTACCAAAATACAAATGGCATCGTTTGTACCTTGAAGTCAGGCTCCAAGTCAAAAGTGAACAAATTTGCCTTCAATGTCTTAATCAACCTGCTAAGATCAGATAAAATGAAATCCTATATGCTGCTTGGTGCAGTCCTTATTTAAGGGGATGCCCTCTATTTTTTTAATGAGGAGAAAGATGCATATCAGAAATGTTTGGGAAAATGCCTTCCCAAAACATACGGAGAATTACATGAGTAGACAGACTCAAGGTACGTTCAGCGCTCTGAGACAGCCACGCTGCAAAAGAGATTGCTGGGAGAAGCAAGCAAACAGCTGTGCCATCTTGTTAACCAAATAAAGGACAAATGCTTTAAATCATGATCGATGTTTGCAAACTTGCAAACCTTAAAAGGCATGGAAACTGGAATAATGGCTTCCAGATGGAATTGCCAGTAGTGCTTAAGTGACCGAGGTACAGAAGTCTGGTGGCGTCCATTGGATTCAATGCTTCTGAACATAAACCCAGCTGGTACAGTACACATCTTGGCAGTTTTCATTTCTATATTAAACTCAGCCCACTAAAACACTGGTTTTTTATTAAAATATTTTATAATGAATGTTATTTTCCATTTTGAACACCCAAACATATTTCAATAAATATTTTTAGCCAGCTCCAGCAAAGAAACAGGATACGTAACATAAGTGTTGCTGTCCCCTCACACCACAGCATATGGTAGGTGAGTTACAGACACTTGTGTTGCTGCTGCAGCTCTTGAAAAATAAATTGTTACATTAGAACCTTAGGCATATGCTATTTTCAAACTGTAAAATACCTGCTTCCTTAAACACACAGATGCCAATAATCCCCATATGTCTTGAGATGATTTTGAGCCACTTTTAATAATTGATTAGCTCTGTGTAATGCAAATTTGAAAATGTAATGAGAAGAAGAGAAAAAAACCTCTCGCATTTGTCAAAATTAACTGAAATGCTGAATTCAGTCCCCTTTACAGGCTGAATTCATGTCCACCATGCTGGACTAGGTCATTTCTGCCTTTGTCACTCACTCAGAGTTGCACTTTCCTTGCTATAGGTATTATTCCTATGTCTGATTAGTTCCTAACTTGGAAATGATGCATGATGCAGAGGATGGGGTGGGCCTGGTCCTCTCTCCTTGGTGCCCAGGAGAGGAGACACCCTGAGGCAAGGTGATCCCACTCGCAGAGACAAAGAAAGGAAACCTGTAAGTGGCGGGAGTGTGGGTTACAACGTGCCAGGGAAGAACAAAGATTATGCTTGAGGAAAGAAGGAGACAGACTAAAACAAGAAATAAATAAAGAAATAACCAGTAGCAGTGAATCCTGATGAGGGAATGTAGAAGTAAAATAGAAAAAAACCCCACAGACATAGGGTGTATACAAATGTCCTGAGCAGCACCAAATTGACTGGATTGGGAACTTGTGGCTTTCTACCCTGCTCAGCTGCCGAGTCCTGGACCCAACACTGTGTTTACACTACTGTTGAATGTGCATTACACAGCAGAGTAAATATTTTGTGTTCCTTTTTCAGTGGGGAAAACAGCAAGCAATGGTTGTTTGCTTTCCCATTTAGGAGAATTATTCTTTTCCAGTTGCTCAGTTTGATAATATCTTGTGCATGTACCACCACATTTGACCTTACCCTTGCTAGCACTTTCTGTTATGAAGCATCCCAGCACCCTGCTGTCAGCCCAAGACTGCACTGTGCTACCTGCTGTCCAAAACAAATACACAGCTTCTGATCTTATTAAGTAGTTTTGAGGGGCTTCCAAAGGGGTTTTGCTACCGGGGGCCTAGGTCATGGGAAACCTTGAAGATGGGACCTACAAGCTGCCTGAAGAGGCCTTGCCAGAGCACAGCAGCCCTTGACTGAGGGAATGCTGCCATGGTTTGGCCATGCTCTGTTATCAGCAACAAGAGCCAAGCAGTTCTGATAATGGCTTTTTCCCCTTGCAGATGCTTCTGAAGCACAAACTTGAGGAATGTAACCCTTGCACTAGCACAGAAAGCCCAGAAAACAGTTGCCTAGGATTCCCTTTCTAACAGTCCCTGCTCATCTCCTGGAAACATCAGTAAAAGGGAGAGTTGTAGAAACCACAATTATCTGAATGCACTGTCTCTACAGACCTCTTTGCAAGACCTCACTTACTTATAAGCAAATCATTATGTACAGTAAATATAAGGGACTGAACTCACACAGTGCAACCATTAATCTAATGCTCCCACTGCATCCACCTAAGTAATGAGATTCTTTTCTTTCCAACCATCTGCAGAGCTATGGATTCTCCTCCCACAACTTCTTGCTTTAGTTTGCTCTAAAACATCACATCCACACACAGAGAGACAAATCAAGATATACACATTCCATAGTAATTAATTAGGATATCCTAGCTGCTATTATTATTGATTACTAATTGTTTGTATCCTGCTGCAAGTGGAATTTATATTCCATGTACTAAAATGAGGCACTGCCCAGAAAACCAAGAAAAAGAGATGCAAAAAGGCTGGCAATACAGATCAAACTCCCAAAACCAAACACACAAAGACAGCAGCAGACTGATTTTTAAAGTGTAGAATTAATCTGTAAACTTCAAGCTTAACCACTTTGTATGGTTTTATCAGGACACAATCTTATAATAAAATACAACAGCAGGCTGTGTGCTCCCGAGTCTGCCATTTCTCCCCAGCTGTGCAGCAGCATGTTACACTGGTGAAAATTAGAAAGCAATGTAACCTCAGCTGACAGGTTTATTAAGACACAGAAGACATTACACAAGCCCCTTTGACATTATAATCACTAACTCAGTCAGGAGTAGAAACCTACTTGCTACCATTATTGGAAGTAATTGGTAAAAAAAAAAAAAAAAAAAAAAAGTAAGCAAACAGCCTTGTAAATGTCACGTTAATTATTTAGGATACAGGTGCTTTCAGGCACATAGATTGTATCCCATCTGTACTTCAGTGGTTTTCAGTGATCAAAAGAATAGGCACAGTAAAGGAGTCTACTTTGACCTTGCTCCATTAGTTCAACTGCTCTTATTTACGTGAATGAAACTGTTTGTGCTCCAGTTGCACAGCTCAGGCTGTATCATTGCTACGAGCATAAGTCCCAGTTTGCCAGAATTTATAATTAGATTATTTGAAATTTCTCTAGGCTGGGACCTGCTACATGCAGCCACCACACAAGTCCTTTTCTTTTCCTTCATTTTAATGGAGTTGTCTAATATTGTTATATGTGTTAGGGAAGGAGAAAGATTTAATGGTTTTACAGCTTTCTGGGCTCACTTATATGGATTTCAACCCTTAGATATGTGAGACAACATCAATGCAAAAGAGTCAGAATTTCTGGAAAACACATAGGTAGTTGTCAGTTCTTCACCTGGTGGGACGCAATCTAGTGCAGGTCAGAAACAAACAAAACCTGTTGTATCCCACATTTAAAGATCTGCTCATTGATGTTCTACCTATGCCATCCCATTGCTGTTCCTGCTGCAGCAGAAACCACCAGGTTGGTCACCAAATGACAGAAAAAACAATTCCTGCTTTTAGAGTTTGCAATCTACATACAAAGACAAGAAAGAAAGAAAGAAAGAAAGAGGTCAGTGGCAAGTACAAACTAAAATAGAGGTTATAGCAACCAGTCTTCAATCAGCAGCCCAGGAAAAATCTTATCTTTTTGTTAACAAAGGACAGAAGTCATGCAGCCCTCTTAGAGCTTGGGTTGTCTGAGGAGTGGGGTGGAAGACTGTCAGGCTTTTAACCTATTCTTTCTCTACTCCATGATTTAAGAGACTCAAAACACTCTTCGTCCAACTATTCCCACAGCTCTAGAAAACACTTCAAAATAAGACTAAGAGCTACATTTTCAGGAGTGCTCAGACACTGCTTCTCTCATTGTCACATATGTGTGGGAGCACACGTGGAAATGCCACCCATAATACCCCTTTCTGGGAAGAACCAAACAATAATTTTAAACAATTTCAGTCTCTAACAAATATTTGAACTTCTGCTTTTGCTAACTTTGTTCTGCTTCTCTGGGCAGCACCTCTTTTGCTCCTTGTGTCCTCAGAGAGCCTGGAGCCACAGGCACGTCCTGTGTAGACCTTTTGAAACTGCGTCTGGCTCAGGTTCCTCTCTGCCCTCAGGCACAACACAGGTATCTGGCATGAACTGCAAAGGACACAAAAGCCTCCCTGTTAAGGAGCGTAAAGGGAAGGTGCTCACATTTGCAGTCTCCTCCATGGATTTTTCTAGGACCCAGACCAGTTCACTGATAACCCTGATCCAGTCCCATACAACACAGAAATCAGACATTAGTAAGTGCAAATAAGATCTTGAGAGTTTCTGAACCCAGAGCTCCTCTGTTCACTTCAAAACAGGCACCACCTGCAGAGAAACACCGTGTGTTACTGCAGGGACATGTGTGGATGAAAGGAGATTGGAAAGTTCAGAGCAGTGCACTCAATTTATTTTATCTTCAAACTTTTCTTAATAATAATAAAAAAATACAAAGCTAACAAACATTTACTATACTGGATTTCCTGATTTCTATTAGACTGTGCCACAAGGGTCCATTTAACACAAAGGCATTGCAAAAAGACTTGAACATACAGCCTTTCAATACCAAGCAAGCTTTAAATGTTCAGTGTACCTAAAAATATCTTTAAATATGTTTATAAACACATATAATGACATGACTCAGCTCGCTTCACTTTAAGAAGAAAACATACAAAGGCCTGAGATACTCCCGTCTGACAGACTGGATGATGTACACCAACCCTTGTGCCCTGGAGGGACTCGGTGGATGATTTAGCAGGTATAGAAATGCTTGTGTTAGGAGGTTCCTTTAACTTATTTATTTTGCCTTTAGAGGCTTATTCTGAAGAGTACTCTGTGAAGATGTCTCAGGAAAGGTCATATTGCTTGGAATTTTACATCTTGTAGAGAAAGTCCTCCAGAGAGCTACCTGCAAGCCAGCAGTGAATAAACATTCTTAAGTGCTGTTTGCTCCCACCTTACCTCAGCAGCCTGCGAGGCAATAGCAGAGCTCTGCTTTCCCTTGCAGGATACATGCCTTTCATTTTAATGACTGAGCTGAGACAAGATCTGCTTTTTGTTTCCTCTCATTTCCAGCTGCCTTTTTTTTTTCCTTTGTCAGAACTGACAACTTAGAGGGCAATCAAAACACCGATTAAGGAACCCTGTTTGACCCTACTGCCAAGAGGCTTAAAAATTAATGTCTGCAGCTATTTGTATGCATTGGGAAATCACTCTTTCCCCTTTGAGTTTACATGTTTCAAAATGTCTTTTTCAAACTCTCTGGACATCACCAAACTTTGAGAACTTTTCTCAAGCCTTTACTTCAAAAAACATACAAGGACTGATGAGAAACCAATGTTTCTCAAACACCCAGTGAGAGACTGTCCAGTCCAATGGGTTGATTCATTCTATGCAATTCCAAGCATAAAATGTTTTCCAAACATTCAGATTCCAAAACCACCTGTATTACACCCAGTATTTTCTGGTCCAGATCTATTCCAATGCCAGTCATTAATCCAGCAATACTTTCTCCATATCCAAAACATAGAGGCATCCTCTTGTCTGCCTCTTAGGAGTTACAGCTGATCACAGTGTTAATCATATCCCTCAGAATGTTTAGCAGGCCCAGCTCATTTTCCCTATAAAAGATACTCTTTTAGTAGTAGTTGTAACTACTGACTGTTCACTTAAAAAAAGCAAGAATAACAAGGGAAAATAAAACAAAATGATTGCACACATTATTTTCTTCCTCAATTAAAGAAGTATTTCTGTTTAACTTCTGCACATCTATACTCTTTAGCTTGTCAGTAGAACTGCACACAAAGTCATCTGAAGCTTAAAAGTCAGAGGGTGCTTCTTTAAAAATTGATACTGTTCTCTAAGAAAACACTTGAGTTTGAACAGTTATGTTCTCTCATTTCTCTTTTAAAGCTCCAAAGGAAGGGCACCACAAGCCCTGAAGAAATCAAATTAGAAAGACCATCTTGACACATTGAGAATCATCAAGCAAACTTTATCAGATGTCAAGCCCTCAGGTACTGCTTGAAACTGTGCCAGGACATTCTGTAACACCAGGTGAAAGCATGTATGTGACCTAACAGTGAAAAACAGCTTAATCCATTGCCCATGCCATTGTTAGGCATTTCCTTTGCACAGAAAGGGAAAAGGAATGCAGAGATTTAATAAGGAACAGATGTCATTTTCTCTCTAGTAGGAGGCTGGCATGAGGGAAATGTTTGAAAAATTGTTAAATCAACTGTTGTGGCAGCTGAATATCCTTGAGTTTAGCCAATGTGATCTAAGCCTCCACAATGTGATTTGAAGATCCCACAAAGCAACCTGGATTGGAAATTGCAGTCAGGGTAAAAACATAGCTTCTAGGTCTTTAAGTACCAGGTAGAGATTGTTCTTTACAATTGCTTCCTGCAGAGGAGGAGTTGGAAATGCAGGGATTGTGAAAGGAAGCCCTGTCAATCAAACTTTACAATTATTTCTTCAATGGTTTATTTTCACCCCAAAGCAATGCAATTCAACTCAGTGGGAAAAGTGGCTGAAAACCTTCTGAAATGTCAAAGACCACTTCTGTACAAGAAAGGTAGGGAACATGCCTAGTGTGTGCCATTAGGCTGGTAGAAAAGGCAGCATCTATAGGAGGTGGATGATGGCATGGATGTTGCTTTTTTACCTCTTTTCTTTTTTTTCCCCCATCAGTAGAGCCCCCAAGAGCCACTAGTGAAAAATACAGGTGGAGAATGATACACTATCAATGAATTGAAAAATAAAACTGTATTGATTTTATAGACATGCTTAGATTTCTGAATAGCAAATTACATCTCCACAATGCCTTTAATTCCAAGTGCTCTTCTGACTGTGCACAGGAGAATCACAATACCCACAGCTAAAGTGCAGCCACTTGTTCTTGGGTCACCAACAGTAAGTGTTTCACAGCTTGCAGAACCTCACTGAGCAGACCTACAGATGTTCAGTACAAAGACCAAAAACCCACTGTGTATATTGTTGTGTGGGAAGCAAAGAAAAATATGGTAATTATGGTGCTGGAGGAGGAATATATATAAAATAGAATGTAATCCTGAAACTTGTAATTTACCCAGGATATCAGATCTAATACATAACGTTCAGCAGGCTTAGCAAGAAGAGCAGTGCAATTGTCAGGAACTAGTAGGAGCCAGGAGGTCCTCAATTCCTCTACCAGACTGAAAGTCCTGGACAAGCTTTGACTCCTCAGCATTCTGCAACAGTTGCAACATATGAAACATAGAAATGGCAATTTCTGAGAAAACAAATTGTGAAGAAACCTATTGATGTATAGAGCTGAAAGTAAAACCCCAGGGGCATTTATTCCCTTTACATGCTGCTGTCCCTAATGATATCCAGGCACCCCTCCCATAGACTGGGCTCCACTAAGCTGCTGCTGAGGAGGAGAAAGATTTACATTCCTTTGAACAGCAATATCACAGGATAATTGTTGGTCCATTGGATTTGGGTTAAATATTTACCCATACTTTGAAACCACAGCCTAAACAGGAGCCTTCACAGCCCTATGCATTCTCAGCAGTTCTTTTAACTAGCAAGAATGCCAGCATGTGACACAAGGATTAAGATTTCTCTTTCCAACCTCCCCCAAAAGTCAAGAAAAATCTTCCTGGTTGTCTCCTCAGCTTTTCTGCTGCACTCTCTCCAAGCAGCATTTACACTTGTCAGAAAGCTGTGCTATTACTACACTCTCAAATTTTATCTTGCATAGCCAAAATGCTACGTTAGGCCTATCTGCAAATTTCAGCGCAGTGCAATGCAGCATGTTCATGAAACAGAAGTTCATACACACAAAGCCAACATTAATATGCAGCAGTTGAAAATGGATAATCTCAGTACACTGAATGCCAATGTTGTAAAACTGTGAGATACACTAAACTTGGATATACTGTCATATTAAATACAAAACTAATGTTACTTTAGTGGAGAAAAGGAGCATCGGAATCACCAGAAGTGTGTTCCTAGTGTTACAGTGGGAATAATTACAGGGTATTGAATATGTTATAGAGGGAACTTGACAATGTGAGGCAATGATGTAACAAGGGAAGTATTTCCATATAGTTTCTGCTCTTAATTCCTTTGGGTAACAGTGACAGAAAAAATAAAGAGGGTAAGAGACAGAGAAAGAACACTAAACTCTTTCTAATCACCTTAAGTGTACATTAGAGAATCTGACTGCAACATTAGTGAAATTACACAGCATAGCTCAGATCAGGGGGACTGGATTTAATATACAGAAACCCTTTCATAGGCTGCACAGAGGATAATATGGTAAGGAACATTGGGCTGGAAATTTGCAGGGTGAAAAAACACACACTGTACAGTTTCATTAAAAGTTTGAGAGCAGCTGGTATTCTTGGTAACAAATCTTTCGAGAAGCTGCAGCAGACACAAACTAACATAGTCTTAAGGTGGTAGCAATTCCACAACAGCTTAAATAAAATACCTGCCTGGCCAGGACAGTGATTACTGTATTCATATGCAGTCTGGGCAGCCTGTCTCGAAGACAGAAAGACTAATTTGAGACATAAATTATTAGAGAACCTACAGATCTTCGACAAAACCAGCCTAGAAGAAAAAAAGCACTAGAAATTGTCCAAAGTGCAATGACTGAACGTGAAACAATGCTGACTTATAGTGAAGTCCCAAGGCCCAGACAGCCACCTGACAACCAGCAGTGTGTACACACTTTCAGTGCATCTCAGAAAAGAAGAAACATCTGGGAAAGCAAATGACATACAGGACAAATATGCATTTTTGGGCAAGAGATGGGGAATGTGCAGTGGGGAGAGTGTGTGAATGTGTAACACAGACAGATGCTGTAACTTAGATTTAGACAAAGGGATTTGCTAGTCAGAAATTCAATTCTCTAGAATGGGTGCACCATGACATACCTTAAATAGGGAAACAGAATGTTTACTATAGGAATTGGGTTTAACTAGGTCAGTGCCAAGGCTATCAACCCAGGAGATGCCCATGCAACCAGCAAGAGGGCAACAGCTCAAGTCTGGCAAGGAGGATCCCCAAACTTATCATCACATCTCTCCACAACTTTGAGCTCTTTTAACAATTATCAATAGGAGGAGAAGCATTTCCCTGGATTTTTCACTGCACAGATGAGAGAAGAGACACACAAAAGGATATAGCACAAAGATAAATATGTGGAGAGAGGTGGAAATGATGGGCAACAGATAGGAGCAGAACATCAGTGGAAGGAGAGTTTTGTAGGGAAAAGGAGGCATTACAAAGACAGGTGTTCAAAGGAACTAGAGGCTGTCACACAAGTAGAAAGAGGAGAAACACACAAAGAGCTGAGCAGGCAGCATTCATCTGGAATAAAAGAGCAGGCAGTGAGGCATATAGCAGAGACACAAAGAGAAAAGAGGGGCTGCAAGAGGAAGAAGTGTTTGCTCGCTTCTTCTGGAGAGTGAAGAAGGTTCATGAGCACACATGGAGGGCTGCAGTAATGGACTGAAGGCTGAAACCCACATCTCCCTCCAACCCCCTGGTCCACATCAATGAACTCTGAAGACATTATAAGGCTGTGCTGTTGCTGCAGTTTTAGGTGAAGGCTGTGAAATGAGGAGAGCTGTTCGTTAAGATGGAGTAGTATTTTATGCTGTGTAGGAGGGTGTTGATCTGGTATGATGCACTGTGTGGTGTTTACATCTACAGAAGTGCCAATACCAGAGACAGATGCTTTATAAAACAAACTATGAACATCTTAAAAGTCAAAGGTACACGGATGTGCCAACACAAGGCAATACTACCCTTGTTTTTTCTAAGAGCATAAACAACCCATTTACACAGATCAAATGTGGTTAAGGCAAATAAAGCTAAAGATTGATACACTGCCTATTTAGTACTTGCAGAAGAAATGCTGAGCTTCATTCTCAAAGGGCAGTGCTCTAAACCTGGACACTTATCAGAACTGGAAACCTGTATTCTATCTCTAATTGAAAGAAGCCATTGATACAATCTATCCCTGTAACTCTCAACTGTCTGCCTGTATCTTACCCTTGGCTGAGACCACAGTCCATCCAGCACATGAGCAGTGAAGCTAATTTCTCTTTTTTTCTGTCAATAAAACCAGTGGTAAGCTTCACTCTGTTGGGTTCTCACAGAGCTAATATGGACATCCTCAGTCCTGCAAAGAAGGTTACAGCTGACTAGCATGATCAAAGGTAAAGCTGCCTAAAGGAGAGCTGCTGAAGAGTAAGGAACATACAGGCACATAGGCTGAATATTTGAAAAAGGGCTAGCAAGTAACCCTTATCAGGAAGGGTTAAAGATTCAGGAAGAATCCAGAGGGAGGTGCACATCCCTCCTTTTGACCATGGGGTTCTACTGAGAGGATGAGGACTATGAGCACCCAGAGCTACGTGTCTTTCCTCAGCTCTCTTTGTCTTAAGCTCCAGAACAGTTCATACGTAACAGAAGCTTTCAAATAGGTGGCACTGCTACTTGAGAAAGGAAATTACTTCTGCCTCCATCAGCCAGAATCCCTTCCTACACAGCTTGGGGAAGGGTCATGGGCCTGCACAGTCATCCACTATCTCCCACAGAAAAAAAATGCCCTGAGCAACTGAGGTTGGGAAGAGCACAGACAGGTAGGGAAGATCACAGAGCATCATCTCAAAGTAACAGCCAGGACAGATAATGCATCAGCTTAACCAGGTGTTGTCAGATCAAATCAGAAACGCTGCTGCTACCCAGCTTTGAGTTAATGTAGGTCAAGACACTTCATTCCTCTCCTCTATATAATCTCCCACACTTGTTATGTAGAAAAATGCAAAACAAACAGCACACCAAAAATAGGCTGAAAAGCCAAAAAGATTACTCAGATTCTGTCGTGAGCATGTAAGACAGCAGGAGAGCAAGAGCTCCCAGATTTGGGAGATCAGGTGTATTCATGTCATTTAAGATTATTTGGTCTGTTTTCAGGGTACAATTTAATCACTCTTAGTTGACAGGTTAGAGAGCAATGCCCTAGTGTGTTCTGTATTCACAATAAATACAGATATATGACCAATGCAAAGCTTTTCAGTGGAATTTACAGAGGTGATAAAATTGGTCATACCAGAAATGCAGTGACCAAAACAAATTACAAGGCCTTTCTTGACAAAGCATGAACTCAGTTACATGTAAATTAACTGACACTGTAACACACCCTTTTTAAAACAAGGAGAAGCTAAAGCAACAGGAGCTTAACTGCAGTTGTGTTACACTGTTATCAGTTAAAAGGCCTAAATAAAAAAAAATTAATTCTAATTTTTAAGTAAAGATAGAGAATATTGTAACACCAGTTAAGGCCTGGTGAAGGGAAATGGTGCATAAAAGAAAGTTGGATGGGGGGCTGTTTTTAAAAAAGTAAATTAAAAAATTGAAACCTTCTGCCTCTCACCTGCAGTGGAATTATCATAAAAGGACACCAGGGTTTTTGGTTTTCCCAGGTTAAGAACACATTCACCCTTTTCCTCATTTCCTCTCTATTTTGTGACTTGGGAGAATATAGGAGAAAGAACTTCAAGTGCTGCAAGTTAGAGCAGACACTTATCAGGCTTGTAAGAGCTTCTGCTACTCTGTAAATCATCATTGCAAGCACCAGGTTATGCTATTGGAAACTATCTTTATACAGGAACTTTTAAAATACTGGTATTTGATAAGTCACATCTTCAGCACTTCAGTACTGCTGAACTTTTTTGGTCTACAGGCTTCTCTTTTCCCTGAGTCACCATAGCATGCACTTTCTTGGAGTAATAACCCCGTTCAGGCAGATTTTGGGAAGCCACTGTCCAACTGTGAGACACGTCCCTTCAGCTGAGACACAGTGACTGGGCATGTGAAGCCACCAATTCTAACTCAGAGCAAAGGAAAACACTCCTGCCTAAATCATCTTCAATTATTTAAGGCCACCTTGCTGTGATTTGCACTGGAAGAGCCCAGACATGCTCATGATTTCCTTTGTGACAAGAGCAGTGGTTCCCAGCTGTGGCTGTGATCTGCCCCCATATGCATTTTCACATGATTTCCCTTTCTCAGAAAATGATGTTAATCCTTCCTCAGCTGTAACACAGAAAGATCAGGACAACTGGCTTCTCTTCAGGCAAGCTCAAGGGCAGTGTCTCAGCTGAAATTCCTCCACCTGGACCCTGTTGTGATACCATTTGTTGTACAATATTAAGATCAGTGTGGCTAATGATGGAGTGCAGGGATGTTCTGATGTCATTAAATGGATGAGAATCTGTCAGGTTTTATTTCTGGCCAGTAATTTCCCCAATATCTCATGAAGTGCAGTGGGAAACAAACATGTTCTCTTGATAAATGAATTGATGAAAGGGAAAGCAGCCCAGCTGAGCTTAAAATAGTCAGATTGGTAGCAGAAGCATTCCAGTGGTAAAGAAGACAAAGGAAGTATTCTAAGACTATATATAAAGAAACTTTAAAAAGGAAAATAAGGAGCCTTACAGCTGTCTTTTGCAAAATATTAGTGTTAGCTTACAAGCACTAAAAAGAATTTAAATGATGCACATTGCATAAAATGAAAAAAATAAGTTCAGAAACCAGAGTCAGGCAGGGGGTCTGAAGTATTCTGTAAATAGCAGGAATAACCCAAAGCGATATATCTGAGCTATTACTGCACAAAACAACATCTTACATCTCCATCTTAGCATATTATTTTCCAGTTAAACCAATTACACACAAATCCACTTTTGATGGTTAACAGGAGATGGTAAAAATATTCTATCATGGAATACAAAAGCTACATTCTGAAGTAAAAAACCCCACCCACACTGTATAATTTTGTAATTTATCTTCAAGTAAACATCCTGTGAATTTGAAATGCATAGCCTGGACTGGAAGTTGACAGGTACCATCAAATTACGAGGTACTAAAATTTTTAATTTTGATTTTTAATCAAATTTTCTACCCTAAACATCAAACAGATTTTATGTCTAAAATACCATGTAAAAATGACACTCTCCCCTGGGAGATTTATCACTTCAGAGCACAAGCACAAAATCCGATCCTGCAAATGCTCCCACACGAGTAACCTGATACAGGTTGGGTCTCAAACAACTTACTGGCATGAATCCAGTGACCAGAGAGACAAGGATGGGAAACACTGGCACTACCACGGCTCACATCACTGGGGTGTTTATCTCAGTTTCTGCAGAATTAGACCCACAAACACAGGTTCCTAACATGCCTATTGTTCCCTCCTGAAGACAGACTCAGAGCCCTATTGGAAAGCCTGGCCCACACACAGAGCCTTTAATCCCACAGATGAGTATAGCGACTTCTTTCAGCAAGCATGATGCCAGAAAGGCTCAAGTCTGTCGCGTGAAAACGAGCCATCAGAAAAAAGATTTAAACTGGAAATGACAAATCAGAATGAGCAAAAAGTGGAACGACCCCTTTGAAGCCTAAAATAACATCTTTTAAGTTATTTCAAACAGCATCGTGAGGACAGGTTGTTGATTGGGGTATGGAGTGGGAGGCAGAGGACAAAACCAGCCTTGGCTTCACCAATACCATTACAGCAATTCATCCCAAAATGCAAAGATCTGGAACATGAACCTCCTCCCATGGCACACCACACTGGCCATGACAACCATGACCAATGGCCCTACTGGAAGGGTCTGGTTCACTTGGTCTCCACTCTTGTGGGTATAAATTCTGCGATATTTCAGGTCATCTCATCACTACAAGTGCCTGAATTGAAAGTGAAGCGCTTTTTCAGTGGCAGGGAGCCTTTAAAGTGCCACACAAGGTGCCTTGAACTCCTGATTCCTGGTGTGCATTACCCTGCTCAGGACACAGGGGCTGCCCCTCCTCAGCACGGGGTTCTGCTCACCTGACCTTCCCGTGACCACTGTTTTCTCCTCATGTATGTAAGAAACAATTCTACAGTGACTGCATCCACAAACCTGAAAAATGGGGCTTCAGCACTAAAAGAGACAGTTGTAAAGATTTGTTTCTCAGCGTTCAGCAACAGGTCCACTTGATGAAGACCTTTGTAATGAACCTCAACAGGATGAGACATGGTGGCTACCAGTGCCTTTGCCTGGCTCACAATGGCATTGTGAAGGAGCAGATTTTAATGCAACATGTCTCCTTCAACACATTTCTCAGCAACAGCATTCACAAGCACAACACCAAGAAGACAGTAACATTTCAGATGACAATCCAATTCCAATTTCAAGCCTCACAGGGTGCTATTACAAACAGCAGGGAAAAATTACAGAAGGTACTTTGGCACCTTTAACTTTTAATAGTCATTTTAATGCAGATGATCTTGACATAATTTTCCTGCCTATTTGGTAATCTTATTCAGAAAATGGATTGAACTCAAGATCATTTTGCAATATACAGTAACATTTATTTTTTTTCAGTATCTGTTTTCCTGAGCATCCTTCCAAGGGATCTTATAATAAATCAGTACACTCTGAATTGCTGGAATTTACTTGACTGTGTTGGCAGCTGGTGCTGATAGCTACAAATGTGAGTCACAGAACTGTAAATCAGAATATAGTGCATCAATGGATTTCTTTAGGCAGAGACTTTTTTAATAGCATCAAATGAGTGACTGCATTTATAGCTCAAGTGGTATCTTGAGTCCTGCTCCAGCTTAACTTGTAAAGTCAGTTTAGTGGCAATGAGACTTCAGCAATTTTTTCCCTAAAATTTACATTTACAAAAACAAGTGAAACAAAAACGAAAATTTTGGAATATTCACTAGAACGCTTTTAGGAAAGAATCACCTAGGAAAGGGAACTGACATTTCTTAGTCATATCTCTTTTTGGGGAAGGGAAAACAGGATAATCAAACCAGACCCCTCCACAAAATCCCGATCAGTGGTATGGCCACACAGGCTAAGATTTTTATGAAGATTAACATCACATCTTTTAGTCTGTGTCCCTCAGCACTTCAGCATAAAGATGATGAAACTATAAATAAAACGTCTGTGTACAGCTTTACCAATAAAAATACTTAGAACAAGTAACAGACCTTTAGATAAAGTTGTAGTGCAAAATCCCAAAGATGATTTGACATCCCACACATTTGTCTCTCTGCCTTCTGGAGATACTGATGGGCCAAATGGTATGTTTTATATTTACCAATATTTTTGCCATGACAGCAGGACCTCAGAACCAGCCTTCAACGGGGTTTGTGTTTTCATAAGCCCTAGAGAATTTTCCTTATATAAAGCTATTGGGAGAAACTTAACTAGGACGAATATATTTTCCATGGATACTAAGCTAAACTCTCACACAATAGAAATCAGAAGGAAAAATCAAGCCAGATATTTAGATCATACAAAATTGGAAAAAAATATAAGAAAAAGAAAATTAAAACAATTATTAAAACTGACAGATCAGAATTAGGAGGGAAAAAAGGTTTTTCTTTGACAAAATAAAAATTTCAGTATGGAAGTTAAAAAATTTAAGTTAAAAAATAAGTAACTTTTAAGGAAATTATTTGAAAGAAATCTTATTCTGAAAAAAAAATTAAAAATTATTTTATTTTAGAAAGTGAAAAAAACCTAAATGTTTCAAATTGGTTTGTTTTACTAATTGTTGTTTGTGCCAAACTAAGCTCTGCTCCACCACATCTGTTTCAGGTAGCACATCTATAGTCACATCAATCAAAATGTGTGCTAACAGTCTGCATTACAGCAGAACTCCCTGCTATGAATGCACAGAGAATTAGCTGGGATGCGTCATTTTACAGCACAGTAATTCCAACTAATCCTTTCCAAAAACCTTAAGAAAAAAACAGCAAGAAAAAAAGAAAAAACCCCAAATGAGTCAATTTTACTTTCTCACAGAAAAAAAAAAATCACATCATTACATTCACTGACATTAATTTTTTTTTAACTGTATATTTGGAAGCTTGAAACATAGTTTCAATATAAGAATAGTAGAGTAACTATTCCTATACAGGTAGGGATTCCTATACTTTTATACTGCTCGAAGTATGAGTCAAGATCTGCTGCACTCTATCCTCTCTGTACATTTGATGTATTCACAAAGCCAGTGTGTAGATGGATAACTCAGGTACTTCCCTGGGAACTCAGGTTTTCTAGGCTGTCCTGTTCCTTTGGAATGGATTTCTGGAACTGCCCTAAGGAAAAGCAGGTCTGCAACATGGAGTCCAATCTGCCAACCAGGGCAGCTGGAGCTCAAGTCAGACAGTGTCAATATTTGTCAGATGTCTCTGCTGCATGACTGGACTAGTTCCTATAAGGCCTCTGAATTCCAGAAAAAATACGTAAATTCTGGATGCAGGAACCAGTACAATTGTTTTCACAACATCTAAACAGCAGTAAGACATGTCTCCGTGCTGTTTCCCAAGTCGTTGCTCCATCCGGATGAAGGATGGCATGCCCAGCAGTAATAAAGATGGGGAAGAAATTTGGCACAAATTCATATTTGGGAATTTGGAAATAACAAGAATTAAAAATGGTATGTTATATTCAGAACAATGAGATTTAAGGAAAAGCAAATTTTATCACACATCAGTAAGATGTCTTTAAACTAACAAAATGCTAACACAAGTAACGGCTGCCTGAAACCTAATACTCCAGAGGTGGTAGATATTTAAAGTGGGATTTCATCTAATTTCTCAATTTCTAATTCTCCTCTTGTTCAAGCTATGTGATCATTTTGGTCTATATCTGCCACAGACCTCTGGCTGCCTTCATTTTTTTAATTATTATTCAATAAAAAAATGAAAGCAATCGTAATTAGAGTCTGCGGGAAGCAAGTAAATCCAAGACAAGGTCAAAGAAATGTTTGCTGTCCCAAGGGCACCACCAGAAATGAAGTGGTGAGAATTCTGAACCACTTCCCTATTCTCTCTGTGCCTGTTTACAAATGATAAAAGAAGATTTCTCAGTCACTCACATACAGATATCACACCAGCAAATCCATCAATGATAAAGCCCTTAATACCATCACACTGGACTCAAGATATTACATATTTTGCCTCTGTTTCTCATGATCTGTAAAAAAAAGAAAGAAAGATGGATAAAATTAGAGATAAACTTCAAAAAGAGAATCCAAAGATGCTGAAGTGCTAAAAGGCTCTCCTTTGAGAACTGAAGTATATAACTTTGTAATTAGACTTTGGATGAGAGGACTACCATGTCTTAGTCTATTGTTGTTCTTATCAGTGGTCTCTGGAGACTGTGGACAACATCCAGTAATGATTGCAGAATTTGATCATGTTTCTAAATTAATTGTGCTTTGGCCTGTTGGGAGTATGCAGTCATATCCAGTGGAGAGGAAGGGAATAATACTGTATAGTGCCAAATAACCCCAAATAGTCATTGTACTCAGCCTAGGCTGTGATCTAAATCAACTCAATTTACATAACCAAGTTGAACGTATTAATTTACATAATCAGGTCTAAGTACAGCAAAGGTATGCAGCTGCAGCACTAACACATTTCTCATTCAGGATTTGCAGTCTATTAGTTGTATTCAAATGACCTGAAGTATTTAAAATTTCTATACAGCATTACCATGGCAAAGAAAGGGATTTACTTGGCTGAATAAAGTGGGGTTGGGAGAAAGATTAAAGAGAAGCAAACATTCCAATTTTTATTTTTTTAAATTCCTGTGTGTCTGGCCAGACAGCGCTTAATGAATATGTACCTCAGCATCTATGACAACTCCAGACAGGATTCTCACAAGGAAGTAAGCTGCTCTGGAAACCCCAAACAAAAAAATCACAAAATCACAAACATACTGCAGTACTTCAAGTAAAAAAAATAGGAAAGGACTTCAGAGATGTCACAGTATTGAATAACCTGAATGCTTATACCCATCAAAGCTTCACAGATTTCTAACCAAAGGACCAACTGTTTTTTCAGAAAGGAAGGAAGCCACAGGCTGGCATTCAGCAGAATGTGTCCTTTAGAACTCCCCAAGATACTGTAACCTCACCATCTAAAAAGACCCCCCATAATCACCTCAGTACTGGGGGCACTGCAGACAGTGGGGCCCAGGGGAGCGGCTCAGACACGGGGGCTGCTCTGTCTGAGGTGGATGGAGGGCAGAGAAACCTGAGTGAGCAGAAACCTGGGCTTCTTAGCAGCCCCCATGAAACTCTGGCCCAGCTGCCATCAACCTGCTGTGTTTGGCCATTGTCCCCAAGGCTGATCTGTGCATTCCACTTGCAATTTCCATAATTCTTGGGTTAGGACACTTCTACCTGTGCTCACCAGCTCACCCTTGGACAAGGGCCAGTGCAGAAGCACTTCTACAAAGTGTCACAGTGCCCTGTTCGTCCTGTGCACAGACTGGCTCTGCTGCAGTGCTTATGCCATTTTCATGCCTGAGAAGCACAGGACTAGCTTTACGTGGGCTCCCTGCTTCTCACCAAAGACTGGCAGAGCTCAACTGATAAACTCATTTATTACAAGTACTACTTCAGAGAAGCTCTAAAATTCTTCTTTGGCAGCCGTGCCTCCTCCTGCCATCCCTGAGCCCATAGTAGAGCAGCTGCTTGGGCATTTGCTCATCAGCTGTCTGTGCCACATGTCCAGCCCAGGGCATCTGAGCCCTCACAATCACTGCTTTGTCACTGCATTTCTGGGCTCATTCTCATGTTAGCTGCAGGGCACCCCAGGAGATGGTAAAAATTGATTACACTTCAAGTAATTTCTCAAAGAAACACTCTGTTTAAAATGTGAGTGCTTCTGTTCTGCAGTTGTTTCATTAGCAATAAGAAAAAAAAAAAAACAAAAAAACCCACCCAAACCCCCAAAAAAACAGAAACAAAGAAAAAAAGAAATCTGCAGCCCCACAAATAAAATCTGATTCACTTACAGTTTCTAACATTTCCATTCTGTCACTGCCTTTGAAAGCCAGTTTCAAACAACCCCTGCCTACCAAATTGCAGAGGAATTATTCTCAATTACAGCCCTCCATCTGTTAAAAAGTATAGTCAGTGATCAGTGCTGACCTCTCCTGTGACAGGTCAAACAGATGAAAAATTCTGACAGCAGCTCAGTTTTGAAGCTCCAGGGAGAGGCAGACAGAGAAAGAAGGAAAGAAATAAGGTTCCTTTTCTCAATTTTATTTTAGCCTTTTGTGCGTGTGTGTGTGCTATTAGTAAGACCACATTTGCTTTCTCTCCACTGAATAAATTGCACATGGCAATGCAATTTTCTTTAAAGTCATTAGCTTAATGTTTTAATTTTGGTATCATTTGCAAAAATCTCCACCCAATCAATCACTTCAACTTTTGGTTCCTAGTTCTGGACAGTTCTGCTGAGCAGCACAACTTTGCTCCCCTCTCTCTTCCAGTACCTATATAACTAGGTTGCACATAAATCTGAAAGGATTGAGCAATGTCACAGTATAGGGAGGGACATATTTCTGGGGACACCTCGCCAAGCTAAGGACTAATCACTGAAAACACTCTTTCAAAGCAGATTTGGGTTAATTAAATTTAACTGCGTGAAGAGAGTTTCCTTTAAAAACTATCTGACATTTACCTGTGACTGCTCCCTCCAAGAAAAGGGTTTCTCTGAAGGGAAGAGACACCGACCTAATGAAAGGTAAACACAAAACAGTCTCACTTAAGACCGACTTAGCAAAGTCTATACACTCCTGCATCCACAAGGTAGAGCCGTTAATTAGGAGTGGGAACTATTTATGTAGCTGGGCTGCCACTTCTAAGGATTTAAAAAAGATTAAAAGGACCAAAGGAAGAAGTGTCCCCTCAGGAGCACTTCCAACCCACATTTAGGTCAGCTCCTGACTGATCCTTCAGCTATACCAGATGTGTTTTATTAGAGAATGCTGTGTTCTGCCCCCAAAAGAAATGCAGTTACTGAAGCTGACTGGAGAGAACACAACCCTGCAGCCTGGGCAGGCCAAGGAAACAGGAAAGCAACATTTTCAATGACAGTGACAATCTTACAGAAAATGCTGATATTCACGCTCATCTGCTACTCCACTAATCTTTTTATGACTAAAATAAAGAGGAAAAGGAGGTCTAGAGCTGTTAAATAGTTTCTTCTTGAGATCATTGGCTAAACAGGAAAAAAACCAAGCAGAGAACCTATAACTTTACAACATTTCAAAATGCAAAAAACCATTTTTTTTTTAAATAAAAACAAAGGCAAAAAACCATCTGATCTGACACCCCATTTTTATTCCAAGTTAACCAGAACTGTCCCTTCAATCTGTACTAAATGACTTCTAGGTTGGGATGCTGCATGTGTGATCATGGAACTTGCTTAATCAAATCAGACTGATCTCAGAAGAAAATGTTCTTTGGGAACAAAAATCCAAATGATTTATTTTTAACATGTCAAATCTAAGGAATATTTTCCTACAGCTGTGCATGCTAACTACAGAAACACTTTTTTCATTGACTATTTTAAGCAGAAGATATGTTCTTTGTGTAAAAAAAAAAAAAAAGGAAAACACAAATTCAGTTGCCTATTTATCTTTGCCTAAAGCGGCAAGAAACTGTTTTGTTCTTGATTTTGTCTCATTAATAACTGTGGGACAAAATTTTGGCTTTTGTTACCCTTAGCTTCTAGTCATGAGCAACCCACCCTCCTGGTGGGACAATTATTACCCATGAAGCTGGTCCTCTAGGGTTTTTTCTGCCTTATTCTCATACACTCTTACACTCATAGGCATCTTTTCGATTTCTTGACTCACTGTTATTGTTCTTTTCTGCTGTTTTTCATCATCCTGTGGGCATCAGAGCTGGGCATGGTACCACAGCACTGGCCTCACTGATGTGATGTATGAGAAAGGGAAAGGCTTTGGAGATCATTTCATCAGCTCCACTGACAGCAGAAGACTGCTTCAAATTCATCAAAACAAAACGTGCTATAGTCATGTAAAGTGCTGTTAACTCCTCTGCAATTAGAAGGTTAATATATTCAAAATTCAGTCCTAGATATCAATTCCCCAGTAAATTGATTTTTTTTAAAAAAAAAAAAAAAAAGCTCATTTCACTTTGAGTGAAATCCCAAGGAAGGTCTCCAGCTCAGCAGAACCAGGGCTGGGGAGGCACAGGAATGTGAGCCAGCACTGGTGATTCAGTTGTACATTGTTCCCCCATATTTCAGATGTAAGGTCTCACTGCAAAGACAGGTGGGTTCTGCAGAGACAATCTGAGGATGAAGACTTTGTATCGTCTCAGGTATGGGGAAATGGCCACTGCATGTGATTTCCAGTTACATTTTGACCACAACTCCTTACAGACTTTATTTTTGAAGTCTGAAGGATGGATTTTTTTCCTAGTTCTTACATATTATTTAGCACTATTAAAACATTTCCACCTCCTTCCCTAGAAAGGATGGGCAAAGCAACTATCATACAGTCTCTGGCATGCCCCACACCCCACCCTCAGCTGTTGAGATGCTGTCCAGACTAAGACTAGCAGGACATGACCTGTGTTTCACCCAGTCCTTGAGAATAAAAGACCCCACAATAATTATCTTGATCATAATTGCAATTTTAATAATCTGACAAGAGACATAGCTCAGAAAATACTCCAGAGAGCTTTATCAATTAAATTCACCTCCTCAGTTACTATTGCAACTCATACAAGGTCTACAACACTTTTCAGCTTTGCTATCTTGGGTGGTGATAAATACACTTTTATGACTTTCCAGATGTTAGTGTACAAAGTCCCTTTCATTATTCATGCTCCATAAACCCATACGAAGAGCTGGGCACAGATCAAGCACATGGGAAACCTAATTCCAACTATCTCACCATATTTTAGAAGTAATTTAGCAACAGCATGCTCAGTGCCCTTATTTATGAAGGTTATCTGCCTTAGAAATATATAAAGCCTCTACTTGTCCTTTTACAGAAGTTTTTCACTACTGAAGCTCAAAACACATCACGGTAGCATAAGTCACACAAACAGCCAGCAAGGGGATACAACAAAGCCTGATTTAACTGACAATCTCTGCTTTGAAGGTAAAACTTCCCAAGGAGGTTAGACCCAGAAGTTGACCTGAAGGCTCATCTAACAACACTTTGTGTTGTTGAACATGAAGGAGTCAAAGACTTAAAGAGTCCAAGAGGCCAAGAAGAGTCATGAGACCATGACCAAGAGAACCTGCAGTTCTCTTTTTTAAGAAGGATTTGTGAAGGTTTATTTTGCATTTTAGGAGATTGAAGATCTTGGTTTAAACCATTTCTTAGCTACCTGGTTGACCACATTACACCATGGGCCTTCAAAATGGAAAACCAGGTTTTTGCTAATCAACTAAAAAATGCTACCAAAACATCTATTTTATATTAATATTGGCAAAGACTAAACACTTCACAAGATAATAGTCTGTATTTACAGTTTACATGTTAGCAGCATGGTCTCCTTTCTGCAGATGTGTTCCAGCCTCTAGGATTAGAAATCCCCAAAACACTAATAAACAACAAGCACAACAGCAGAGAGAACTTCAGATTCAAATAAGTCTCTCTCCCATCAAAAGATCCAAGTGCAAAGCAATATCCCTAATTACTCTGATACCTCCCTTACGAGTGACACATGAAGGCAGAGGGATACAAATCATAGTCATACGTGACACAGTGCCCAGTGAGGCAAGGGATGCTCTGAGAGAGCAAACCAAAGGGCACAAGAACTTTGGGAGACTCAGAAATCTGTGAGCTTTGGTGGAAAAAAATATCCTTTGTTGCTTCATAAAGAGTGGAGGCAACAGTACCATGTGTTTCAGAAACTCCTCCAGCTTAATTCATAACGTGCCTTTCCCTCTGTGCAGAAATAAAGAGTGCAGGGAGTATTCTGCCATAAGCAGTAGTAAATGAACCCAAACCCTCTGCCACATGTATTTGTATGTAGGTGGATGCTACCTTTTTTTAATGCATAGTGTTTCATTGCCAAGAGATCAGTCAGAACATATGTATCAAATCAACACTTTCACAGAGCCAACTGTGAAGGAAAAAAAAAGACAAAACTTTTCTCATTCCCTTAGGGGACACAACCAGAACAAAATAATTGCAACCCTTTTCCTGCGCTCAGGACCCTTCCAATCCCCTCCTGAACCACCTTGGGCAGTCCAGCTCACAGGAGTGTGTCCCTCCTACATTTCTGGACCCGAAAACTCAGAGGAGCAAATCCGCAGCAACAGCCAGTGTGATCTCTGGCTCCTCAACTTGGTAAGTAAATAGAGGTGAATTTGTGGCTTCTGTCCTCCCTCTATTGCTGGGAAAGCCTCACCCCATGCAAAGGAAATTGGAATCAGGGCTCTGTGGGACACATCCTCGTGCTCTGCACACTCTGGGAAAGTGTAACAAGGTCACTCACACACCACAGGGAGTGCTGCCTGCAACAGAGCGCTAGCTTTGCACCAACAAAACAAAAATACAGTGTTAATCAAATAACTTACTTTACCTTTTAAACTAAATCAAGGTAAATTGGCTTTAATTTGCCACAGACATCCTTCTAGCTTTCAATACTCAAATGTTGCAGCACTGAGCTATCTTCTGACCACTTTTAACTACAATTCCTTCAGAATGAAGTGATAAGCATAGAGCTAAGAACGACAGAAAAAGTTTAGATCATTTCAAGGGAGTTATTCTGAAAAGCTGCCGGCTCCATTTATGACATACAGGAATTTCATGACGGATTCACTGAAACCAGCATCAAAACAAAAGTGTAAGGAACTCCTGAGGAAGCATGAAGTGACTGTACATCCACATTTGTCATCCATAAACTCAGTTCTGTTACCAGGAAATCCTGCCTACTTTTCTTGATGATGGATATTACAAACACATAATTTGCCTCAGAGGCAAAGTAGAAATTAAAAATGTATTAATTCATGCAAACTGAGATTGGGATACATCCGTTCTGTTTTGTTCTATTATTAAAATAAGAAAGTTTAAACAAGATGAAAATTTGGTATGAAACATAATCCTGAAACTCCTAGGGTCCACTACAATGCTTGGACAAAATTCAAATACATTTTATCCAAAGTATAGCACCAGCTTCTATCAAAAAATTATATGTTCAGTCACAAATGGTTATTGTAAAATCTTTATTAACCTAAGTGCATATAAAAATTGTGAATTCTTAATACAAAGCAGTATTTGACTTTTAAATTTCATTTTAAGCTTGCCCTGTTCACTTGGAATGTGATTACAGAGTAAATTAAAAAGTAATCACATGTGAATTACATTTCCTCATGAATGTAATGACTTCAGGAGACTGATTAATGTTAAGCAGTGCCTGTCCTACCTCATGCATACCTTCCCAGGTGAGATGTGCAAGATAGCTGTCGTGAGTTGATTTAATTTCCTTTCTCTGGTAGTCCAGTGAGAAATGTTGAACAGAAACCAATTCAGCGCGTTCATTAGATCTGGGTATGTTCGCTCCTTTTGTCCATCCAAGCACCATCTGCAAAATGCTATCAGTGTCAGCTTATGATTGTGAGCAAGCCCCAAGAGACTTAGCTCATCCTGTACACTGTATTCGAGCCAGGAAAACTCTTTACATTTAGATAGAACAACTCAGCTGGTGCACAGAGCAAGAGATACATATGTGTCAGCATATTAAAGCCTGATGAAAAAGAATACCTAGGAAATAGGCCTGTCTAGGAAAATACACACACAAATATATATATATATATGTGTACCCATTAAAAACTGTATGTAACTCAAAACATGCCTAAAACGTTTCAAAAATAAATTTTATATGCATGGAGGTATTAAATTAAAAATCATAAAATTTACAGGAATAGCTTATTATCTGTGAGTAAAACAAATAGCACAAAATTCTGTCTCTAACACAATACCCACACAGTAGCCCAGTTCAAACTTTGTCCCCTAAGTATTATTTTTAATTTAAATAAGAAGCAGAAAGAATATTAGCCTTATCCTCAGTTTGATCGGATCAGTTCTCCTTATATCTTGTCTTTCCCATATCCCTCTTTTATTATTGACTTTAATAATAAATAGGAATCCACTTAATATCATGGATCAAGTGAGTCATAAGAAATCAATCCAACTTTCTGCACAGGTTTGTATGTTTCTGTAGATGGTTTCTTTTCAGATATTCATAGTTCCAGACCCTTTTGTAAGCAAAACATTCCACCAGATACAGAGAATCAGCAGGGTGTTTAATCATATGAGAAGAGGTAAATGCAGAATGTCTCTGAAGTCAGGAAAGGAAGATTTCTCCAAAGGAACCAACCCTACATGACTCATCACTGGTCTCAGAGGGTGATACTGATGTTTTTCCAGTCTTAGATACCTTGATGGGCAATAACATGAATGGAAAATGAATACAGGGAGACCAGCATTTACAAAGCAAACTCTCACTTATTTTTTACCCAGTCAGGAAAAAAAATTAAATTAAAAAAGTATAGACCCAGCAATGATTTTAGCTGCATTAATTTTGCAGCTTAATTCAGCCTTGTAAATACTAAGGACAAAAGCACAGTCTAATTGTTCCAGAGCCCAGTTCATCTCTGCTGGCAAGAGGACTGTTCTGAATTCTAAGTGTGTTTTTTAGTGGCAGCACGAGAATAAATTCCAGCATATTAACAAGGCTTTTTACAATTATATATTCATATGTATATATATTCCTTTTCATCACCTTATGTTGTCACTTTTCATTATTTGTGTATCCTCAGCAGTAAGGCTTTGTTTCTATTGATTTTCCTCGCCATCCCAAGCCTGCTCCATCTCCTCTTAGTAGTGCTCCTAACACAACACAGCCCAGTGCTTCTGCTGTCTTTGCCATCCTGGTTAGATCCCAGGTGGAGCCACCCTTTCACAGCCTTATTTTTTGGCTGGCCCTGTAGCAATACATTCTCTTCCATCATCCACCTGTGTCCAAACAAGTCACATTTTGGGACATACTAGATAAAAATTGCCTCATTTAAAACTCTATTTTGATGCAGCAACAAATAAAAACTCTGCAAACTGGACTATCTCCTGATAGCAATAAAAATCCCTGCATATAACCCATTTATAATCTATTCTTATATGTGAAAGTTCAAAATATCTAAACATCTTCTTAAAAAGAAAAGGTCACCTGTAACAAGTGACAACATCATTATGTGACTATTAATACAACTATGCTCTCAAAGGGGACCCTTTACATTTTGTGCAATGTTATGCTCCTTTTCCAACCCATCAGGTTATTGCTTTAAGCTTTCCTCTTGACACCCACTACTCCAGTTCCCCTTCATGAGAAAGACACACAATCACCAGACACGTTTTTCAGACAGTGTATGATGGTGCTCTCCTCCAGTCTGCTGCTTTTTATTTCATTGGACATTAAGGATCTCAAGAGACTCAAGAGACTATTCATAAAGACAGTGAGAGAGATTGCTGCCCTAAGTATCATTCTGTCTCTTAAATAATATAACTTGAAATTAATTGGCATTAATTCACTTGTTCAGAGTTGTACAGGAGATGTTGTTTACAAACAGCAGCCATGGTTGACTGATTGCAGATAGGTAATTAATTTAGAAAAGGGATATTGTAAAATAAGAATCCAATGTAATCTCAGCAGGTGTCACTGCAGTCAGAAGAACATAACAGAAAAAGGATGCTGAGTATTTAGATGGCACAGGCATCGCCTGTTCGAAGGAAATATTTATTCTATTTACCTGGCCCCTTCCAGTTATGAGCATATTTTTAATCACAAATATTCAATTCAGAGCTTGACTTAAGTTAGTACTTTACTGGCATAAAGATTCAGAGGGTAAGCACAGTAATTCTCTGCCCAGAATGAAACTCCTACAGCACACATTGCTTGTAATGAGTGTTACCATTGAGACATTTTTCTGCAAAATGTGTTCCCTGAATTATAAATGAAAATAAAATGAAACATCTAGCTTGACACAGGTTACTTCAGTATGTACCTACTGCCATTTTTCAGGGCAGGATGTTTTCATAAGCAATGCAGTGAAGGCGACAGGATGTTAGTGTAGATGTCAGGGTGCCTGAGTCTATTTGAGCTCTGCTATCCATTTGCCACATCTCTTTTCCAAATGACATCTTACCTCTGTGCCCTGTTCTCCTGCCATATTTGCTTCTTATACTTACTTAGTTTTGAGCCTCTTCTAACTCCCTCATTTTGTGTCTGGGCAGCAGGTAACTTAGTGGAGTTCCAGTTTTGATTTAGGCCACAGAGAGGGGGTGATGCACATGTGCTGTGCCACACTGTCCCATGCTGGCTCTGCACTCCTGTGCAACACCCCATCTCACACTGAGCAGCCAGGAAACTGGACACTGCCTAGTTCAGACAACATGGTTTGGCCCCTCCTGTTCCTTACTGGCAAATTGTTTCTCCGTCCTCACAGATTACACGATGTTCATGAAGCAAAACAGAAACCTTGATAAGCTCAGCATTTCTCTGCTATCAGGATTTATCTATCAAAATATACAACTACTAGGATTTGAATATTAACTGATGTGGCACCACCGCTGTGAGATGGATATGGCAGCTCAGGGCAGATTTTTCTCTGTTACAGGTTATGAACTGCAAAACTAGTAGCATAATCAGCTGCTGAACTATGCCACTTAAGAAATCATAAGGCAGCGTGAGGAAAGCTTTCAGACTAGAAAACTTGAAATTTTATCAAGTGTTCTACTAACTGTTTTCCATTTATTTTTGAAAGAGACAAAACAAGAGACAGCATTTTAAAACACATATTTACAAGGGCCACATTTCTGAATGCGTCCTCCTCTCAAATAAGGCAGTAGCCCAAGGAAAGGGGAAAACCAAGAACAGCTCACATCGGGCTGCCATCACCTTTCTGAGTTACTGTACAGCAGGAGCATTTCTAATACAGAACTATTCTCCAGCTTACTTGATATTACTGGCTTCACACTGAAGATCTTCCCAGCTCCCAGCACTCTCCAGAAGGCTTCTCACACCCTAGCAAAAACACACATCAGCTACAGAGCGAGCCCCAGTCCTGAGAAGCTGCCTCCCGACAGCTTCCAAAACATCCCATCCCTGGTGCTCTTTTCCTTAACAGCTTGGAAACACAGGTTCAAGGCCAAAAGAACAAAGAGTCAGGGCTCCAGCTAATTCCGTGGAGTTGCAGCTTGACATACCAGAAGAAGAAAATTTATCCCAGAGAGGCTTCCTGAGGAAGCTGAAGGGAACCAGTAACTCGTCACCAAAGCCTTTGTACTGTTATGGAGCTTCACAATACTGCACAGGCATCTATAACATGGCAGTGTAGCAATTAAAGTCTTCTAAACAAAGTAAGTTTGAAAAGGGAAGGGCAAAACTGTTCATCTGAGCATGGTTCACTTTGCAAAATTTGCCTGACCGTTACCAAGGGACAACAGGAAACCACTACACCTTTAACTTGCTCGGCATGCAGAAAACAAATGTATTAAGCAGTCAACATACTTAAAGACAAGGGGAAAACAAAAAAAAGACCAAAAAAAAAAAAGACCAGTAACAACTTTTAAGACAACGAACACTCATTTAGGATGCAGAAAACCCAACTTCAAATCCCTCTGCTGTTTCTTTCAGTGGCTTGAATCTGGTTCATGCCAAAGGAACGCCCTAAGCACTTAGTAACTTTGAAGTGCAGCAGATTACTTGCTCTTGTATTTTGTAAAACCTTTCAAAAGATCTTTTCATTCCAGTGAAAACGAAGCTGATTTCACAGTGTCATGTTTTTGTGCACCTTGCAATTGGTGTCTTCCAGTCAGACATATTAGCATTCTACAAGATTGCATTCAAAAATAACTGAAATTACCTTCAATCTTCTCAAAAAACTTGAAGGTAATTTAGGATTAATCTTCTCAATAGCCTTGATCTGAAATACTCAAATATGGATTGATTCATTAAGGTGTTAAGTAAATATTTCTTTAACGACTGAATTTCTCTCAGCATTCTGCCTTTACCACCTATTGTAAGAAGTTGAGCTTCTTATTGAAAACCAAGGATTTTCAACAAAGAAGTGGAAGGCTGTTGTTATTCTGACTGCCCTTGGAGGCCCATTGTCTTGTAAAGACAGCAGTTAAATCCCCAGTAGTTACAACTGGAGAAATAGTCTATTTAATGTGTTGGTATTTTTTTCTGACTTTTGCAGTTAGGCCTCTTGCTGGTTCATGTTAAAGGGCAGCAGTGAAAGACACAATAGTAATTGCATCAAGTGGCACCACAACCTTTAGGCACCATTAAGAAATCCATCTAGCTTTTTTGAAGATAACAATTATGCCCTTATACTGTGTAATTTTAAGAAAATTGGCTGAAATGCCAATTCACCTCTTGTGTTCTTTGTCTTACCAATAAAATAAATAAAATACATTCTAGTACTAAGAGTATTAAGAGGTACATTTTCCTTTTGACAGAGGTATAAAACTGTCATTAATATGTTTTAAGAGAAGATTATAGTCTTAAATGTAGCTATCCTTTCCACTCCTGACACGTCAAATTAATCTTTGCTTACACCATTACATGAACTAGACACAGGATGAAAATTCATGCCTCTGTAAAAAGACACTGCAAGTCTCCTGTGATACTGAATTTCCATTGTAAGTGTTAAGTGACAACATGGACCTCATTTCTGCCATGAATCTCATGGGCAAGACTCAGTTATTTCTATGAAAACTGACAATACAGCCTCCTAAAGCTGCTAGCAAGAAGGGTACAGCAGTGCTACCTTCGTTGGCTGAATTTTATCTACCAAGGACAAATTACATGCATAGTATATATTATGTATATTTATGTTCAGTTATTAATTCATGATCCAGATGAAAAATCCACATGGTTAATAATGACACAGAACTTGGACTGCTCTACACAGCAGATTATAAACCTATTTGATTGCCTAAGACATAGACCTAATCTTCACTTCTCCATGAGAATTGCTTCAAAGTTGCACTGCCTACTTTTAAGATTAAAAATGAAATAAAGACCAAGATTAATAACATTCACAGTGTTTAAACAAAGATTGCCAGCTGATATCTTTTAGGGGAAAAGGCCTAAATTAGTTCTGTCAGCTTCCTTTTAAAGAGTTATGTGTTACAGTGATAAGAGGGGCAGCAATCATGTTTTAAAAGTCGAGCACAGCAGTGTTCAGAGGACCTGAGCAGAACAGTGTATTGGAGGCTCCAAAGGGAAATGAATACAGAGATTACTCATCACAATTAATTTTCAGAGCTTCCAACATGGCCATGTAACCCCAACTCTTTTGTAAATACATTGTAAATTGCAGGGGTTCGGGAAGCAAGTAAAGAAGGATGAAAGGATGATGCTTCATCACAAAAAGTTTCAAAGGGTTGCATTGCTGCATCAGGCCTTGTATAGCACAAGAAATTTGAACTGTTCTGACTGTGGGTTCATTGGTAGCTCAAAGAGAGTAAATGAAAGTGCACTGTATCCCTACAGGAGGTGCTTTTTTAAAATATCAGACTTCTCCGTATAAGGAGGAGAGTAATGTTATCAAACAAAACCCCTAAAGTTTTAAGGTGGTGTGGCTGCATCCAAAGGAGGATTTCACCCCTCATTAAAAAAGCCCTAATGATGCAATGAGCACCCATAAAGCATTACACCAAAACCACAGGGGAGCCTTTCTAGTACTGTTTTTCCTGCTGTCATCACATGATCCTTTGAGAAGGCCCCAAAAAGCCAGGTCCTGGGGAACCCCATGCAGCACCCAGGGGTGTTTGCAGAGGCACCACCAGCTGAAAACCCCAGAGGGGCAAAGGGCTTGCACAATCTCCCACCTCACAACAAGCAAGTTATGGTGCTGGCTAGACAGTTTGGCAGAAGCTCCTGAAACAAGTAACTCACAAAAGCTCCTCATAAATTTGCTTTACTTTGTTCTGCACTCTTTGCCTTACAGGAGTGCAGCTGAGAAATCTTCTTACTCTGATTTTGGTATGGTTGATCCAATGTTCATGCAGAGCCAATGTTCATCCAGGGCCATTCCTACTGAAACAGAAGGCTCTGTGAATATAGTTCTTTGTGACTATTTTCATCTCAACACACCTGGTGGTGAAGGAAGGACTCGAAGTAATCTCTACATAGAAATGTCACAATTTAAAGCACCTTTTTTCCACACCTGTCAGGTCCAGAAAGGGTGTCAGAAATCTCTGTTCAAGTGCTGACAAGCTCAAGCTAAGATTTGGTGTGTTGGAAAACACTGTACCTTAAATTGGTCCCTGCCTTGGGTTTCAGTATTATCCTTGAGCACTGAAATCCCTCACTTGCCTGGGAAAGGATGAAATCCCTGTGCCATGCAGATATTTTAAAGAACAACTTCAAACTGTCTGATACCAGACAAAGAGTTGGAACATTTCCAGTGAGATATGATATATATACAGAATCTACCATGTGTGCATCAGGAGAACACACAGAAAAGCACAGGTGTGTGCTATCTATACCCCCATCCATATATACACACCTACACGTACAGCAACACATATACACACGTGCTGCTGAATTACAGCTGCTAAAACTATACATTCAAAGAGTATAGATTCCATCTGATCAATCATTCAAGACATATTTACCTTTAATCTGCATAAAGGACATGATGAGAAAGCCAAATATGTCACTGTGAAGACATGTTAAACCAAAGAAATTCAAAGTGCTCTGGGCAAAACACCAGGATCATTAAGTATTTTAATCACATTCTTATAGGGACAGCCACATAAATGTATTCCATGGCTGGAAACCTGACCAATCTTTTTTGATGTCTTGCCCAGAGTGAAGTGAATCACTTTATTATTTAAATAATTATTTTATTTGTAAACTCACTTTTAAAAATTTTATATTAGCCTAGAGTGAAATTCAAACTTTGAAAGGGTAGCCTATTAATACCTAAATCTATTCAAATAAGACGTTATCTAAAATAGTAAGGGCACAGCAACTGCAATTTTCACTTCTTTTAATTTGAACCACTATAGACCTTTCTCAGTTGGTCCTTTTCAGACATTTCAAAGTACCTTGAAAACTGAAAAAGGGTCTTAAAAGTCTGCAGTAAAAAAAAAAAAAAAAAAAAAAAAAAAAAAAGGAAAAAAAAAAAGGCTTCCTTAGACACAGCACAACAAAAGCCAGTATAAAACTATGTCCTGGACATCCATCCAGGATGTTACAGTAGAATTGGGGAAAACCCAGTATTACAAGCAACCTGCAACACAAGCATGGGAAGCTACTACCACTTTGTTTAACTCCCCTTCCTCTCCTCTCCCACACATCTAGTCCAGTTGTTGAGTCTCTTCCATCACTAAATTTTCAGGGTCAGGATGAAGCCAGCACATCCTCCTTCTGCCTGGGCTGACCAAGAGAGTCTCTACACAGAATCACACTAATTTCCACTCATAGCAATTTCTTGCAATAGTCAGGTTGGTAAGACAATGAAAAACCAAAACCAGAGAAAGAATGTGTAAATATACACCAGAAATGGAAAGTAACAATGGCAACTCATGCCATGGATTACAAACACCAAAAGAAGAAAGTAAAAATGTGCAATGACCTTCACTGATCAGAACTCAGCACTGCTGCCCACAGCAAGATGTGACTAAGTAGCCTCTCTGCCAAGTTTTTGAAGAATTTTTTGAATGGAGGCTGGCATAAAATTCCTGATGGACAGGAAATCAGTGTTATTGAGTTTGCATGTTTCTATATGTCCAAACAAGTCCTGTCCCAATTACATGTATTGGTATCAGGCCGTGTCTCACTGAGTGCTTTTAGTTCTGCCCTTTCAAATATATATTGACTGTGTAGTGTTCAATAACCTGAAAGTCAATACCTAAAAACACTAATGCAATGTGTGCTATGTTACATCCCCCAAAAAATGAGATAATCCCACTATTAAGATATTTGACAGGAAATGAAGCAATTTTACTTCAACTTCTTTCTTCTTCAGCTGTGTGACATTAGCAAATAACTCCATTTCTGTATGCCTTCATTAACCTTTCCTGTTAGAGGCATTTCACGCTGTTTGTGCTATACATAGCCTTAGAACCATTATTAAACATGAATACCCATTTTATTCATGAGGTTATACATATTTTTCCTGATATCAGTGCAGGGAATCAGTAATGATAAAAAAAAATAAATTAAAAATTTGAAGGTAAATAGATGCAAAATGTACTGCACAGAGGATTATATTTTCCATATTCTAATAGCACTGCTTGTTCTTTAACTGCTGACAGAAGAGCTTTCTCTATCATTTTCTAATTGCTATATAAATATTTGCCAGGTGAATACTAGTACCACCTTGTTTTGACTGAGAGGGTAAAAAACTAGATATAATTGTTCTATTAAAATGTGAAACCAAAGTTGGGAAACGTCAACAAAAAATATAGTAGTTTTCTTTTTTCCTCCTTTTTAAACCTACTATAACATTTTTAAAGATCTCTCAATCCTCATGGAATGAAGTCAGCCCTTACACTTGGCAATAAATACAGCCTACCACTACACATAAAGGCAACGTTCAAAAAAACCCTAATTTTATGGCAGATTAAAGAAGTTTTTGTAGAGAGTTTTCAGTAAATCTTGTGCAACATGGCAGCAAAGCAGCCTACTGGCAGATGGCAATCTCTCTAGGAAAAATATGATTTCATCCACATGACTGCGTAAATTACCAGAAGACCATAGGTAATTTCATAGCATTACCTCCAAGAAAATAAGAGTAATCTTCACATATTGCTCCAGGGAGGGGTCCTGATATTAAGGGGATGATGACCTTGAAATATAAGTGGGGGAGAAGAGATGAAAGGAAAATTACCTGTAATTTTTGTTCTCAAGCACTGGTAAATCTAAAGAATTCCTAGGTGAGCTCCATGTCTCATGATTCTGACGGAAGAAAAGCACACTGAGCTACTTAAATAATGCACTGGTGATGGATACCTGCTTATCCCATCACCATGTCTTTTAGAGGAAATTTCAACCAATAAGTTCTTCCCTTCTGCCCACCAATATGCAGAAAGCTTGTTGGAACAACAGGTACATTTCGGTTGGGTTCTTTTGAGAAACTTATCCTTTTTATTCTCCTTGGACAATAAAGTTACTGTTTTAAGAAAACAGCTTTTGCCAAGAGCTCTCAAACAGTAGGTTACTGTAATTATTTCTTCTGTGAAATAAAAAGGAATAGTTACAGTACCATTTTTTCAATAGAAAGAACAGGGTAGAACAGTTCAGAACATTTTCTATCTGCTGCAATTCAGATATTAAGAAGACTCGCATGGAAATATCAAATTTGAGTTTTCTTTCACCAGTGTTGAGCTCACTTTGCTTGTGAGCTGTTATGCAATTTGCTTTGCTGTTATTATGCAATTTGCTGCTTCTTTTTCTCTTTCTTTAAAGACATTAGGTGAAAGATGCACCCCCACCAATAGAAGACATGTCTCTCCTAGGACAACAGAGAGGGCATTTTATATTCCCTTTTAAAGTCCTCCTGTTCAGAGAGCAGTGAACAAAACTAAATTCCAGCACCAGCCCACTGCACTCATGGCCACAGAAGAAATCAAGAAGCAGACACAGAAGAAGAACCTGTTGAAGAGGTGACTGCTGAGTTCCTGTTACTTTACAATTATTTGAGCTAAAATTAAAAGTTCATTAATGAGCAAAGGCCTCACTAGGGCCTGGAGACAAACAGCCCATTGCTTTGTGTTGGGCACAGGCAATACAGAAGAATGGGCTTAATGAGAACAATCACTTTCCTGCAGATTTGGTAACACATGTCATAGAATCATAGAACAGTTTGGGGCTGAAAGGACCTTCAAGATCAGCTCATCCCAAACCCCTGCTGTGGGCAGGGACACCTTCCACTAGACCAGGTTGCTCCAAGCCCCATCCAACCTTAGACACTTCCAGGGATGGGGCAGCCACCACTACACCCTTCAAGTTGCACAGTCACTTCCCTCTAAAGTCTGAGTCAATAAAATGCTCAAGAGTAACTAAGAAACTGCAATGTAACAGATACAGCCACAGCATAATCTTCCTGAAATATGCCATGAGACACAGAGGAGAGGATGCAGTGTAACATTCAGGCAACGTATACAGAGCAGGCCAGAGGGTACAGTGAAGCATGTTGCATCTAAATAGCCAAATTACATATACTGTATTTCAGTAAAATTAATGACAAACTGAACTCAGAGGCACCTCATCTAAATTCGAAATGGAAATCTGCATCTGCCATGTTTATTTCATTATTATTTCATGAGGAGTCTATGCTTGTTTATGAATTCTTAAAGTATATTTAAGCAATCAAGCATAATAGTGGTGTAATTATCTCAAACCTATTGCAGTTCCAGGACTTTATGAGGAATCTAAGTGCATTTCATGTAGCTAGCTCCTAAGGTGTCTCACTCATGAGCTTATTCCCTGCTGTGTCTCGCTGAAAGAAGAGGCACTGGCAAGGAAAAAAACCCAAACCATGGGGAATGGGGAAGGCAATGCAGGAGTTGTGTGAGTTGACACTGGGCCCATGAACCGTGTCCACATCCAAGAGCCCAAGAGCCTGTGGCAGAGACCTGACAAGACAGCACATTTATTGGGTTCAAAGCTAACTCAGGAATGCATTTCTGGACCTGGCATCGTGCCTGGCAGCCAGCTGGCAATAGAGTTGCCACCTTTAGGGGAAAAGAATCCTGTTGGGGAGTTGGTATATAAAGAAAATGATTGAAAAGAGGCTTTGCACTTAATAACACTGCTGCCATGGTGATCTCTTTTCCATTCTGCTGCTCTCTGGGTAGAAAGCACCTGCCTGTTCCCCTTCACATGTGGTATCAGCTCTGTTTCAGAGACAGAGGTGGGGATGCTTGGCAGCTTGCATATCAGTAGGGCTGCACAAAGAGAAAAACTCTGTTGGGCCATAAGAGACAGACATTGTTAGAGACCAGCAAAGACCCTTCCCTTCTTTCCAAACTGAAGCAAGTATCATAGCTTGAAAATTAGCTCGTTCAAGCTGGAAAATTCTTGCCCAGGCTTGCTACTAGCAGGGCACGTTTCCAGCAGATATGGACCACTTTTCCTGTGAAATCAAATATGGAGATGGGGTTTAGTTTCAGAGAGGGAGTCTGAAACTGTCACCTTGGACTGGATTCAGGCTCCAGCACAAATTATCTTTTGTCTCCTTAAAACTAATTCAGCCAACTGAACACTTCCCACTCAGTAAAAGCAAAATGGGGTCAAATGCAGGAAAGATCATCTGCTGCATAAATTATTCTTAAGTTAAGCTTTTAACAGACAACATTTCTAATTCTTAATAATTTGATGTTTGTGAAAAGCGAGCTCCAGGACAACGTGTTTGTAAATCTTGCCAGGAGGTCTACCTTAAACTCAGCTACAAGTATTGCCACTGCTCTAAATTCTGATACACACCTTTGAACTTTCAGTCTTGCAGTGGCACAAACAAGACAAATGGGAGGTGACAGCTAAGTAGCAACAGTTCCTTATTATAAAATGAAATTCATTAGATGAACTTTCAAAGGGTCTATACAGTGTTTCATACTGAAAGTGCAGCTTTTCTACAGCCTGTTTCAAGACATCCAAGATTATGAGTCTCCAAGACAAGTCTGGCTGCAGGGGAATTTGTCAAAAAATTCTGAACTGATACAATAACTGGATACACAGTCATTGACAAGGATTAGGAGGTTTCCTTTATGGTGCTACTGTAAAAGGATTATTTCTTTGGGTTTACAGTATAAATCCCTAAAGGTAGATTTTATTTTATTTTTTTAATATATGAACTACAAAAATATCATGGTATTTCTTTGTGAGATATGAACTTACTGCAATTTTTAAAACACTCATCTTTTTCTTTATTGCTGAATTCCCATCGACAAACAACCCTTCCCATGCAAGCCTTCCTTTTAGCTTGCCCTCTGCTTTATTAGTTCTGTCCTTTTTAGCCCTAGTTCAGGTGATATTTGATTAATTTGTGATCACTGCTTCTGGGCATCACATTCTTGAAGATACACTATTTTCCAAAGGATCATACATGGGAAATAACATCCTTTGTGTTTACCTTTGTTTATTAACCTTTCTTCTTGTTCAGTGTCCATTTTTCCTTTTGTGCCACAAATTCTGTATCTGAATTTTGCTAGCCACAAAGCCTCAGTCTCTGGTAATTGAAAAATTCTTTATCCATTTTTATTGCGTTTACTGAGGTCAAAAACTCTGAACATCTCACATTTTTGAAATGCATTGAATTATATGAGCAAGTAAGTATAGAGGTGTTTGAAAGAATAATGCACAGCTGCTTTTAAATTAGCAAAGACTCTTCAAAGTAGTTAACACAATGTACTATCAGGAACTGCTATTTAGATGCTTATTAAAAACATGAAGATCATTCAATCTGCTTTAAACTAAAATAAACTCATATTACCTGACACCAAAACAATGTGTATACACGTAGTATACTCCATACACTAGAAGTACTTGGGCTCATAATTTCTTTCCTACTAATATTGCAGAAACAAAATCATACAACTTGTTCCTTTGAGGCAGGAAAATCATAGAGATACTCCTAGATCCAATACTGCTGTATGTTAAAGGACTTATTAGAATTTAAATTACTATTGTGTATTGTTTTAATATGCCTTCACAGCATGCACCATAATGGTTCCTTTGCAGCCATTATACTGTACATTGGCTACATCAATTAACAGAAATGCACATTATATATTATCAACCTATATAATACCTAATACATTTTTCCACAGTCTACTTATTCTTCCTAATGTGCACTCAGAAAACATACTATGACTTAGCTTTCATGGGAAAGTCATGCATCTGTGCACTAACTCCAAGAACAGAGTGCATCCAGACATTATCTGAACCTAGTGACTCCTTTTTAGAACTGGGTGTTCTTTGCTTTTGCAACTGGAGTCAGAACCCCACAGTGTCTCTTTTTAAATATATATTTTTAAAATATGGTATTAAATTGATGCTTTTTCTCTAATGCCAAATTAGGAACAAACCCTTACTAAATGGCCCCAAGCAGCATGGAGAAAAAAAGTTTTGCAAGTTTAAATAACTTTAGAGATGGGAAAAATGTCAGATCTAGGTCAGCATGGCAAGTGGAGTATATTTGATACGTAATAAACAGACTGAAAAATATCTAAATGCTGTTCACTAAATCAAGACAAAATGTTGAAATTGGCTTTCTTACAGATCACCATTTCTACAATCAATATTCTAACATTAAGCTGTATACTTGTGACTCTGCCTCAGCAAGAAGAAAACAAAATCTTTAAAGCAGTGACGAGAATTTAAATATTTAACTTTGACAGCCTGAAAAAAATATTCAACTATTTTAAAGAATTTCAATTACGTAAATGAGAAGACAGTTTATACATAACTGACAAAATGAACTGTTTCTTCAGTGGCCTATTAGTATTGAAATGCCTAAACCTAAATCTCTGCTACATTGATCACAGTGACTTATAATCTTACAATGACTTAATGGTAACATATCTTACATATATATTTGTCATTGAATGTAAAAGCCTTTATGCATTTCCAGGTCTGAAATGAAGAACACATATGCAAATAAAAAAAGGGGATGAAAAAAAAAAAGCTTTCCTAAACTTTTGGTAGAGAGCTAAGCAGCTCTGACTGCTCACAAAAAAGTAAAATACTTCCTATTTCAAGACTTCTGATTTAAATTCGGTCTGTGTCAGAAATGACCAAAAGCTGCTTAAATGTGACACGGCCTGTGTGGAGAATATTGGTGGCTTTGCAGAAGTGGATAAGGTCTCCTGCCTTGGAAAGTTTCCTCACTGTGCAGGGCTGGGTGTCAGGGCCAGCTCCCAGGGGGAGGCTCAGCTCCCTCCCGCAGGCTGTGGCGCAGCCTTGGCGTAGCTGGGGTGCCTGACATCGATGTTTCAGGGAACAGCTGTTTTAGTGAAATGCTTGGGCTCCAAGCCCACTGCTCATGATGGCTCTAAACTCTAATGGCAGCTCGTAAACCCCTCCATGGGAGGGTGAAAGGCCATTCAAAGGTTCAGTACCAAGGCAAAGCTTTTAGAGGTCTCCAGCAGCGATCTCAGTGCAGATGAGCTACACACAACCCTGCCTGTCCAGAGGACATCCCACAGCCTGGATTTAATGTGGGTCGAGGAGAGTACAAAGAAAAAAGGATTGGGTTCATAATGCTTTCACAAATCCTTCTTTTTTTCCTGTCTCATTCTCCTCCTTTAATGTCTCCTTTCATGTTTCTTTTCTTCTTTCTCTCTTCATGCCCAAGCAGTGGTGCTGAATGCTAACAAGACCTGACCCAGCCAGTTAGTCACTTTGGATAATTTCTTAGGGTATGAGCCACGTGACTCATTCTTTGTGTACTCCACCCAGATACCACAAGGTTGGACTCCTCATTGAAAGGAATGTTTCTGGTATCCAATTTTCATAACCTGCCTACCTGATAGCAATCTCCTGATTCCACATCTATTGTAGCTTTGGTTCTCTTTAACGGAGCCTTTTTCATTTTCTCCTCACAAAAGTGCTTCAATCTATCTTACATTTTAATTGAATCAAATTTAATTTAAACCAAATCAAAGGTCCTTTCAATACATCTACATAAGAAAGCACTTAATCTTAATAAACTACCATTTAAGACGGAGAGGGAATCTACAGTAGCAGTGAAATATATAGCAAATCAAAATTCTCTCTGTTCATATAAAGGAATGAAGCCAAAATAAGCTCACTCTACTGTTTAAACTGTGCTGCATGTAATGTGTAAGGAAGAGAAATGTGCTGCTAAAGTAATACACTGTGACTGTGAACTATTCGCTGAAATCTGAAAAGAATCCCATTTCCCAAAGCAGCTTAGAAAATGACATTTGCTGGGACCCTGTATTAATGAGATGAAGATCCTTACCCCCTTCAGATTTTATTGCATTTCAGAAGACATTTCAAAAAGTCAAATAATTTACTTTGCTTAGGTGAGGAGGAGTTAACCCTCTGGGATTCACTGTCTCTTCAGCTCTACAGTTGTCTAGCATATGAATTTTACTAGAGCTGTTAACTTTTATTTCCTGCAATGCATGGATATGAAATACTAACTGCTCCTCCTCCCTCCTCTCTGCCTTTGCACTGCCAAGTGTGTACAATTCTTCAAAACTAAACACTGTATAGACCTACATTAACTGGCCTGTGCATACATACATTATTTACTACAATTTACATAAGAACTACCTCACACCGAATAAAGATTTGTGATCTTTCAACAGGAATGAATAAGAGACATTAGTTTATGGGAGACAGCTCAATTATCTTTCAAAGTTCTGCAGTAAGATTCTTAGATTTCTCCTTCACACAACCATTTCCACAGGTGCTTAGAGGAAAAGAAAGCAGCATTAGGTACAACTCCTTAAGTTAATGCATTTGGAAAACCTTAGAATAGAACATTTGTTCTGGAAAAATCTGTTTAAGGCTGTGGAGAGGCAGCTCCAGTGTGCGCCTCAGCTGGTTTTGTAGCAGGGATCAGAGAGCAAGCAAGTTCTTCCATAGCCTTTGCACTGGATTCAGGGTCACTTCATGATAATACCACACAACCAACATGTCACTTGGGCATGGCAATAACAGCATTTTTACTATCAGTGGTAAAAACACAAGACTGGGAAGCCATGGAAGAGTCTAGATAGGTAAAAGCACAAATGCAACATCTGCACCACAGCCTCTCTTACCCTGCTCTTGTCAACACTTCTGCTTCCATGCTCACAGGGAAATAGGTAGGGAGACATTTTTGGATTCTAGGGCACAGGTAAGAGAACACCACAGATCAGCCCAATATGAATTAGAATTTCGTCCACCCTCTGCTTGCGGGGTCTTGTTCTAAGCACAGAATGTGTCAACAAAGAGATGGTTACTGTGGTTTTGGCTGCTAGAAAAATGTCAGGGTGCCAATAGTATTTGGTTTGGTCAGTAACTCTGGGAAGACTGAGGCTCTTCTCTTTGCAGGAGTAACACCCTCACAGGAAAGAAACCCTTTCTAGCATCTAAACCTACTGTCTTTCAGTTTACAACCATTCCCTCTTGCCTATGGAAATACTCCCTCTCCATCTTTCCTGTAAATGCCTGTAAATGCCCTTTTCGTACTGGGAGGCCTCAATTAAGTCACCCTGAAACCTTCTCTTTTCCAGACTGAACAACCCCAATTCTCTCAGTCTTTCCTCACAGCAGGTGCTCCATCCTTCTGATCATCTTGGTGGCCTCATCTGGTCTCGCTCCAGCAGGTCCATGTCGTTCCTGTACTGGGGCCCCAGAGCTGGATGCAGCACTGCATGGGGGGGGTCTCACCAGAACAGAGGGGGAGAATCACCTCCCTCGACCTGCTGGCCACACTGCTGTGGATGCAGCCCAGGATTTGGGGTATATATGTCTTTTGTGATCTAACTGGTTTTAAAATCAAGCAGGCCCAGCATATTGCACATTACTCATACATCAACCATCCTTTCTCTCTTCCTTGCCCTTTTTATTGCTGTCTTAAAGATTAGTCTTTCCTGGGAAGCCATCACTATATTTGTTGAAGATATTTTTATGTGGCAGCTACAGAGGAATTACTGTCTGACATTCCCTGATAAGGTTACAGGTGAATATGAAAGTATAACTTTCTCCCTATGTTGCATGTTTTAATAGATGAGTGTTTTATTTTGCTTTCTTTCAGTTCTTTCCATGTCTCACTTATTTGAGCACTTGTATGGTGTTAGGAATGTCAAAGACTGAATCACCCATTTTAACATTAACCATTTCCTGACACATATGGTATTTCTGAGGTTATAAATTCTCTGTAAACCTCCATTGCTCCTCCCATGTGTTTGACCCGCCACACACATAATCTTTAATGTATTGGTGGGTAAAAAAACCCAACTTTCCACATTCCCCTATAGCAATTATTCATCTAAAGCCTATTGTAGCTGAAGAGAGAAGGAAAACATGCAACAGTAGAGTTGCTCCTAAACTTCCCATTCCTAAGAGTGCTGCTGACACTGTATTCCATTAACCTCTCAACAGCTTTGATCCTTGGGCAAACAAAAAGTAACACATTCTCCCAGGAGCAAACTTCCCATTTCTATATGGCTCAAACATCCAGACAGCATGTTTAGCAAAAACAAAAAAAAAAGAAGCTTCCTACCTAGAAATATCTCTTCCCCAACACGTATAATATAAGGGAAAAAAAAGGCTGTGGCACAACATCCACTCATATGTTTCTCCAGGGACCTGTCTTCCCATCACCAGGCAGGAGACTCAACACAGGATTATGAATGGGCCTATTCGGAATCACATCAAAACAACTACTTACTGCCCCATTCTCTGAAACAACTGGACCTAAAGCTATTTGTTCTGGTCATTGAGAGAGCTGGCTCAAAGAAAAAAAGGGAGAGCAAGTTCTGAAAAATAAGTTTGAAAATCATGAGGACAATGTCTGATTGCTCCTCTTTGCATTTCCACCTGGAATTCAGCTGTAATGACAAGGCAGCTCATAAATCTCTCCTATTTTTAGTTTTAAAAGTGATTATGTTTGGAGCCAAACAGGATATTTTCTACAAGGTAGCTTCTACTCTTCAAGGGAAAGCACATAAAATATTACAAAGCAGATAAAGCAAGATATTGCTTATGCTTAATACTTTTTTAATGACTGGCCCTCTTCTAACTGGAAATTACCTATATTCAGGCAGTTGAATTGATGAACTGAGGCTTAAAAATGCCTAGAGATGCTAAGAGAAAGATGGTTCTTCCTTTTATTCTTTCCTTTCAGATGATTCTTCCTACACTCTGCATTAAAGTTTCTTGCTGTACCCAGGATTTGTATTGTACCACCTACATTATTCACAAGAACAAAAGTTCCAATATCTCCCCGACGGATAGTAATTTTTATGCTCCTTTTGTGACTTCTGATCAAAGTGTAGCATCTATGACAAAATTCATCATTATATGGCAGATATCAAATAAGGAGAAATCCCTTAGAGATAAATAACATCCTATAAATTAGGTCAGTTCTTCCTTTCTGTGCTGAAAGGTTCCCCAGTACTTGTGAGATATCACAGGGGGGGGGGGAAAAATCCTTATTCTGCCTGACCAAGATATGGATAAAGATTAAAATAAGCCAGAGAAGATTTGAACCAGAGAAATAGCAGGTATATTTAAAAGCTTTCATATGCAGACAGTTATAATGACTATGTCTGGCTTCACTTTAATCAGAAAGATGAAGAAGAATTCACAGGCTCCCTTCAGCAGCACTGAGGACATTATGTGGCAGCTGTTTGTTCATACGGTAAATGTATAACACCATGTCTTGATTATTAAATATGTATTTGCAGGTTTACAGGAATATTCCTCTGTCAGACTTCAGCATACTTTATATTCAGGTGCAACAGCCGTATCTGCTGTTAAGCAACCTCAGCATATTAAGTACACTTTGATTTTCTTTCAGTTTTTCCATGGCGCTTAAAAAATTGATTTTTAAGATTTTTATCATTGACCTTTCAGGTTCTTTTGGGGATGATTCTCTGCTATCAGGAGGATTCATGATGGCCTTTCACACCTGGTTGTTGTCCACCCGTCTTTTGCAGCACTCACTTCTTTATATACATTATCTTTTAAGAAATACTTAATTCTTTGTGCTAGATTAGTTGCAAGTACACTGAAGCTCTTTTTGAGATTGCTCTTTCTGTGCAACTTCCTGAACTATGATTTCTCCTTCTTAAATGTTAAAACCAATGACCAGGAGCTTGCAGTACCTGATTACATTGCATGATAATGAATTTCCTCCTTTAACGTAATTTTATGTTACTGTTCCAATTACACAGACATAGTGTACAGATTTCTACTTGCATGCATAATTTCTTTCACAAAAGTTTAAATACAAATTGCCTAAAGCCTTCTTTAAAGAGCTGCATGTACCATGCTCCAGCCTAGAAAACAAGCTGAGATCAAGCAAGTTCTGTCTGAAGGGGCTACCATGGGTAGTAAAAATTGGACTTGATCCCTTGTGGGTCTTTTCCAGCTCAGGATATTTTATGATCCACCCACTGCCTGTGTTACACGAAGGAGCAGACTAACTTAGAAAGGTCTTTTCTAGTTAGAAAATCCAGGAATCAACTATGGTCTTAGAACAGCTCTCTATTATCACCATTATGAAAGATTCTCAGCTATAAGACAAGAGTCCAGAGGTTCTTCCAGTACCTGGTCAAAAGCATTCCAGCAAATAATCCCAATCCATGGATTCAACAGAAAACTCACTGGAGTAGAATAATATTCACAGTCGTATGTATACTCTGGGAAAAGAAAGAAGACCTACTCTCATTTTCCTTACAGTTAACATGTATCTGTTTCTCTAAAAATTAGATGTGAATGCATACAAATTAAATATGGAAGCAAAACTGGGCTCTACCTTTCCCACATGGAAACCCCAAATGTAACAGCATTCTCAGTCTATTTGTCATCTCAGCCTCAAGTGAGCTGAATCTGGCATCTGAACTCCTTTTTCACTCAAGCAAACACCTATATAGGTCAAAGGAAAATTGCTTTTGTAAAGACTGTGAAAACTGAGCAAGGAACACAGGACCTGGCACAAGTAGCAGGATGCAGTTTGCCACGGGGAGATGATGCCACTTAACTATCCATCTCCATGGTGCTCAGATTCCTCTGAGCAAAAGACACAGCAGCAGAAGCATAAAATACAGTCTACACAAATTGTACTTCTGAAATACAGGAGAAAGTGTCAAAAGCAGCTAAGGGAAAACAGTGTCTAATACAGAGACAAGTGGAAACATCGTGTCTCCCATCAAGACAATGGAGTCAAATTAAATGCACAACCAGTGACTTTGGTTATGCATCTCCTCCCACTGTGAAGACTGTAATTGTAATTCTCCCTTTTTTCCAGAGCTTCAACAGAATAAATAACTCAGCTGCTATCCTAGAGAAAACCCCATGCTGGAAACTAGGAAGTCTTATGGGGAAAGTATCTTCCTGTTCTGCTGGTCCCTTTCTGAACAGTGACAGACCTGTGATTGCTGTACCAGATCATGTGAGCTCCTTTAGGCAAAGAGAGCCTAAAAGGAGTTTCTCTGGGTCCCACTGCCGAAATAAGGGAGTACAACCCTTATGTAATAATATGATATTGCATTTGAAATGTCTGTGCAGCTTGCACTTTACACAATTTCTAAATTTTTATTAAATATATTCACAGGGCCCTAATGATACCTTGAAAGTAATTGTAAAAGGGCTTTCACTTCTAAGATCTGGTAATAAAAGAGTGAGGGAAAAACATAAAGACCTTTTTAGACTTACTTTTGCCAAACATTAAAACCAGTGAAAGGGAAACATTTCAGAATGACTCATTTGTAACCTCACAATTGAAAAAATTATTTAAAAATCCCCCAAACTTGACAGCCTACAATCTAATGAATCAAACAGGAACAGAACCCAGCCAGAAGCTTCTACCACATATTGACATGCAGAAAATATGACTCTGGGAAGCCATCATTCTCCAACTACAATGGCCTGAAATTACTTGGTAAACAACATGACTGCAACGTAAAGGTACAATAAACAGAGGAATATTAAAAATTCAGGAATGACTGCAGGGACTGAGGAAATTATTACTCTATGGTTTTTGTTTTATTCAAGTGCCAACAATATTTAGTCATCTTTCTTTCTTGTTTTTCTTTCTTGCATTCCTCTCAGAATATGCTTGTTGTGGTAATGCACTGGGTTAACCCTCACTGAACAGCCAGCTTGAGCATCAGTCACTGCAGTCTTACAGCCCTGAGGAGCCTCAGCACTTATGTTTTAAAGAAAAATACACAGATAATAATCCATACAATGTGCATTCGTCGTACTCTATGGGGATTTTTATCCAAAAGTGCAGACACAAACACTCATGCTGGTTTTTGGTATCAAGGGAAAAGAAATATTACATTCAGAGAAACTGTACCTTCCTAAAGGCCAGATAACCTGCTCATCCAAAACACACACCGAGATCATACACAGACCCCAAACTCTGAAGGCCATCGTTGCCCCAAATACCCTTTTCATTGCACAACAGCAGATTCCCAAGTTGGGTTCCAATGAGGTAACAGAGGCACATATTCTCAGGCAAAAGCTGAATAAACAAACTGCACATGTTCACTTAACAAGGTGCTCTCTCTGATGGGGCCTCCAAGCTAAAGCACAAGGGACGTGCCTGGTTCACCCCACACAGCCCTTCCCACACACACAGCTCCAGAAACCACACCGAGGGAAAATCAGCTGAGCTCAGACAAAAACTGCAGCCAGTAAATGTAAACAGGACCTGATTATACCCAGTTGAGAAAGTCTGAGACCAAAACACTGCCACCCTGTCCAAGCTACAGGTAACACAGCTTGAGGATTATTCTGCCTTCCACGACAACCATGGCAACGTTCACATTTTCGCTGTGAGAATGCTCAGAGTTTGGACAATCCTTTGGACAAGGATTAGGTTACAGGACAGGACAAATCCTCATCAAGGACACAAGCCCCTCACTGCACCATGCCCCCAAAAAAAGCAAGGTGAGACAGCAGCCTGTGACCTCCTGAGGACTTAAACTGCTGGTTTGTCCGTGCTGCAAAGAGCTTTTCATACAAGTGCACATACAGGGTATTAGGGTTAATTAAAAGAAATGCAGGAAATCTTGCAAGGAGAAGTCCACAGAAATTATTTTGCTTGGTCACAGTTGATGCACCTGCTCTGTGCAGCCTCTATGTCAGAGGCTCACAGGATAATGCACTGCCAAGAAGACGCAGAGAATTCGTAGTTATTCATAGTTATAACAATTCTATGTATTGTTATCCTGACCTTTCTAGGTTTCAGAGGAAGATATGTGTTTCAAGTGGAAAGCCAATTCCTTCCCTTTAGTTCTATGGAAAGTGGAAACCCTTTAGGTAAAATTAGAGGGAGTAAGGGACTATCCTATCCTACTCCCTGAATTCCCAGTTGTGTTAATTTTCCAACATGAGAAAAAAACTAAAATCCAAGCACTGAACTTTACCTTTCTGTAATAGGCCACCCATATATCAAGGTTCCTGAGCTTGGAAGTTAGAAACTTCCAGGTGTGCAGACTCACCCCAAAGGCCAGTGTGAATTGATACATCTGAAATGAGACTCAGGATCCTGGGTTTCATTTGCCTACAGTTATGAGTTAACAAGGAACTGCCAGGAAATTCTATAAATTGCTCAAATCTCAAACTTCAGGTTCTGTCTTCCTCAGCACAAAGTAATCTCAAGTCAAAATTATGAAAATTTTTATTTCAATATTCCAAATTTTTATTTATTTTTACTGTTCTTGAGAGACCACTAATTTTTAATTTTAGCTAATTTTAATAAAATAATTATCTATATTGATGCAATAAAGCCCTGCATTTACTTTCTGATCAACAAACTAACATGGAAAAATATTCGGAACATTTGAGAATATGAAATAAGAGGTTTTCTTCTAAAAATTACTTTGCAGACAAAAACCTCATATGGTTTCCAAACCTGGCCATATAAGTATTTAAACAGTCAAAAACCCAGATAACTGAGCCTGGAGCAATCACTTTTCTGAGGCATGAAGTTGTTGCCCTCTGGCAGAAGCCCAAAGGAGTTTCCCTATTTCTTTTTGTCCTGAAGCATCCTTTAATTTGCTTCTTACAACTTCTACTACACGAGCAAGGAAATCTAAACACAACAGAATCCCTGACTGATGAAATAATTAAACTTTACCGGGGCCTCAGAGAACTTTCAGGTTCAGCAAATTAAAGAAAGTTAAAGTGGGTCAGAATCGGGGCAGGGGCAGAAGAGCAAAGGTGTGGCAGTAACATTTCGAAGCGATGGGAGAAGTGTGGGTTCAGAATTCTCTGAAGTTAAGGAAACAGGACACATTCTATCTGGGAGAGAATAATTCCATGGTGACACAGACTGCAGGCTGGATCCTCCAAGACCTTCCTAAGGCACCCCCTTCCAAAGCTTCTCAGTTCAGAACGTTGAAGGTGAGGGTTCATCAAGGTTCACAATAATTTTATCATAAAGTCCACCTTACAGAAAGTTGAGAATTTGACTGAAATCTTTCTTTCTGAGATGAAATTTAACAAGTAGTATTATGGAATAATTTTTTCTTAAGAAATAACAAACTAATGACTTTTTTGTGCAAGATGGCACATTTCAGAAAAAGAAACAAGCCAGCAAAAAAAACAGAAGGATTTTTAATTGCTATTTTTTAGCTCTTCTGAGAGATTTATGTATTAAAGAATAAACTTGTAAGAATGTACTTCATATCAGTCATGTCTGCTACTTTGTTTTCCTTTTAATGCTAGAGAAAAAAATGAAAGCTGTCTGCTAGGCTGTTGAAAGAATTTTTAAAAATTTTAAATTAAATTCTATTAAAGTAATAATGGTAAACATTTCAGTAATTGCTTCATATCTCACTAGAACATATTTCTGATTGCATTAACTAGGTAACCAGAACAAGTAAAAGGGCAAAAACTGCTCATTAGAAAATAAGAAGTATATTAAAAAACAACAGAGGCAAACGTTGCCTGTTTTCATTATCTTCTCACTTTACATTGAAACAAAAGTCCTTATCAGCAACAATAACTCATGGTGGCCCTGCCTGCTCAAGCTGTAGACCTTGGATAAATATTTACCCACCCAGTGACAATAATAAGGCTTTTGGTTACTGCAGGGACTTGTTCGGGGCCTGTCAAAGCAGGGTCAGACTCCCCATCACAAAGGTCAGGGACTATTCTTGTTGTGCCCAGGTCTTCCCATTCTCTCTCAAATGCAGAGAACTGGTTTTGATGAGAATCAACGTGGTCTCTGCACAAGCTCATAAACTGTAGCTTGCTGCTCCTCACCTGTTAGCCCATCTGTAATTCCAAGAAAACTTCCAGGGACTGTTTCTGGGCATTTCTGATTAAAAGTTCAGCACTGAGTTTTCAGATTTTGCTCTAACTCATGCAAGCCCCTCACGCACCTGGATTTCCCCTGTGTCTGTCTCTGATAGTTCTCTCTATCCACATTCAGTCCAGCACTGTTAACTTCTCAGCTGAAAAAATCAAAAGTCCAGCTCATACCTCCTCTTACTAGATACAGGAAATACAAGGTTCTCTCTGATTTCTAGTTTCTAATCTTTACAGAGCACACATACATTTTTCAGGCTTACTGTAAGAATTAAGAGTTCAGCATTTTGTGTAATCTCCAAAATTCTAATACATACAAGACTCACACACCTTCACCTGCTTAGTTTTGTTGGTTGGTTGTTTTTCAGTGTTGGTTTGTTGTTTGGTTTTTTTTTAATAATGGAATTCATGCATCAGCCAAGAAAAAAAACCTTTAATTGCTACAACCATTCCTCATGTTAAGAAGACCAACCAGAGATCTCATTCCTACCTACTTAGTAAAAAAGAACTGTTTTGGAACTTTTTCATATCTTTCTCCTGTTCCTTTTCTGGTTATTCCTCTTCTGACCCAAATAAAGCTTGATCCTGGCCCTTGCTTTATGTTTAATGCTTAATACATATAGAGGATTTCTTCCTCAAATGCAACTGCATTCACTTAAACCTCAGTGACTCTTTGCAGTTCTATTGTTGAATTCTGCTCATGCCTTGAGAAGTGATGCACTATAAGCAAGTTTTACTCTTATTTCTCTTGGTGACAACAAAAGCATTCCTAAAAGCTCACTGAGCTTAACAACATGTCCCACACTTTAAAAATTCCTTTATGGGCACTTCCATTCTATCTTGACTAGCACACCACAAATGCTGATGGTTGTGTCTATAACAACAGAGTTTGCTGTTTGGCTTTAATGGTGTTAATTACACTTTGTCCATAGCATTTTCATGTGGTTTCACTGCATTTGCCTCACTTGGATCAAAGAGACTCACTTGTGCTCTTGGCATTGCTGCTACCTTGAAGTCTGACATTTTTGCCTTTAATGGAAGAGTCTTCCTGGACACACAGAACCAGCCTTCTGTCAGCAAGTGTCCCTCTCCATTCCTTGTGCTGGTCACTGTTTGTAAGGATTGCAAATATGAAATGCCAATATATGTGCACAAACACAGGAATTTCTACACCTTTTAACTGGTGTATTACTGTTCATACTGTATATTTTTAGCCAAAAAAAACTTAGCCATGAACCTCTTTGACATCAATAAGTGTCTTCCCAAATTAAAGACAGATGTATCTGTAGCAGAAGCTATGGAAGGCAAAACAAGCAAGTTTTTCTATAATTGTTCCAAAAATCTTTGTAGGATATATAGGGTTCATGGGTACTCTGAATTATTTACCCTTATTCCAAGAAAGGAAAAAGCAAGCAACAGCTTAGATATAAACCTTAACTATGTGCAAGGAATTATTTCAGTTGTACAAATTAATTCTTGCTCATAACAGATACTTGACTGATTGATTTGCTCTAAGAATGTCATAAAGAAATATGCTGCATTCACTGCAGCTATTCATACTAAGCAAAACTCCTATATGTATATTCATTTTGACACTTAAATTCCCAATATCATGATGCTTTGATCTGAGCATGATGCTCATTAATCTAGCACAATTACCACCTTTTAAACATTTCTGCAGTGTTTACACTTGGATATAATGAGACAGGCACTGTAAATTGGACAACACACTAGGGCAATAGAATAGTTTTAAAAACAACAAAAACACCACAAAAATTTCATCAAAAGCCAAGAAGCAAATTTAGGTGACATAGGCATTTTCTTAGATAGCCTTATTTTTTAATTTACTTTAAATACTTTCATGCTCTGGGAAAATGCTGGAGCCTTCTAGAAAGGGTAAGTTATTAGTGGCTGTCGATTGATCTGACTAAAGCCTTCATCATAAAAAATGTATAGCTTCATATAATTAAAAAATCCAAGCACTGTGAGTTGACTAAAATACTGTGGACTTTTAAATAATTCAAATTTGTGTTTAGTTACAGCAGTTGTTTAATTAAAAGGTAGAAACTGCAACTAATCCACTATGGTTGAATGAAATATAATCTATAACAGAGTTTAATCCCCCTAAGACAGAGAACACAGATATGGATTCTAGAAGTCAGAGGCTCTATTTAATGAATCTCACAAAAGGGATCATAATACATCTGAGCCAGCGCATCTTTGTTTCTCTGATTATCCAAATAATGAATCATTTCCCAGTTTGGTGCTGAAATTATAATTCTGTATTTTAATATTGAAAAGAAAGGTCTTTCACATGCATTATGTAAACTCGTCTGCTGGAATTTGTACTCGAAGCTTTACCGGAGTGAGAAAATAGATGCACAAGAATAGAAGAAATGCAATTTTTGACTCTTAGCTAACTACCTAATTGTTCATAATTAAAACATTTTGTAACAAAATTCTTGCACAAATGGCCTGGAAGAATTTTTTGCAACTTAAAAGTGAGCTTGGGAAACTGCTGCACACAGGAGGTCTGCAGTTGCCTGCTCCAGCTCAGCTGCAATGATTCAGGCACGAGTTCAACTTGATATCAATTCCCAGAAGGATACTTCGAGGCAGGAGCAGAACAAAACATTTTTTTCTTCACTTCCATATTTTTAATTACAAACCAGAATGAACAAAGCTAAAAATCACCATGTCCTCCTTCTCAGGTCCATAAAGCATTCATTAGTTTGGGATGCTTGTAATCATACTGAATTTTGTGTACACCAAGGCAAAGGGGCTATCAAAGCAGAAGATGGTAGCCCTTAATTAGAGAGGCCAGGTGGCACACAGAGTCACAGCACAAGTGCCTCTCCACGTCCCTGCCAATGATTGAAAACTTGACCTCAGCAGCCATTCTTCAGGGGTGAAAAATAATACAGTCACCAGGTGGCCATCCCTTCGACATCGACAGCCATCTGCACCAAAATTATGTTTAGTTCTTTTTAATGTGAACCATTATCCATTAGAGTCACAGCAGGAAACCACGAGGTCCTGTTAATTGAAACTTCAACTGTGACTTAAACCTCTGTCCCAGACAGGAGACAGACACTTCACCTGCTGAGTCCTTCAGTCTAACATGGGTTACGTTTTTCCTCAGTGTCTGATCAGATATAGAACAGTAAATGTCTGATATTGAAAACAGTGGAGGCTTTGTAGAAGGAGTAATTCTGTGGAAGAGTTTTTATGGGCTTCTCAGTGCTGCCTGTCAGACCAAAAATCAGTTTGATTTTGCACACCACTGTTTATTTTACTAATGAGCTGAAACACAGTTGTACTTGTGATTTGTTAACAAGCAACTATTAACCCCTTCCGAGGGATGCCCTGAGCAGATGGAAAGCAATGCAAGCTGCCAGTGCTGACACGTGTACAGAGAAAGGGCTCTATTTCTGCCAAGAGAACTCGGAACTTCTGTCCTCCCAGTAAACAGGAATCACAGCTTTCCCATTCTTTAAGTATGGGGAGACTGAAAATGTATGCTGAAATGCAAACATAGGGTGAACACGTTGAAAAAAACCAGAGGCATTGGAAAAACAAGAGAGAAATTTTCACCCACCATAAAGATACTCCCTCCAGTGCTCAATTTTCCCCAAGTACCTTGACTGCTGTAACCAGGAGAAGCTCAGTGGGAACCTCCATCTTTATCAAGACCATACTTCCCCTTTGTTATTTGCCCTGCACCTGAGAGAGATCCAGCACTGGACAGGAACTGCCACAGGAACAGACATCAGAGAAAGCCCATGTCAAGGACCGGGCAGGAGGGGCACCTGCAGGGCAAGGAAACATCTGATGCAACTGGAAGCTTGGGACACATTCTGCTTCTGGAGGAGTGGGGACTGTGTGAAGCAAAAGACACCAGTAATTTCTGAAAAGAGTCGATTAAAAGTTCCTGGGCACCTGACTGGTTTGTAAAGCACTGGTGCAATCGCTGAGTCACCTGTGGTTTGTGCACTGGGAGTCCCGTGCTAGGAGTTTCTTGTGTGCACTGTCATTCCCACCTCGGAGTGCCCAGGCAATCCCTGTAGCATGGGCAGGCAGAGGGGGGCACAGCCAAGCACAGACCTTCACTCAGAGATGCTTTTATTCAGACAAATACAATAGTAAAGACACAAAGTGTTATGACTCCGAGCCTGCACATTAACAGAATCATGGTTCATCAATTTTTAAATCCACATTTAGAGCTTCCTCCTAAAAGCCAAAAAGCAGCTACAATAGATAGTCTTGCAAAACACGGCATCTGTTCTCTTTCCTTCCATGGTTATAGATAACCTTCATAAGCTGATTTGCTCATGACAATAAATTTATTTTCAGAAATTATACTCCTGATCTAATATGAAAAAATAAATAATTCAGAAGTTTCACATTATTACAGGGAATTATATTTAGGAGATCAACTAGGGATCTCTGTAATGAGAAACATTCACCTTGCTGGAGGAATGCTACTCTGCATTTAATCTTATAATATTCCCTTCAGGGTGTACAAGACAGCTTGCTGGAAAATATAATGACTCCTTGACTGTTTTCTGAAGGAAAAAAAAGAAAGAGTAAAGAAAACAGTGATATGGAAATGAGATCTACTTTTCATTTGAAATTCCATATGCACTATTTTAATGCCACCTTGTTTCAATACGGAGAAAATAAAAAGATTTTGATGGGTCTGATGATGTTATTTGGAAAAAGAGAGATTAAAAATGCAAAGAAACAAAAGGATGTGGCACGTGCGGTCTTAGTAATATAAAGTCACTTTTATTTCACAAACAGAAAAGAGCTGCCTCAGCTCTTTTTACTTTATTATTTGTTACTAGAAAAAGTTGGTTCACAAATTCCCATTGGCCAAAAAGTAAAAGCATCTGTTGAAGACACGAATGACTTGTTGAGCACGTGTAGCAGCATTGGTGCTGCAGCAGCACAGCTCCACTGTCGCTGGTACAGCCTCACTGTCACCAGCACAGCTCCACTCTCACCAGTACAGCTCCACTGTCACCAGCACAGCTCCACTGTCACCAGCACAGCTCCACTCTCACCAGCACAGCTCCACTGTCACCAGTACAGCTCCACTGTCACCAGTACAGCTCCACTGTCACCAGTATAGCCCCACTGTCACCAGTACAGCTCCACTGTCACCAGCACAGTTCCACTGTCACCAGCACAGCTCCACTGTCCCTAGTACAGCTCCACTGTCACCAGTATAGCCTCACTGTCCCTAGTACAGCTCCACTGTCACCAGTATAGCCTCACTGTCCCTAGTACAGCTCCACTGTCACCAGCATAGTCCCACTGTCACTAGTACAGCTCCACTGTCACTAGTATAGCCTCATTGTCACCAGTATAGCTTCACTGTCACCAGTATAGCCCCACTGTCACCAGCACACTTTGGCCATCAGCACCAGTTCCCAGTGAGAGCTGTGGAAACAGAGCAATACTTTTCAGTCTTGCCACATCTGAGCACACCTCAAAAGAACCATATTGTAATGAAGTAGTTTTCTCTCCTGGCCACCCCCTCCAACCACTGTAATTTATGTTGGTCAAAAGAAGGAAACTACTTTTTCCAACCAAAGCTAATGTTGGGCGTCTGCTGCACTCAGGGTAATGAATACTGATGTTTGCAGCCATCTTCTAAATGAGGTAACCAAACAATACATATATAGTTTCCACCAGTCTGGAGTCTCCAAGAGAAATCATTAAATTGTCAGTATGTATGATCAACTCTGAAGGAAAAATAAATATTATTGATGATGACAGCATGCTATTGTATCTCTCCATCATTATGCCACAGGTGTACATTTTCAAAGCGTCCCATGAGAAGTAGACAGACAATACCAATAATTGCCTGTGGGATTGCCATTTAGATGGAACTGCTTGAAAAAAACATGTCTAAATCTTCTAAATGTTTTATTATTTTTTAAGCATGGTACATTCTGCCTCAGAGTATTTCAAATCTATTTTTCAGTGTACTTAAAAATCTACTCACAATTAACTTCGTGGCAGAAAAGAAATCTTAAAGACTAAAAATAGATAATCTCAAAGATCAACTTTGATACTTCAGAAAGTACAGTGACACACAGTCTACAATGCAAAAGAGTTCCAGGAATGGAGAATTCAAAAATTTCCATTTCAATTTCCAACCATGTTATTATTACACATCAAATGTCCACAGAAAACTGTCATCACAAAAATTATTGAGCCAAAATTTCTCCTGAGGCACTAATTTCAGGGTTTCACTATGAAACAAGGATTCCGACATAACTAAAAACCTAGTCCATTTTTTTCTCTAGCAAGTTTCAAAAAACAATGGTCTATATTAAATTTATGCAATAACATATAGTGTCAAGTTTGACATACAGTCAAACAAGGTTCCAGCCCCTGCACCATAAGATTCTGCAACAGCAATGAGGAGACACTGACATTTGCCAGCTATCTTCGTTTTTCTTTAGTTTTGACAGTTTTCCTCTAGAATCGACTTTATCAAACACATTCACAAATTATCTTCCTGCTTTCATTCTAGTTATTTGGAGAGTAGGTTTAGTACATAGAGATAATATATTGTAAACAGCTGAGCAAGATCTGCTGGGCCATTCCTGTGAAGAGAGACACTGTCAATATGCAGTATCCCAATGTAGTTCCATCCATAGGCAGTCATAGGATAAAACTCCTATTCACTCCAAATCCTGAGGCAAATAAGAAAGTATTCTTTATCAAGAGAACCTAATTTCTATTACCTGGGCAATGCAGTTAAACTAAGGTTACAGGTGTTGGTGAACATCATTCACTACAAATATGTTAAAATGGCATATATTACAATTAATTAGATTTCCAGAGAGGTAATGTGGTATTTGGACTTTGACATTAAATCAATTCAAGCTTTACAGATACTCTTGACAACCCCACACGTAAAATCAATAGTAAAACCTTGTATCCCTCGGAAAGGACAATGATATCTATGTGAAACTAGGAATTTAAATAAAATTGGAATTGTCTGTAGCAGGTAGCTTTGGGATTTTTCTAGCACTTGTACAGTATTTAACACGACTTCTGAGATATTCTTAATCAGATATTCCCAATCACAATATAGAGGGTCTTTAAAGCTGTAACTGACGATTGGAAATATTTTCTGCATGTCATCACGTCCATGGCACTTTTTTTTTTCCATTATCAAAGGAAAGTTAAAAGGTTTTGTGATTAGTTTAAGGTAAAACATGTATCTTCTCTTTGCACCTACTCTACCAAAGTGGTTTCACAAATGGCACACTGACGGCAAGATTCTAAATTATCCTAATGACAGGGAGCAGCTGTGAAAATCAAAACAGGACCAGAGGGAGAAGGAGGCAATATCCTTTGCACAGAACAAAACTTTTTTTAAGATGCCTTTTGTTGTTGTCACCACTCATCTTCCAGTTTCTCATTATGCTAAGCAACAATATCAAAGAAAAAGTGATTTTTTTCTAGAAAGATACCATAAGCATCCATCTAGGAACCAAGACCTGACAGTGACAGAAGGATGTGGTGAGACACACTTTCACAGTCACTGAAAATATTAAGGCTTGAAATAGGAAGCAAAATTAAAGAGTCCTGAAGGATGCAGCTACCACAAAACAATTCTGAATCTCCCAGAGAAGAGTCGAAGAATATAAATATTCATTGTGTTCAAGAGAGAATAGCACATTGCATGCTCACTGCAAAATAGAGACACTTTAGTATATGTTGAGGCCTCATAACAATGGGATTTGCCAATTAAATCTGAGGGGTGTGATCATTTCTGTTGTGATATGGTGAATAACATGCTGAGAGACGCTCAGATGAAAGCGTTTTGAGTCACTGCAATATTCTGTTTCAGGCTTCTTTTATTTTTTTTTTTCATCCTGTGTAAATATGAGAATGAAATGTGGTAGACAAGCCTGGGGAGACTTAAAGGAAGGTTATTTTGAGGTTGTTTTTCTTTACTTAAGACAGTTAAATGCTGCACTAATATCAGCTATATTTACTTTTCTGTTAAAGCCTGCAAATTGCACCTAATTAATAAACTCTGATGAAATAAGATACCTATATTCCCTCAGATTTGGATCTAACAGAATTCTTCCATTATGTGTCATGATTAAGTCTTGGGACTGTGTTGGGCATATCTAAACAAATTCCCTTGCTTTTTTCCACCAAATAAGTGCAAAGGACCAAGGATGACCATCCTGCCACTACATTAATTTTAATCCTTTAATTAGAAGCATCAAAACCCCCTCACTGTGACTCTCTGAGGCTGAGGAGGGAAGGGGAGGTCCAGTGCAGGGAGCAGCACTGGAGAGCTCAGCACATTCCTGCAGGATTCACAGCCAATAATCCTCACAGGAGGTCAGCAGGTTTCCTACCCCATCCTGTGCCATGGCTGAGGTAGGTGAGGCACTCAAGGGACGGGCCCAAAATTATCATCACTGTCATCATTTATATTAACATAGAGCCTGGAAACCCAGTCATGGACCACAACCCCCAGACTAAGAGCACTTCAAGCAGAATACAAAACCATCTTGCTTGAAAACCTTATCATTCAGCAGAAGACAAGGAACCCTAATAGAAACACAGAATAAAACCCTCCAGCATCTCTACACAGTCTCTAGTTCTTAACAACCTCTGTCAATGACCTTAAAGTAGTACATTTCTGGTGTATATACCACAGAAAATGAAATATTTAAGGAGAATTTTGAAGAAGAATCAACATCATTTTAAGGGAATATATTGGGAGCTCTTCTGCTTGAGGGCACAGAACAAGGTGTTGACAACACTGTCCTTGCATGCTGCATTCACCTCTGACCTGACCTGATCTCAGGGTCATGTTTCCAGTATAGTCATTATTCCAGTATGGTCATTATTGCTGTTGGTCTGGTAGGCTGGTACAAATCCCATCCCTACTAGCAAAGACCAGAGTACTTCAACACCCAGAAAATTCTGTAAGACATTGTGTATCATTTTAATATGACATACACTTATTTATTTAGCAAATGAAGCCATCAAAACCTAAAACACTACTAAAAGGCTCCCAAAAGGTATCAGTGATAATGGGTGGCTCTGCCTGGAGGATCATTTAGCAGAACTGAACCAGATATGACCAGCTGATATATTTAATATTAATATATTTAATTAACAACTTTTTGTCCATCTTGTATAAAGTGACAACTAGCAGAGGGTTTTCACTGAGCATGAAATATCTTATTTCAGGTCACAGCCTACAGCACCTATTTTGATTGCTGCTCACCCTTATCACTATATGGCAGATATCATGGAATCTTCATGCAGGAACAGAAATTACATCTATGTTCATTTTTCTTAGTAATCTCATTTACCCTCTTCCAGTAGCAAACAAGTTCCAGTGTATGTACAGCTATATGCTAAACCCCATTTTGGCCTCTAAAAATCATTGTCACAATTTCCTTTTACTTCAGCAAGACTTGGATTTGGCCTAGGGAATTTATCCCATTTATTTGCAAAGCTTTTGCTAAGTTTGTAAATCCCTAGAGTAATGTTCATATCGCAGGAAGAGAAATTTCTTAAATGTGACAGAGTTGATAAATTTCTCCGGCACAGAAAAGTTTGGCGGATGCTGTTGCTGTAGTCTGAGCAGTCGCCTGGTACACTGGCTGACAGGAAACTGGTTAATCCAGAGGCCTTCCTGAGAATATTTTCATACAATTTCTCCTCCACCCTTTTAAATGGCCATACAACCACTGTCAGATTCTGTATTAATATGCATTATAGGGACCAAGATGTGAATAAGTTAAGCAGCAGTCTCCTTCCAGGCACTTGCTGCTGATCCGTAAGCCTTATGATGTGTAGTATCATCAATTTAAAGGTCATATACTCAAGAGATTTAATTTTGCTTAGTTATCATAAGAACTTCATTGCTGCACAATAATTCTGATCAGCTAGAAAAATAAGCTCACCAATCGGTTAAGACTTAGCTCTTCTTGTCAAGGGTAATCCAGAAAGAAGCAGAAGAATAAAAACAAGTAAAGGGCAATGACAATTTTCATAAGCAAACTAGGAACAGCTGTTCCAAGGTCAGTAACTGGAAAAATGATGTTAATGATCCTGCATTAGCTGGGTAAAGTGTCACTGCTAAAACAAATCAGTCCAGATTTGAACCATTGTGTGGCTCGACATCAGTACCAATTAAGGTGGCAGATGATGTATAAAGAGCCTGGACAAAGGATATTATTATGTTACGAGCTATATTGATTTTTACAGGGTTTGTTTGATTGACTGACTGATACTATCAAGTAATTAGCTTTAATCTTGGGTTACAATGACCAGAAGAAATCCTGAATCAGGTTATATTAGATCTTTGATAGTACTTTACTGATATAGGAAAGTGCTTAAGTAAGGCAGAACCCTTGTTTCCTTTGTAAAGTCAAGTGTTACACAAATAGGCTGTGCAGAACTTGGCACACCCAGGAGGTGCCCAGGCTGCACACAAATTCAGGTCACATAGGCAGCAGTCAGTAAAACCTGATAAGAGATCCCAGCCCAGAAGTTCTTAATAATTGGTTTAATATTTTGGTATACCTCATTTTAAAAAACGTATGTGTAAAATAGTATGCAAATTCAGATTTCTTTTTGTTGTTAAAGATTCAAAAAGACAGTCACAGGGCTGAGAGGGGCAAGATGCCAAGCTCACCTCTCCACTGTGGTCACTTCTCCCCCTGACAAAGCCAGGACACTTACAAGTGCATTTACAATTTGCAAGCTCATCACCCATTAGAAAACCAGACTGACTCGGTTCAGGAATCTGTCCCTAAAAGTGAGCTCCTCCAGTGCATTCCTCATCTCAAGTCCCAGGCTGACACTTTGCTACCTGAAAGGAAATTCTGCAGGGGCAGAAAACCAGGTTACAGACTCTTGCAATACCTCTCTTAGGACAACTAACAGCAAAATGTCTCGGGTTTGCCTTTATTGGCCCCAGCTCTTTTATCTCCACGTATGTGCCTGATTTCAGACAGTCGGTAGGAAACACTGCATGTGTTGATCTCTGAGCTCCCCAACACACCAGTTGATTTCCACACACATACTTGCCTGCCCTCCACTGCATTTGCTCAGTGTGATGGGTCACTTGGCTTCCTCAAATATCACCTCCCTCCCTTCACACGTTTCCTCTCACACCCCCGTCCTCCTGAGCCCACACAATTCAGCTCCATGCTCATGAAGGTCTCTGCTTTCTCCCATTCGTGCTTAACATTTTTTTTTTGAAATATATTCATGTACTCCCCATTTTTCCCTATGCTTTTCCCTCTTCCTGAACAAAGCTCTTCTACTGAAAGGCCTCTAGTTAGACCCCTTTCCTGCTTCAACTTATAAACCCAACAACTGGCACTAAGACCAGCAGGGAAACACCATCCCTGGGTTTGCTTGCTCTGGATTCGCCACCTCCCTTTGCTTTCTGTGTGATCAGCTACACGTGGCTGCAACCATCTCAACATACTCATTTGTAAAGCATCTGTCAGATCTTCAACTGCATGACAATTATAAATAATCCCATTGGAGATCATGACAGCAGATGTGCCATGATTTTCCCACTGAATGAAAACTAAAGGAACCTATCTGTAACAGAAACAGAACGTTATTTCTGCCCCTGTGCTAGCTACTGCCTTGCAGGATATCCAGGCTCAAATAAAATTTTCTTTCATTAGGGTAATTTCATATTCACAGTATTTAAACAGCTTGAAAAATACCAGTAGTGTGAGCAACTTACAGTTCAACTTATCTCTGTGGTGCTTTTAATGTGCAACCCTGTTCTTGGTCATCGGGGTGGGGTGGGTCGTGGTACTGTTGAAACACAATTTTTTCTTAGTAAATCTCTCTTTTCCCCCTTTTTCTTGATTTGCAGATCTTTGTTCTGAGAATGAATTCTCAGTTCCTTTTCTGGTGACACATTTTGTGCATTGATATTTATTGTGGGTTTGGCTATATATATGTATGCCCCAGGGCTTCAGCTTCTATCAAGAGAGAGATTCAGTTTCTCAAAGCTGCAGGTCCTGTTTTTTTCTGGTTCAACACATCCTTACTCTAGAAGTTTCTGGGTTTGCTTGCCTCCTGAGAATTTATAAACCAAGACAAAGGTCTGGAGTAAAGATAAATGTCTGTATATGTGACAGAAAAATAGGAAAAAAAAAGAAAAATCACAGCTGTTCTGATCGAATACTCTGCCAGCTCATTTGAAAACTGTACTAATTTAGATTGAACCAACATAAGCTGATGTGTGCAGGCAGACATTTCCAGCCACCCAGGAGCCCAGAACAAAGCTTCCACCCCAAGGACCTGCTGGCAGCCAGGTTCTTCAGAGCCAGGGACAAAACTTGGTTCAGCCTGACCAAAGCCCAGCTCACGCCCCAGGGAGAGCGAGTGGGAGATTTGCCATTCTTTTCAAAAAGAACTTATTTGAGTTAAAACTTGGCTGGTCACCACTGAGTGCATGGCTAAGAGGGGAAATGATAGATTTTCATGTACAAACAGCCTCTGTGAGTGCAAATTACACAAACCCCTCAGTAACCAGGTTTGGGGAACTTGAATCCATAGAAAAGGAACTTATTTTATTTCTTCTTTTTAAAAGGCATTTTTATAACCTGCCATTGTTTTTGAGATGATGGGGCTTATTAAAAAGAAAGTTTAAGAAAACAACAGGTAGGCTGTTCCTTACAGTAATTTGTAAATGTCAGACTAGTGCTGGCTGGGATAACGTCACTGGTGTTGGAGATCAGGGAATGGGGAGGACAAGACAGAAGGCATCAGGTACAAAAATAAACACATTCAACTGGGATTTTTACATCTCTTGTGAAATCATCTAGCTTCACTTTGAAGATTGTCCAGCTGCTGACACAATTATCATTTTTAATTTTATTTTTCTAGGACAGTAAATGTGGCCTCCAGGAGAGAGTTAAAAAGGACCGGAATTGGATCAAGGCTTCTGCCCATGGGGACAGCACAGAAATGGCTGCTGTGTATTCTCAGGGATTTCCCTCCCCCTTTTCTCACTCAATACTTTTTCTTTGCTAAAGAGAGATAAAACATCCACATAGCTTCTTACAATAACTGTCCTTTTCCTTCTGATGGGATAACAGTTAAGCTAATGGGATAACCTTAGGAAGCAGAAATTCGACACAAACCAGACAGCACGTACTTCTCAAGCAGATTGCTCTGAAACAGAAATAATGCCATGTATTTCCCAGAACACTAGAAGGCTACATCCAAAGTACCAAAAGGAAAAAAACTAACCAAGTCCCTAGTCCCTAAAACAGTTTTAGCTTGAAAACAGAGATTGCAGAGAGTCATGAAATCAAAAGAACATGCTGCTTTGGGTTTTCTATGGAAAACGTTCAGATAATTAATATAACATAGAGCAATATAAACCTCAAGTCAAAGTTATATTTATTGAAAATGAACATATTTCACACTTAGCAGCAGGAGAATAGCACATGCACATCCCACTTGGAGAAAGATAGCCAAATAATTCTTTCTTGGAGTGAAATCCCAGCCCCATTGAAATCAATAGCTGTATTAGCAGAGCTTCACTATCACCTCAGTCTTTATGACTGCCAGCTCCTTGGCCAATGAAACAAAATTCAAAGAAAGAATGCTATTTCAAAGGATCTTTATTTCCTCTAATACACAGGCACGTACCAAGTAAGGTTTTTACTATTATGACAGACCCGACGTTCATTTTTTGCTCATATAGAAACAGCAGATGCCTTACTAGGCAAAATGGCAAAGACAGGGAGGATAATGATAGCATAACAATGCTGCTTAGGAGGGGAAAATGTATTCCAGGGGGTTTGGGGAGTTTTCTTTTATCTGCTTTGCTGGAAAGAACTGTATCTTTGTGAAACAGCCAATATTCAATAGCTGTGGTTGTTCTTTTTCATTTTCAAATAACTAAGACAAACTATAGATAAAAATGAAGATTTTAGATTCGCTTTTAAATTCCAGCTGTTGGACTGGCTCTGAATTTAGAAGCAGCTGTAATTCAACACCACTGCAGGAGTTCCCACTCCCTCTGCCTGCCCCCTAAATGATTTATATGCAGGAACAGAAACTGGGATGAGAAACAGCAGATGCCAGATAAATCCACACAAGCCACGTGCTCAGGAGCTGTGAAAGTACAAATGTAAAGGGAGATGCTGTGAATTACCAGCAGGAGTTGCAGCTTGTTCAGCCCTGCCTGGGCTGGGCACTGTGGTGGGGCAGCTGCAGTGCCCTGATGCCCAGTGTGGGCTGCTCACCTCTGCTCCTGGGATCTCTGACACTCCTGTTTGAGCCAAGCCAATGGCAGGTCTCTTTAACTAGTCTAAAGCTGATAAGCTGCAGAATTGACTACAATATAGATGTACCCAGAGAGACCATGTTTCTCTGAGGCCAGAAATCCATGGACTACTTCTGTGTTTTTCCTATTTCAGCTGCCATTGTCTCATTCCTGCAGTAAAGATTCAGTTACAAAGCACTTCTTTGAACCCAGATGTTATTCCACAATATGTGTTTTAAGAGCAGATACCAAAAAGAGTCGGCAACATTTCATATCATCTTACAGTGTCTTGGAAAAGCACAAAACCTTTTGAACACAAGGGCAGACCAAAAGCAATTCAAATTCTTACAGCCTGAGCAACTACCAAAAGGGTTTCCCCACATCCCATGTCTGTAGAACACAGTTATCTTTGCTTCCAACTGTAGATGGTTCTGGTATGGATATTCTTATAATAGAAAATAAACCGGTAATTGTCTTATTATTATTTTCTTTCTGCATAAAGAAAGCTTAACATTAAAAAGCATTTTAGCAAATTAGAACTGAAATGCCTTTGTTTAAGCAGCAAAACCTGTTCTCTGATATTCCAAACAGAACTACAGATCCAGTCAACATCAATAATAATGACAGTCAGCATCCAGTCAAGGCAGCAATTAAAATAATATTGTCTCCTGGGTTTTAAGAGCTACTTACTTAACAGAAAGGGACTTTATATATACACTGACACACAGATGGCACTTTAGCTCTTGTAAAAGAAATAATACTTTACTCAAATACTTTACAGAAACGTTCAGAACCCAACTAGTAATTTTAGTGTCTCTATTCCCAAGAGAATTGGCTGTATCTGAAGATCAATTATTAAATCACATGACTATCAGAACTAACATCTAGAATTTACAGTAATAAAATCAAACTAGTGCTTTAAGAAGCTCACTACAGGTCGAAGGAGGGTTTCAAGTCACAGCACCGTGTCCTATGGCCCTGCACCTCCCTGGCACATGCTGAGGTGCTGCCACCAGCACAAAGAGGGGGGTGATGACCTCTTTGCCTCGAGTCCAGTCTTACTTTTGCTAGTCAGAAGTGCAGGGTGCCTCAGCAAGATGCAAAGAGGATGTGAGACACAGCTCCACAGGCCAAAGCAGCATCAGAGGGCAAGGGGAGATTGCCTCAGGATCAGACAGGGAAGAAGGATGGAGAAATGATGGAGTTTGTGAGACTTATCAGCAGAACAGTCTAAGAACTGATGCAGCAGGTTGCTTCTCATTTAATTATATACATCAAAGGCTTAGAGTTGAAGTCATTTACTACCCTCACCAAAATCAGAGTGGAGAGAGATGATGTAAGATTGACATCAGAGAATTTAACAGCTGCTCTTTACATTTTAATACTAAGTGTTCATTTTCATTTATAAAAGGCAACCTATTCTCAACATGAAACCTGAATGGAGTATTTACATTTACTGTATGCACCTGTGCATTGGCAGAAATCAAACATTTGTAATATAAATGCTTCCACTTCCATCTTGGGTTCAAATCCAGGAATCACTGAAAGTTGTGACCATCTGGGGGCATATGCATGATCCCTGTTAAATTAACTCCCTGTTTCAAGCCATGTTTTCACAGACAGCTGTCACAGAACAGTTGCAATCACTTGCCATTCTGGCAAGATTCATGGAAAATGGCTCTGGAAAGTGGGCTTGCAATGAGTTGTCAGTTGTGCAGGCTGGTGGTGAGGCTGCACTGGGAGCTCCTCCTCTGGAACTGCTCATTCACACCTTTAAAAGTGCTAAATCTACACCTGCAAAGGCACAGCACAGACAGGTACAGAGTGAGTGGGAAACAGCGTTCTGGATAGCACAGAGAAGAGGTCATGTTCTTTGAGAACTCAAAACATCCCTTTTCTGAGTCAAAAAAAAAAGCTCATTCGCTGTTGGCAGATGCATTGAGCTTCCAGACAGAATAAAATAACTTTGTGAACAAATACTTATTTACTCTGAACTCTGGGTTTCATCTGCAGAACTCTGATTAACGCAGCAAAATGTAAGTTTGCCTCCTCCACTGCCCAGACTGATCGTGGTGTCTGATTTTACAGTTGCCTGGGGGACATCAGGAGAATTTCAGTAAGAAAGCCAAGCAATTGGCAACAAAAGACTTTAATGAATCGGCAAAGATACACTGATTTGGTTTAATTTTCAGTTTAAGTTGGTAATTGTCAGTTCCAGAACAAGCAGAGAATAAAACTATAGTGAGAATTCAGTGCTCGCTGGAACTTTTAATATTTCTTCCCATCACTCTGCCAATTTACTGCTCAACATGAGCTGTAAGGTATTAGGAGTGAAACGTGCAGATTTTCAACTAAATAATGGAAATGTGATTGAGCCATGGTAAACCAAATGAGAGTAAGAGAGAATCTGGGAATATGCATATGCAATAAGGAATATTAAAAAGTTTCTTGGGCCCTGCAGTATGACAATGCACTCTGATGATCATCTTTATTAGATAGCACTGGATAAAGAGCCAATTCATTAAAAATTAATGGGACTGTACTGCCATCCATACATTATACATAGCCATAAAGTGGATGTGGACAGCTAAATGCTAAATCTGTTGGAAATAACTGCAAAGTGAAGTAGGAGAGTGTGTAATAAAATAGTAGGAACCATGTAATAAGAAGGCCATGCAATAAAATGAGGAAAAAAGAAAGACAATCTCATTGTATGAGTCTGTAAAATCAAATGAGATTAGAAAAACTACAGTAAACCAAAACTTTTTCCTGAAATGGAAAAATTATTCCCAGAAAGCATACAACAGCAAATAAAAGAACCTTATTAAAGAGCAACACTGGAGGGTGGTGAATACAATAACAAATGGCAGAAAGATGTTTGATTGCAAAACAGCAAAGCTATTCATGAAAAGAAAACCATTTTATTGTGTCTTTTGATGAAAGCTCAACAATATGGGGCATTAATATCACCGAGGTAGAATCAGTAACAGGTATCAAAACAGGCAGATAAACCCTTTTCATTCAATCACAAAATGAAAATCTCATTTATAGCATATTCTCTAACTAAATAAGTTTCATTTCAGAGCAATTTAAAAATCTCAGTTTCATTTTTCTAAAATTTATTGAAGTTTTTGATTAAAAAATGAATGCCTGTGACAAATTCTGTGATTTTGGACTAAAAGCACTATTCAGAACAGTCATATATGCTAGAATGGCATTTCTAAAGTTTGTAGACAGCTTTAGTGTGGACTTCAACTATCACAAATAAACTCGAACACACCACCATTTGATATGTTCAGCCCTAAAAAGATATGCCTTTAAGAACATTTACCATTCCACATGTTTATATAGCAAGATATTTTCCGAAATTATTTTGCTAAAAAATGATTCCTTCACAGTGCTTTGAGAAATAGTGTTTCTTCATGGTGCCGACAAAGAAATGGAACTTCAAAGAAAACTGTTTAGCTCAAACACAGATGTATTTTCAGAAACGTTCTCTTAAATCATAATATTCCCGAGACTTATTCACAAGGCACAAAATTAGGTATATTCAAACCCTTCTATCTTTTCAAATCAGATTTCAAAGGAAAATTACATAGAAAACCTACCTGCTTATCTATGAAGCTAACAACAACCTGGTTTGGGAATGCAACAAATACCCACTGGTGCAATTTAGGAGCGTGCACAAAACCAGAAGGAACTACAATTGTTAGCGTGAGGCCAGTTTTAAAACTTGCCCTGGCTGGGGTACAGGAACAGTGTAACTCACATTACCAATGTCATCATAAAATACACCTAAAACAGGCAAAGCTCCACTCCTTTCTACTGAACAGCAATAAAATCCTGAGCCTGCAGCTCTGAGAAGGCCCAGCCTGGCAGTGACAGCAGGCACAACACGCCGTGTCAGCCCCGGTTGACAGGCACTGGCACTTCTGAGCCTCTGTCAGTGCCTGTGCTTCATGTTGCCAGGATGTACTTTGCTTTTAATTATCATGTTGCACTGCAATACAATTCACCCTAAAAATGCATTGGTGCACCTTAGTGGAGCTGGATGCCAGGACTGAGCCTGAATCCCACCACTTCAGTGCTCATTCCCCTCCCTAATAAGGCCACGTGTTGCACATCTGGTTTTACAACGTATTTATCATCACTGTTACTGTCACACTTTGATATTTCCTCAGAAAACTAACAACCTTTTCATTTTACCATCTTCTAATGACAGCCCTTTAGAAGAAGCTAGACATAGACAAAGACTAATACAAAGAGAACTAGAAGAGCAAGTTTTGAGTTTGGGGTAGGAAAGACCCCTCACACTTATGGCTCTAGAAAGCATCTATTCCATGCCTCAAAGATCCTTGTGGATTATAAACGTGGAAACTGAGAACAGAAAAGGAATTATTCACCACATTATTAAACATGACAAAAAGCTTCGGAATTGAAGCTTAAAACAGGCTATTTAAGATTCCAGCAATCCCTGGGACTTTGGCAACAAAAATGTTCAAAAGCCTTTTATAGTTGCTGTCAGATTTATGTAAAGCATTTGAGATTCCTGTGAACTTATTTATATAACAACCTAAAACTTGAAGCCAACTTGAAAGTCTTTCTATTCTAATTATTCAGTATTGGAGGTGCCATACAAAAGATACTCAATGTTCTTTCTTGAACATCTCCTAAAATGGTGGCCAGCAAAATATAGACTTTGGGTGAACATTTTATGGGATGGCTGTTATTGTTGATGAGCTGCATCATTTGATAAAAAAGTTACTTGGTGATTTTTTTTCCTGTTTTCTGTTCAGAGACAACAGGGAGATATCACTGTGTGCTACATTCCACTCTAATTGACTGTTCACATTCTGCCTCAATAATCTCACATAATTATTTTTAGGAAAATGCTGCAGTATGTAAAAATAAAATAGATGTTACCATCTCTTTTCAGAAATGTAGCACTAGAATACTTGCTGGAGTCAGGCTCAGGATGGAGATCAGGATATCAGTGGGAACTGAGGCCTCGCTGACCTGGATGCAAGGCACTGGCATTTAAGACCATTTGGTTTATATCCCACGTGAACTCTGGGTCACTCCTTCAGCTCCAAAATGCAGAGGAACATCAGCTGTAAATGCACCCAGCACCTCTCCAACAGAACCCACACTGCAGGCTGGAATCACCATGGGAGCAGCAGCAGGACACGACCTAACTGGGTCTGCCTGATCCAGTAAAAGCCACTATACAGTAAAACAGCTCCCACCCCAAGAGGCCTTTAAGTTTTATCTTTCAAGATAATTTGAATGTGTTTTCCATTTCATCACCCTCTGCCCAAAAGCTCTCATTGCCATTTCCTTTGTTCCCAACTCCCAGTTTTCCTATTCCACTATTTCTCTGTCTCAGTGAGGTCACTCAATTCTCTCCCGTTTCAGCTCCCAGCTTCACTCCCCCTTCTTCCTTCATGTCAGCACTTCTCAGCCACCCAGGCTGTGCACACTTTCAACACAGACTCGCTTGTCAAGCAGACTTCTAATTACCTCAAATGTCTTTATATAGATACTGCATCAGGTACCTGCAGCTTCAGAAAACCAGGAGTCTAAGAAGAAATAAATACAAGTCCTAGAATACTGACATTACTTATAAACACTGCTGTGTTTTACAGACATACAAACAGTATTTACCTGTATACTTTGGATGTGAATGATTAATAACCATTGTAAAACTGGTCAAATTGTTTTATCCCTACATTTCTATAACCACTTAATTCCCAAATGATGTAACTTCCATGGATATTAACAATCTCTTCACAAAAACATAGTTACTCATTATTCTTATTTCTTTCATCACTATACAACTGAGTTCATACTGCCTTATATTAATTATTCAAAGCAGGAGAAAATCTGTAACTCGAATCTGAGAAGAGACAAAGTACACAAGTTCATAATTCTTTTCATTTATCGAAATCTTGCCATGTCAGTCAAGAGCCAGAACTGCAGTTGCAGCACACCTAAACAGAAACCCACGAGCCAACCTGTTTGAGCTGGGCTTTTGCTTGTTTGGTTTTGTGGTGTTTCATTTATTTCATTGTGCTGATGAGCATAGTTTAACACCCAAGGATTGTTATAAGCCAATGTGTTTTCTCTCTCTTCCTGTGTTTCTTTCTTACAGGATTACTCCATATACATTCCGGCTGTGGGATTTTTACGGATTAAGACAGAAGGCAGCAGCATTCTTTATTCACTGCTTTTGGCATAAAAACACCAGTTTGATTGCTTTCTTTTTTCTCTACTTAATCATGCTTTAGAGACAGACAGCATCCAGATTTAACTCATCCTGGCTCTGCCTTCCCATTTTCCCCTTAGCCATGAGAGTTAGAGACAGAGGTTACAAAGAGCAAAGAAAAGGTAATTTAATATTTAGTTCAATGACGCCTGTGGAAGAATCTTGTGAACCTGTGCTGAGATCTCAATGAATCACCAGTGACTTATGATGCAAAACCAGTGACATAAAGGGGTAAAATGTCCATAAAGTCTTTAGGAGTCCATTAGGTACTAGAAATAAAATATTAATATCTGTAATATGAGTATCCTTAAGACATGAACACTGAATTGCAGGCCCTGGGTCAATTTAATCCAGTTTATGCCAGTATAGATCCTGCTGAACACAAAGGTAGAAAACCCATCCACAAAGGGAACACAATAAAAATGAGCACCTCTGATTTCCCTTGTGTCCCTTGGATCACTTGCGTCAAGCAAAGTGAAGCCTCCACAACTTGTGTTGTATTTATTTTATGAGCAGAGGTAAGAACAACACCACCTGAAAACTCTTGGGAGACAAAGCAAAATCCAGTGCCTTTTACTTCCTGTTGCAGTTCCCACTGCCCAGGGATCAGTGTGGATTCAAAGTGAACTGGAGCTTCTCTCATCTGCCATACAACTTCCCTATGAAAACAAAAGCTGATAAAACATCTGAAGACAAACCAAAAAGGCAGGGAACATACATCTCACCCTTCCTTGCAAAAGACATCTTTTTCCTTCTGGAAGAAGAAATATCCAGCAATACTCACTACCCAAGACAGACAGGCATGACCTTCCTAAGCGTGCTGATCCACACAATAAGTTTGCACCTGCTCCTAAGAAGGGCTGTTTTCACGCTTTTTGATCAGGAATTATTTACTTGGGGTTTTGTATGATACTAAGCTGGCTAATAGGATGCAGAGCCTTTCACCTGGAGGTCTGTGGCTTCAATTTTCCCCCAGCTTATGCAGGTTGGTCTCACAACATGTCGTGTGATCTGCAGGGACTGCCCGCAGCTCCCACAGCCCCCGCGAGATGCTCTCGGCACTGGGCAGGGACGGGAGTGCTCTGCTCCTGGGAGGAGGAAGCTCCTGCTGACTGAAAGTCAATATGTGCTGCACAGAGACCCAGGTGAAACACAGTGCTGTTGTCAGGTTTATTCCTGTTACATTAATAAAAGAAAACACCATGAAATCGTGGTGACAGATGCACTTCCACCAGCTATGCACAGGGCCCTAATCGCCTCTGCAGCCCAGAAGAATCTGTTCCCAGCACACAGCACGTGGGACACTCCAGCAAAAGGATGCTGCCTATGATTAGACACAGAGTAAGCAGAATGGTCCTCCAATAACACAAATTCAGGGCCTTTTACAAACGTTAAGTTTCTTTTTTTTTTTCATATAGAAGGATAACAATGTATTTTGAATAAATTAATGGCATCCAGCGATTAAGGGTTACTTGTATGTTATGCAATATTTAGACCAATCATTTCCCAGGAAATAATGAGCTGAGTAAGATCCTAACAATTCCAGGTACAGTGATGGAAAAATTGAACCCCTCATTTGCATTCAAGTGTGTAACACATTTCTAAGTGTCTCCATTACCAATTTGGAAATATGCTGCAACTGCCCAGGATCAACATTCACAAATTTATGTAACACAGTTGAACTGTTCAGTAACAGATAATGCCTCTTGGAATATCAATCATTAGAATCAGCTAGAAAAATACTTATTTTCCCTAGAAAAAGCTTTAATGTGTTCAAGGGAAAACAAATAAGAGGGACTTGTCCATGGGAAATATTAAACTGATCTAAAAAGTCAATGTGTTTACCTTTGACTGAGGTTGAAGTGTCATGATATTGTAAGTCAAAATTTCAATTCTGACTATAAAATGGGATCTTATTTGTCTTCTAATCTCAAAAACTGACAATAAACTACTTTGCAAGTCAAAATGAAGTTAGGTCAAAATCACAGAATCACAGAAATATGGAATGGTTTGGGTTGGAAGTGACCTTAAATATCATCTACCTCCAACCCACCTGCTATGGGCAGAGACACCTTCCACTAGAATATTCTATTTATTATTGGTAGAAGCCTTTTGACCAAACAAATATTTTACACTAAACAGAAAATTCATTTTGACAATATCATATGTTTGCTTAGAAAATATCTCCCACAAGTAATTCAACCTGATCTAAAATACTGGGGGGGGGGGATTGTATGTGCCTGTTTCTGCATGGAAAAGGTGGTTGCTCTTCAGTCTTTCAGTTTTGCTGCCCTCTCCTCTATCACAGAAGCTCACTGTTGGAGATGCCAGCACCGAACCCTCGAAGGGCAGTTGGCATTCACCAGTCCAGTGTTCCTGTACAGCAAGGACAGGTGCCTGTGCATGTCAAAGTTCTGGCAAGATCTGATGAAAAAAAGACTCTCAAAAAAAAAAAAAAAAAAAAAAAAAAAATTAAAAAGAAAACCTGATTTCATAATTTCACTTTTAAATGGCGAAATGTACAATACATTTAGTACAAAACTACAGCCATCAGAAAACAGAAAAATAAAAATACAATCCCTACCAGTTTATCCATTCTAGGCCTATGCCTGCAATATTTCAGAGTTTTCTGCTCACTGATATATATTCTGCTAGCTGTCACATTGTATTTCTAAATTGTTAAAAAAAAAACCCTTACCTATCGGCCCCAAAGGCATTCATTCTTCCCTGGACTTTATAAAAACTAGAACATGTTTCCATGATATTTCTTTTACAATAGGAGGCCTGTTAAAAACAGCATCATGAATATTCTAGTTATGACAGATATGAAAGGACATAATATCCAGGAAACAGTTCTTTCTTAACATATTCATGAAGAGGTCCTTGTCAATCACAGCCAGTGAATTGAATAAAAAAGTAGCACTCGCGGTCTTAGGAGGATACAGCTGAGTTTTACATGCCGGAGATATAAAGACTGAAGTGAGACTGGGTTCCACTAACTAGATTCCTGGCCTGAAGTGCCTTTGTGGAATTATTCAGAAACCTGCCAATAACAATATTTCAGGCTGCAGGAATCTCCTCTGCAGTTCTGCTCCGTGTGGCTCCACGTGCTGCTTCCACACACTTAATGGAGTCTCTCAGCTGGTGCTTTAAAGGAACGATGTCTCAAATCGTCCATTCATCTCGGAGTTTCAAAGCAATTTGTTTTATGGCCCTGTTTCTTTTGAACATTAAAAAGCTTGCATCTTGAAATATTCAGGAAATAAGAAATAAACTGCCAAATGCCTTAAGCAGGAGAACAACTTACAAGGCTACTTCTCTATATTTTAAAGTATAAAAGCAATATTATTTCCTATTTATGTGGTGTTGTCGACTTGTTCGGCATCGATAATTAAACAAACTTTTATATTAAAATAGTTTCTTGCTGCCTTTGCTACTTTTAAAGCAGGTAGAAAGCACAATATTTAAAAGATACTACTCAAAAACATACAATATAAAGTCAAACCTTACTTGATTTTTTACATAAATCAAAAGCTAATTCCAAATATTATAACGTACACAACACACAACATCAGTCTGAAAAATAAAACCAGCTTACTAAGATTTTCAAACCATGTGTCATTTTCCCAAGGAAAGCCCTTTCCTGGAATAACTTTACAAGCCAATTTAAAAAGCTGTGTCCACTTCACAGGTGTCATTTTTACCTCCAACATAATTACATGTCATTGACAGTTATTTTGTATCAAGAGAGTAAAAAAACCCCAAACCAAAGTACCCCAGATACCTCTATTAACTAAAATCAGCAAAATGAACCCAAGACTGTATTTACACCACACCCAGGGTTTCACTGCTGACTGTTGTGTCCACAGCCAGCAAACACCATTAGCATAACTCCTGCAGCATTCCTTCATGCCAGACTCTTTCCAGGATGCTGAAAGGATCCAAATGATTTGCCTAGGAAATGCACACAGTTTCCTCCTTGAAGATACAAATCATCTAAATTCAAAACACTGGGGTAAATTTACAACAGCTTTCAAATGCAAGCCAACCATAAATTGCATGTCTGAGATTAATCCATATATATGGCATTTCACAGCCTCGGTCCTTCATGGACGTGGAAAAAACTGTGCACTGCTGGACACCCCAGCCCACAGGGCAATATACAGTGGTGACAACTTTCACAGATTCAGTGTTTGCCTCCTTTTCACAGTGCATCTGATGCCAATTCAGTAGGATTTATTTCAAAAAGATAGGTATCCATGCCTAGATTCCAGAGGAGGGCTGAGATTTGCCAACTTTTACTGCAAAGACATCTTAAGGCTCACAAAAATACTGTAATTTTTTGGTTTTTCTACAGGAAACAAAAATAACGTGAACTAACATCACAGAGCATGTTGCAATGAAATCTGAAGTATGGGTTACAGAAACCTTGAGGCAGAAATACCAAATTTCCAAGACACTGTTTCTTAAATGGAAATGTCTCAGACTTCTCTTTTCACCTGCTTGTGCCAGAGTACATGGGCTAGCAAACATAAATATCCAAGCACACTTTGGACTCCATGTGCAAGTATCAGTGGAATGCCAAATTTGAAAAAAAACCCAACCAATAAATCTGTCTGGGTCTCAAATATTAGCAATACCTACTACAGGTAATGTCTGGCACAGCACCACATTTATTATGTGACTCATTCTGATGAAAACAATGACTGTTCATCTGAATGATATTAAAAACATTGCTGAATCAAACTGAGCCCTCGTTTCAGACCCTTCTCATGTTTGCACTAAACTAAATATACAGGTTTTCTGAGCTACAGAGGTAAGATTTAATCACACATTAGAAGTGTAAACATGTGCAAGTTCAGCATCACTGTGTAACAACATGAACACTGCAAGAACAATGAGCAATCACTGCTTGAAAACAAAACAGATCTGAAATGCAAAAGGACGAATTTGCTGGGCACAGAGGCTCTGTCTTTCATCTTTCCCATCACTTCACCTTTGGTAACTCGGTAAACTTGATTCATTAGTGTATTAGCGTATTAATTGACAGTTGCTTCCTGTTGTAAAGTGATTGTTTGCTAGTTCTATTATGTACTGTCAAACAACAGCACTCATGATTAATTACAAATAAACCAGGACTTTGCTAACAATGGGCTTTTCAAAGCCTCCCACCTTCAGCACAGTTACTCTGCTGCTCCCATGGCTGGGATGTTTTCCAGAGCTCCACCCCCAGCCTTTCACAGACCCTCGGCTGCGCTGGTTTCTCGGGAGGTTTTGGCTGACACTCACGGCCGATATAAATGGGGTATTTTTTATTTTGTGCCTCACGAACTGACCCCTTAAACACACTAAGTCATGTACCAGTGTTGGTCAGTACACAAAACATCTATCAAATGAGAAATTAGAACGTCTGGGGAGGACAGGAAAAGGTTGTATATCAGCCACTTTGCAGACCTTCGGCATGAAGTCCAGGTCCAATAGAAAGCTCTCCCAGTCCTGCACAGCCTTCCAAAGAATCCTCTGATCAATAGTCTGAAATTAAGATACTTCATTTTGCTGTCAATATAATTAATATGAACTCCACTTAAGTGAACAGATTATCTGTGGTCTCAGAGCTCACCAGAAAGAAGTGGAGACTGAACGTGTTGCCCTATACAGCACAGATAGAAAGGAAGGCGGTTGGATGGAGACCTCTGACAGGCTATTTATCACCTCCCTCAGCACCCATGGCAGGGGATCAGAGTGATTAAGAAGATACATTCTGTCTGAGGTTGAAGTTGAGGTGGTTTAACTTTCCCTTTCAGATCTGTTTGCAGTGGATTGCCAGGGCTCTTACATGAACGGTTCTTTAAATTGCAAACTGAAAAGAAGTTCCTTAATCAAAATCCAAACTTGAATTTCTTCTTAAAAGTTCAAACAAGCTGGCTGGTTAGTTTCCTATTACTGGGATGAACTACAAACTCTTTGGGTTTGTGAAGTCACAAAGTTTTCCTCTGTCTATATTTCCTAAGGGTTTATCTGAAAATTAATTTCAGTAACTGACATTCCTGAAAAGAGAATCCTGTTGCTCTATTTTAAAGCCCATCGAAAAATTGGAATCACCTGTAGTGGAATAGTTACAGTGGAATACAGTGGAATATTTCCAAAGGAATAGTTAGTGTTACTTGGGAGAGCAGACTTACACAATTAAGTTGTTTTTTCATCAACTTCAATAACACAAACAGAAAATAATTATTACCTCGTGGAAAACAATTATGGCCTTCATATCATGTGGCCAAGATCAACAAAACATCCAAGGCAGCCAGACAACGGAGAAGTGGAAACCACCAAGTGTTTATTTTAAAACATGGAACACAGAGGAATAACATTTCTTTCTCTGACTATTCACCACAATGAATAGTTCTGGTATGTTCCTGGTTCACATTTTTGGATAGGTACTAAGAACCAACGCTTAGGAACCGACGGAATAAAAAATAGAAAGAAGCAAAGATAGACTAGACATACAAGAAAAAGACTATTTACCTTGGCCCATCATATAATAAAAACCAGATGCAGTTAAGTGGATCCTTCAGCTAAAGATGTTAAAATACATACCTCAAGCACCATTTGGGGGCAGTCAGGAAAACAAGAGTAATGAAAATTGGTGCTTTGATCTTTTGCACTGAATTTTCTCTGTAAAACAAAAAAACCACATGCAAAAGCAAAAATCTAAAAGTCAAAATAAGTCATTTGCCAATATCCTCAGATTCTTAAATTGTAAGTTGCCATGATTTACATGGCAACTTTTACTTGCTGGACATTTTTGTTTGCTTGTTTGCTTGTTTGTTTTAAGCAATTTTATTCAAAAGAAAGTCCAGTTTGCAGCTGCCAAAGACTGCAAAAAGAAGGGCCTAAATCTTTGTCACATACAAACAAGATTATTTATTTCAGCTAATGGTAAGATGGAAAGGTGAAGCATTTTTTTGGTTGTATTTTTCATTTATAAATACCATTAAATGTTGTTTACCAAAGTAATAAGAAAAATTGATGCATCCTAAATGGTAGGTGTATAGCCCTGCACTCACCTCTGTAACCCTCACTCAAATATTTACTAAAATGACAATGCCAGGCAACAGCATCCCTGGGACCAGTTTCCTAACTGCACAAGTTGAAGTTAAAAGGTTTAATGAATCCCTTGTAAAAGCTTTCCTTCTATCACAATATCCTTCTTTTTTTCTGACAGGATTTTCTCAGTTAAGTAATGATTTATTGCCACAAAGCACTAAACACTCATCCAAAAAAAAATCTATTCAGTTTTGAGAACATTGTTTGTTCTATCAGAAACACAAATCTAAAAAGTTTTATTATTAATATTCTGGAAAACATTTGACTTACACTCTTTCTTAATCCATTCCTCCCTGTGCTTTTTCTAATTCAGAGATTATTCTGATTTTGCAATAATTCTCTACAATCTCATCACACTTCCACACAGTAGCTCACTGCTGACCTACTTCAAGTCAGATGCTAAGCCCAACAAAGCTAATCAAACACCTTTCTTCTACATAAATTACAGTTGGATCTTAATAAACATTCAATTTTTCTAGCTTCTTTCCCCCTCTAACTGTTGAGCTCTTCAGTTACATTTCCCCACTGCTGACTTGGTTTCATCCCTTCGTGCTCAACCTCCCTCTGTAAAATCTCCAAAACCAAGAGAAAATGAAGAGAGTGAGTGAGTTTTTCTTCTGAGGGAAAGAAATGAGGCTTCTGCATAAAGATGAATTGAATTCAATGTATCTTTGCAACACAGTCCAAAGTTAACAGGAAAAGGTGGACTGTGCCATTGATTTTCAAAAGGAACTTGGTGTAGGAAACCCCAACAGAGGAACCCAAATACCTGACAATGATCCAGAAACATGGGTCTCACTGGCTACAAGTCAAGGAAAACTACTGTTTTCAAAAATGACTTCAAGACACATGCAATGAAATTCCATTTTAAAAAATTCAGCATTCAAACAAGAAAATAGCCATGCACATATTTTGTTTGGTTGACATCTTTTATGCCTAATGTTTAGGACCAAATGGAAGGCTCTGTAATCCTTTCACTATATTTCACTGCATTTTATAATTACAAATATTTCATATTTCTGGGTATAAGCAATTTAAAAATAACTTGCAAGTAGGATTTGAAGAAATCTCAGCTTTTTTAAAAAATAATGGAGAACTGAAATAGCAGATGTTAGTAAAAGATCAAATCATCATATCATATAACTGACAGAACTTTTCATAACTCCATTTTCCAAAATCAGCTACACACCTCCACTTTGTGCTTTCTCAGGAACCATCAAGGACCAGAGAGTGAAAACATAGAGGACAAAGTATAGAGCAAATGGAATGAAACACTGTGTGTGATGCAGAATCACTCCATGTCTTTACAGCTGACACTCAGCACTAGCAGGGAGCAAGTACTTTCCACAGACATGAGCCAAACAAAACACTGCTGAATTCCTCTGAGCTTTAAATTCAGCTTTGGAAACAAATCCACCAGGTCAAGCCCCCTCCTGGGACATTCTGCAGCCCCTGGCATGGGGTGGGGTTTGGGGTTGAGTGGAACAGATGGATGAGAGCCCAAGAAACAGAACCAGAGTTAAACCTCATGCCCATATGAGCACCTCTGCCTTTCCATATGCATTCAGTTGGACTTTCATGCAAATTAACACACATAAGACACACTCCCACAGAATCCAGGAAATGACTACATAACTCACAGTGTCATTTTGGAGCTGTTATAATACCTTTGATCAGTTTTCACAAATATCACAAGGGGGTTTTGCCCCCTATATTTTCTTTAGAACTAAGCAAAGCAAAGAGCAAACAGTCCCCTCCCTTTGGAATCATGCATAGAAATATGACATTCTCCACAAAGAATTTTATTTTGCCAGGACTCTAAACCCCACAACAGCATAGCTGTCCAATGGCTCATGCTGGTGACATACTTAAGTCACCTTCTTTGAGCACTTCCAGTGTGCTGACTGTGTTTACAGCAGTAATTCAGTGCTGCTGTCACCTGCAGTTCAGCTGGTTGTGCCCTTCCCATCTCCACTCCCTGCTGTGCAGGTGAGTGAACTCCAGCATCCACCCAGACATTTACAACAAGACATCGGTCTCCGTTCAGCTCAACACCCAACCTGCTGGAACACCTGACATCTCAGTCCTGCTCCGAGCACGCTGCCTTCCAGAAGGGCACCACCTGCATCTTATTTCATTCTGCTTGGGTCATAGGAACAAGAGAACAAGAAGATCAAGCCTTGTTTATAATTCTGGTGTCACTCTCAGTAAAAGCCAACGAGTCTAACTCATAATTAGTCTCTAACTCTTCCCAGCAGCTTCTCAGGATCAATGGTCAAAAGAAATGTTTTCTAAGATCCCATGTTTAGAGGTATATGAAATCTTAAAGGAACAAAATTAATCCTCACCACATTAAATATATACCCTAAGATCTAACCCCTTCCAGCACCATAATGTAATTTTCCTCTATTTCCTTTGCAACCATTAATGACTACTTAGATATTTACCAGAGCACCTCATATTCCTCCATTAGCCTATTCACTTGCCTCTTTAAGGCAGGGACTGTGCTATTTAGCTGTCTGATAAGTACCATGAGCAGTTAGTGCACTGCATAAATAACAGGATATATCCAGAGACATGTGAGAAACACTGGGCCCAAACAGCTCAGTGTCTTCCCCAAAAATCTATTACCATTATCAAAATCTGTGCAGTCAAGTTATATAGGGCAGAGAATTTAAGATCTGTCTCTAGCATAACCTACATTTTTCCTGAAATGAGAAATATTCAGCACTGCTCAGAGACACATTAGCTATCAATAGACCAGGGGTCCATAAATCAGCACTGAAAGGATGTGCCCTGGAACCACCTGCTTTGTGACTGCTCCTGACTGAGAGGAAGGGCAGGGGGAAGTCGCTGTGCTATTTTCTGAACAAAGTCTCAAACTATGAGACTCCTCCATTTCAGCCTTTTGCCACGTTCTCCCTCCCAACAAGCTCTGTATCTTGGGCATTGGAAATGCAACCAGGGGGCTCCTTTACTGCTCTGTCACCTGATGGGTCATGTGTGGTTTGGGTTTGATGTCATTTGGGATCTCCTGCCCAGCAGAGGATGCCCAGCAGGAGCCTGTGCTCAGGGGTGCTCAGCTGTAAGGAACGCTTCCCAGGAAAAGCCCAGCATCCTGTGCCCTCTATATTGCCATGGCAGCTTTCACTTAGAGAGGCACCCTCCTGCAAGAGACCAGTAGTCATGTAAACAAGACACTTTTCCTATTATGTGATCCAAAGCAGAACTCTTACCTATTAGGATGCATTATAGAACAAAAAGTTGTTTTAGATTGATTTTCATGATACTAAATACAAGAGTAAAATTGAGCTTAAAGTTGTTCTGCAAGTTCACATTTTAGTTGCTGCACTGCAACTTTTTTTCTTGGGGTACATGAGGACTACAAAAAATTCATAGTAAAGTCTGATAGTACAATTTTCTCTTTTTTAACTGAGAATATTTAAAAAAAAAAACAACTCCTCTCCCCCTCAAAAAAAAAAAAGGCAAAAAAAAAACAAACACCAAAACAAACCAAAACCAACAAAACAGAAACCCAAGAAAAAACACCAAAACCCCCAAAGAGACTGCTTCTGGAAATTTGACAAGACTGATGGGTTAGACACTTGAAAAAAAACTCTCCCGCCAACATGTCCCTAAATTAACAGTATGATACTAAAATGGATTTTCCTAGAGATGTTGTGGAACCTCCATCACCAAAGATCCAGGGGGAAAAGCTTTAAACAAACATTTGAGAGGCAGAGCATCAGCATAAACCAACACAGGCTGATACTGCCCTGGGACAGCAGAGCACACTGACTGTCTCTTGAGAGACCTTCAAGCCTATTTTCCTACGATTCTAAATTGTGTTGTGTGTGGTTTTCCCCACAAAAGGCAAACTTACATAGCCCAAGAGAAGGACAGTGTTTAGTTTGAAGATATACATGAAAGTGAATCTCTGGAAGGGTACAAGTGGTAAAGGTTAAGAACTTCAAACATAGCCAAAAGGATAGTCATATTTTCAATACTGGTTTGAATATATTCCACGCTGCTGCAAAATGGCTCATCCCATACACAAGATCCTACATGTAGGAGGATGATTTTAATTTAAAGCTGTGTCTGTCAAAAGAATGTGGCCGAGGAAACAAGTGTGGGTTCCTTCAAGTGGTGGCTTTTCTACCTCTCAGCGCATCAGTACTTCCAGTTATGATCAAACCATGTGCACGCAAAGGATTTCACCTGCCATGGTCCCAGGAGAGCCTCCCCACCGTGGCAGCTGATGCCCAGAAGGCAGCTGCACCTGCTGCCCGGGGCCTCTCTCCCCAGCTGTTAATATGGATGGGCTAAAGTCTGGCAGAAGAGTTTGAGAAGTTTCTCCAAGTGAAGAAGCAAGGAGGGAGGTGTGACAGGAATTCTGTAAGAGGTAAGGGTACACAGGAGGTCTTTGCATCTCTGCCTTTAAGGTGTCCATCAAACCTTCCTACAGAGCGGAGGGGACTTTTCTCCCCGCCCTGCACTTAGTGGGGCACACGGAGCGGTGACCCCAGCCTCGACAGGCCAGCACTCACTCTGGGAGGGCAATTCCTGCGTTGAAGTCTTTCAGGCTAGTAACAGTTTGAGTGTAAGATATTACTCCTGTGTGATTCCTAGAGCCAGAGACTTGTATAAATTAGACATGTCATGAAAAATCTGAATTATGCGTCGCATGGTGCAGCAGAGGGTAATATACAGTCCTTTATTATGTAATAAAACAATTGTGTGCTGGGGTGATATTTATGGCATAATCCTGCATGTCCTCATAGTACTCTTCGGAAACATATAATTTAATACACACTGTATATTTTGTCTCAGTGTGTTTACATTTAAAGTAATGCAAACTTTATTCTCTAAAATCCCAGTAATATATCTGGATAGGTTATTGCATGGCATACTGGTAAACACAACCATAAGCCATTCTCTCTTGAAAAAGGCCACTTACTGCTAGTGACTCATTCTGCATATTTCTTTAATATTTTCCTTTTTAAGTCAGAGCAAGTTTCCCAAATACTTAATGAGCAGGCTCTAAGGCTCTAATTTTCAGCCAATCCTAGCTTTATTACAAAAGTTTATCAAGCTATAAACACACTACTTCACTACGCTGTCATGTTTCTATAAAGTAGTTTATAAAAGGTGACATCTGGCAAAGAGGCAGATCTATAAAAATCATGCTGGTGGATGTAGTGTCATTTTTTCTGCCATCCTCCCAGAAAGAGTAATATTATTTTGACACACACATTCATCCCCACTGTCAAGCTTCTATTTTTATAGTTAGCTTACTGCACATATCCTTAAGCTATACAAAACCTTTGGGCTAATGTAAAGAATGACATTTCTGCATATTTATTATAACACTTATTTTAGGGGTTGACTTTGCCTGATAGGATTTTTCCAAGTACAATGTCATTTTCATGACAATACACTTCGTTCAGAAACAATAAATAAAGATGCACAGTAAGTCATGAAAGGCCAAATATGCATGGACAAGTTTACAGCACCTCAGCTCGGTGAGCCCTACATTTGTCCTTCTTTAATATTTTATCAGATGTGTGAACTGTACGTTGGAGTTCAGCACAAACTTCAGTGTACAGAGCATAATGAAATCTCTCCAGGACATTATAAGCTCCAGCAGGGTATAATTTTAATACTGTGGAGTTTTTAGCTCTGACATGTTGGGATATAATTTCTTTCAAAGAGTTCAGCTTTTTCTATGTATGTGTTGGCTCAAGCACAGCCAGGATATAGGCAAGTGAACGAGCACTGAAATCAGGAGGCTGATGAAGCACTTTTTGTGATTTAATTACAGCAAATAACTGATTAATTGCTTCTGTGTCTTTGCTTATCTGCTAAAGTAGATATTATGAATCCCAACACACCACAGAAAGGTTGTTTCATTTGATTGTGCATAATGACTTGCTCTTTCTAAGACTTCCTCCAATACAATGGATACTTTACTTTTTAAATGTGAAGTCTATCATCATTCACCTCTGCTGAATGCTAGACCTCTAAAATATTTAGCTTTAAAACACGTTCATTATTCATGAAATGACTTTTTAGTGCCTTTTCCCAGTATTTAAAAAAGGAACAGAAGTGTGTATTCACACACCAACAAGCCCAGAAATTAGAATTATTTAACTGCTTTTGAACATGATACTGATGGAGACAAAACCAGAAACAGGAGCAGGAGTCTGCTCACAGCAGCATTATTCTGCCATCAAAAGGGTTCAGTATTGGAAATTCCTGAGCAGAGATCATTATTGGCAGTTCACTAAATGATAATTTGGTTTAGAAGCAGCATTCTGCTCAAACAGAGCACTGTCTTTGAAGTTGATGAGAAACATTTTACACTGTATTATTTGCTGCTGAATTCAAACCAAATAATATTACAGATCTGCTAAGAAACCAACTTCAGCCTCTGGACTGTTCACTATAATTGTGCTACAGATCAAGACTTGTTTAACTTGATCGTTCTAGGTCAGAAATAAGGATTCAATACAGGTTTTATTATTGTTGCCATTGCCCTTTTAGAGATGCTATTTTGAGATGCAATTATCCACAGCATCCCACTTTCTAAGATCCCAATTCCACAGCTGCACATGAATAGTCAGATCTCTGCATCTGTATGATGCCCCTATAAGCTTCAATTACAGAATCAGGGACTATTTTTCTCTCTAATTACAAGTGCACTAAGCCTGGAGTTTCACAGGATTTCTGGTCCTAGGGCACAACTAAGGGCAAGAGACAGTAAAGAAACAGGAACCTGCTAAGGCAGTGGAAGTAACAAACCCCTCCTATGAATCCATCCTTGTATATGCTCCTGTAATGTCTTTTCATCTTTATATACAATCAGTGGTAAAAAGCAGGCCTTGAGAAACACCAGAATATATGTCTAATTGTACTGAAATACATATATTTACAATATGCCTTGTCTTCCAACTTGCCAGGCTACCTTTCCAAGGTACAGTCAGAGCTAATTCATGTCTACAAACTCCCTTTGGCCATTGCATTATATTTAGTACAGAAATCATAACTCTAAAATGCTATTTACTGTCTATATTGCATATGTATTTACTGGGCACTTGGAACAATCCACCACTTCCAATTATTCTGGCATGACCGAGGGAATGACCTCCTTTAAGCAAAAACCTTGGGCAGTATCTCTATCTTTCAATGCCATCAAATGTAAATCAGCTTGTTATTTTTGGAGGGTGGGTAAGGGAAAAGGGGCAAACACACCTAAAAGTGAAAAACATCATGGAGGTTGCTCTGAAAAGACTAGACTGAAAAATGCTTTGCTGAAGAGTCATGTAAATATAATGCACTGGGAGTGCTCTTTATAGATCTGATCTGGTTTTGATTAGTTTTGTGGTATTTTGCAAGGCAGTACATTGGAGTGTCATGGTAATCAAGGCCAAGAAGTATTATTACCTAGAGTCAGCAGTGATGAGAACAGAACCTTTAATTTCAAACTATGAGATAACACATTGATTAATAACCAAGGGATGATTAGTCAATCCAAGACCTTAATGCACAATGGAGAAATTTATCCATTATCTGCTCAATGTAATTCTTCTTTCATCTTGGTGACTTTAAAAACAACCAAGGAAAATTACCGTCCCTCGGTAAAGGCTTTTGAATTTCATATGCATTTAATTAGATAACTGCCAGCCCAAGGACAGAAACCATGACAAATAGTTGTTCTTTTCAAATTAGAAGAATAGACTGTTCAATGAGCAGTATTGATGTTCTCTTGTACTGAGTTATACAAGAGTCTGCTACTACTTCCTTTAATTTATCTAACCCTTTTTAAGATTTAATGGGTTTTTTAACACGGTTTTAGTTACATATGCTAGTTGGTCATTTTAAAAAATGTTGCTAACAGCAACACTACCTGCATAGACATAAATGCACACCCCACCACAATTTTCTGGGAATTAAGTATGAAAGTACAATTTACATAGGAAAAAGGGCATTAGAAATTAAGAAGCCATCTTTATGTTGGTAGAAAAACAACAGTTAATGCTGTTTAATCTGTCTAATTGCTTTAATAGCCATAATAATAAAGATTAGCTGGCTGTGAAACACCAACTATAAAATAAAGGAGGATTTTTTTTTTCCATTTCTGGTCCTGGATGTTGTTTTCTGCTTTTGTGGGATGAGGGTAGAATGGAGGAAAGGTTCTTTTTCTGCTCTTGTTGTCTGGGTTTTGGGTTTGGGGTTTTGTGGGTTTTTTTCCTTCTAAAAACCTTGCAGTAACAATCAACTGTCTCCTTCTTCCCTGCAACATACACACATGCAGATGAGGGACAGTTTATTTATTAGAAGGAGCACTCCATTCCCATCACACAGGAGGTGTGACACAAGACTTGACCATCCTGAGTTTGGTACAACAAGAGCACTTTAGATTTAAAAGGTCAATGACAACAATAAGAGTAAAAGACCTGCAAGAGCCTCCCAAACTGCCCCTTCTCAAGACTCCCCACTGCAGAGACACGATTCCAGCTCCACTCTTGCTGTGGACTTACAAAACCTTGGCTATGATCAGAAAAAGCACAAAGGCCACGTCTGTGCCAGCTGCTGCCTTCTCCCTCAGCCTGGCTTTCACTTAGAGCTGCTCAACTGGCCAAGCCTCGGGACCAGTCTGGGCCCAGCTCAGGTACTGACTACCCCCAGAAGTGAATTTGCCCTCAGGCTTCCCCCTACAGCTCTGGGCACAGATTTTCTGCCACAAAGAGATTAATTGCATTCAGTAATCATCTATCAGACACGTTTGCCTCAAAGGAAACCTTTCATACGTTAAATGTCAGATGTGAAATAATTTGCTCCTGAAAGGGTTAAGCTCACAGTACGTTTTACTTGACAAGTAAAACATCATGCTCTCTAAACATGACACACTGGTACCCAGTGATAAAATATTTTCCAATCTTTATACTGTTTTGATAATTCACTGTGTGTATTACACACAACCAAGACGTACAGGTTTCAGAGGGATTCTGAGCACATCGCTCAGACTGACAGAGCAAGTATTCCAGACAATTGGCTCCCCGAGGGTCAAGACAGTGATGCTCAATCAGGATTCAAACGGGTCATAAACCCTTCATGGATCTCGCTCAAGTGGGTGGTGATGTCTCCCTGGGGCAGCTCATCCTTTTCTGCTACAGTAAAGCACTTGTCATTACAGACAAACTGCCCGTCAGTCTTAGGCACTCATTTAATCGAGACTTAGTGAGAACAGCAAATATTATCAGTGCCACAAAAGCCCTAAAGAGACAAATATATTAATCATAACTGCTGTGATGGTAATTTAAGACACTCTCAAAACTCCGCTGGTGGTCCTTATACTACGACTGCTTTTAATGTAGACTCAGAATTCCAAACCTGGGTGCCGAAGTCAGGCACTGCAATTTGGGTTCAAGTTCCTCAAGACAAATGAACTGAGAAGAAAGAGGTGCCAGAGAACCCAGTTGCTAAGCACGGGAACTGGGAGTGTGGTAGAGCAGTCCTGAATGTTGGAAATCTTTCACTCAAAACCTAGGTCAAGATTTAATATCCTAATTTTAAGCACATAAGAAGGAAACTGGTCTTCAGACATTCCAAAATGTTCAGAATAACTCAAAACATTTGCTTTTGCAACAGTTCAGATAATCTGGCATATAACCAAGGCAGCTATAATACACTACAAGCTTGAAATGAAAACCTAACACAATCCTGGCAGCTTGGGACACAATGTTTTTATTGTACTGTTTTCATATCTAATTATGCTCCTATGGAAAAAAAAAAAAGGACTGTGATAATCTAACATGAGGCTTGACTGGCTTCATAAAACCTTGCACACAAGGTTTGCTCCCTTTCTCTACAATATCCTACAACCACACGATTCCACACTTATACAGTCCTAAACTTAATCTAGCTAAGAATCTCTGAACTGCTACAAACAGCCAGGGGTTTTATGTTCAGCTCATGTTTTGGAGCAAAGCTGAACACATGATAAGTTATTTCTTGGGTTGCTGTAGCATGCAGAATGAGCTCCTCACTCATTTAGCTGTGCACACACAGGTGTGCATTTGAGACCGGATCTTTTTTTTTCCCCAGCAAAGGAGTCAGCCAATACAGGAGTGATGTCATGTTCCCATGAGGACAAAAAACCTCAGTGATATAAATCGAGTGTTGTTTTGCTACAACCCAAGGAACCGACTGAAAAAGGAAAAGCAAAACAAAACGGTTTCCAATCTTGCCTTTCCAGCTGGTTCTGGTCCCTACACGATCCATATCTCCGCTCTAGTTTGCAACAACACTTCTCTCGAATCTGATAGTTCTGTGCTGGCTTCCTGGGGAATTCCAGTGCTGACATACCCCGAGACACACTGGTGCAAACCAATAAACCAGCAGGCTCTGCCTTTGCCAGCCCAAGTTCATCTCCACAGCCCCAAACCTTGTGCAATTACCTGGGCTCAGGTGGCTCTGCTGCTCATTGCTGGCTCCAGGTGTGTTTTCCACAGAAAAGCCCAAACCTCATTTCTGCCCGGCCTCCCTGAGGGACAGCTGGCACCACCAGGAGCCTAAAACTGCTTTCATGTCAGAGAGCTGTGTTTAGCACACATCAGTCCCTTTCACACACATACATCTCTTAGAGGCTTCAATCTTTTCTCTCTGGAAACAGGCAAGTTCTTCCTACCACTTCACTTCAAAACCAAATTTCTTTTACAATGCATATTTATCAGACAATTCAGGAATATATAAAATAGATTTCTACATAGCAGGTGGGTAAAATATATTTTATTAATGTAAAACTGCTTTAAGTTGAAAATCTTGCGACTATATTCCAAAATATTAAAGCATAAATCATAGTATTTAGCAGGATAAACCTGGGCAGAAGCTGTATTTCAATAATGGGGGCTTACAAGCTCTGTTTTCAGCACTAATATAGCAGAACAATGAAGAGAAATGAGGCTCCCATGGCTGTTATTACATAAGCTTCTTTATCCTAAACTCCTTGACACTTTTCTTCAAAGACTTTGAATCTGATCAATATCCATAACTAAATAGGCCTGAAAATCAAGCTATTTGTGTTTTCAATCCCCCATATTTCATGAAAGAGAACCGAACTATTGCATGTGAAACAAGAAACACAGAACCCCAAAGCCATCTGAAACCTTTTTACAATACTCAAGACAGATTAGTTTAAACAGATTCAGTGACCTTATTTAATAATAGATAATAATGTTATATAAATAGTGACCTGACCAGAAAGCTCTGAAAGTAATATATAGTTAATCAAACACAACTAAAAGTTTGATAAACATTGAAAGAGTTACAATATTGCTTATTAAGGCCTTGTGCAGCCAATTACCCAAATTTTGTATTGACTTACACAGTATTTGTGTAACTTGACTTACTGAAAAAGAACTACATATAAGAATAAATCTGAGCATATAGTTATCTTTGAGTCTAATCTGGAACTTCAGTTCCTAAACCAGTACAGGTAGGAGGAGAAAAATGATCCTTATAATAAAAAGCTCCACCAAAATTCTGAAGAAATAAAAAACAATCAAAAAAAAGCTGCTTGGGTTTGAAAAGAACTCTAATTGTCCAGTGGTAAGAAACCTAGAAATGTTGCAAAAGTTTAAGTTGATCAAGCATCAGTCTATAATTGAGGCTCAGCTGAGCATCCCTTTGGCAGAGAGATAAACTGGATAAACTCTGAAGGTCTCTTCCAGCCTACAAATTTCGTGAAGTGATTTGGGATCTATAAAGACAAAAATCCATCATATAAACATAAAAGGACAAAACTCTGCTCGTTCTTTAGTGTGTGCAAGGCCCCAGACACCACAGGAGAAAAGGGCTTTCACTTCAAAAGCATGAGCAGCTTTAGTGCAAAGCCCAGTGTTGGGATCAAAGGCAGGCCTGGGGGCCTGGCTGGGCTGGGAGAGGAGGAAGCCCAGCCCTGGTGCTGCAGAGTAGGAACAAGGAGGTACAGAGGGACATCCTTACTCTTGCACCGTGCCAGGGGAAATGCCTGCTCTAGAATTATTGCAGATAAAGCAAAAGCAATTTGCTACCTGGATCCCTGCTAGATGAAAACATCTGTGAACAACTGGGAAGGTGGAAAGCCCGGGCTCATCCTTAAAACTCTTGGAAAATTCTAGAAGAGTTCTGTGTGTGAAACCACAGTCAGAAGGCACAGTATGGGGGATTAAATCATTTCAAAATGAGAAAGTCTTTCTCTACCCTGGGTTTTTTCCTGGTGCTTATTGTTTATGATATGAAACTATAACAATGGGTCTTTATTTCCCATGTATTTGAATTCCTGGTGCCCTGAAAAAAAATGTTTGTTTGAGGTTTTACTGAAATACTGAGAATGAACATACAGCTCATTGTGTCACCAAGGGAATATTTAGTAAACTTATAACTGCAAAGAAAAATGGTACATTACGTTTACAAGTGTCTGTTCATAAACAAGTTACCTTTCTCTTGATTAGTAATAATATTTCAGATTGAACCACACATAGCAGGATATTTCTGTGTTGCAATAACACAAGAAAAATAAAAATATTTTAAACCATGAACCCTAAAACAAATACAGGAATGAGGCAGCTGTTCAAGACCATCCATTTATGTAAACAGGAAGTCTGTTACCTTGCTGTCTTGTGCAACTCAACCCTGTTTTAACACACTTGCATTTTGCTTGACATCAGCTCCTTCAGGCTTGTTTCTGGAGTTCATAGCAATAGTCCAGGGCTATAGGAGGGCTTGCCACACTGCAGACCATTTAAGTGGCAGCACCAATTCATCCCTTTTTCCAAAAAGTGGAGATGAGAATTAGTGATAAGCACAATCACAGTGTTTACCTTGTTGGACTAGAGCAGGTGCTTTTGTCACAGCAGGTGCACAGGTTCATCATGACCTGGTGTCTAGCAATTGAGACTCTTACGAAAATGGGTATGGAGGACACTGAAAATTGTAATGAAAAGGCAAATGAACTAATGAAAACAGTACAAGAGGGGTAAACACTGCTGACAAGTGCTGGTTAGAGATCAGAATTCATTCTGATGGACTTTCCTTCTCTTTCAAACCATTTCCCTTTGTGTCCACAGCACCTCTGAGCGAAAAGTAGACATGGGGATAAAAATACTAATGCAAAATCAGCAATTAGCTCAAGAGCCAGATTCATTTGGGAGTTGCCAAGTACTGGAGCAAGGGCAGAGGGAGAGGAGACAGTTACATTTGCAAACAGTCAGTCTTTTACTACCCATCCCAAAATTAAAGCCACCATGGCAACTGAACATAATTTTTTCAGTAGTGCAGAATGCTTTTTTATCTTTACAAAGAAACACTCACACACTAAAATAAAAGAGCTATCTCTGCGAATTGGACTTCTTGAATGCACTGTTTGAATAGGTGCATTTGTCTTCAGTATTAAGCACATATTCAAGAGTTCTTCTATTTTGGACCATAAGCACTTTTTCTTTTCTGCCTGTGCTGTGGGTAACTAAGGATTGCTGACGATCTTGTGGCTTGCAGGTTATATTTTCTGCTATTATCCTTATGTTTGCAGCCTGTATGAAAACTAAAAGTGGGTAGTGACTGCTACTTTTTTGAATGAACCCTAGCTATGAGCACATGGAAAGTTCTACTAATGTCAGAAAAGGTGAATCTTCTATAGGATTTTTACTAAAGCAGCTAACCAGAACAATAACATATGCTGGAGCACGTCCATGTAAATCCTGCATTTTTCTATTTGAATTGAGCTTACTGTACTCTTCTTTGGTATGAAATATTCATGGCAAAAAAAAAAAAAAAGAAACCTCTTTAGTATGAGGTTAAGCTTTTAAATACTGGGAAGAGTTTTAAAATATCATGGCAATGCAAAAGCAAGCAATATAAATATTATGAGTTTTCATAAGTCAAATCTTTGGATTTTCTGATAGCAACAGATTACATTCAATATCATTTACATATTAAGGGTTATGCTTCAGGTAAATTCTACAGGTCTTTCTGAGTACAGAATTAGTGTGCTACTTCTTCCTTTATGGAACCTCTTCCTCCACAAAATCTTCAGTTTCCTGTAGGAACTGCACATTGGAAATGGCCAAGAAGAAGGGACCAGACCCAGCCCTTGGAACTTCACTTGCCAGCTTCCTTTGCTGACACAGAATCATCTGTGACAGTGAGGACTTTCAAGTCAGTGTGGAGCCTCTCACATTCCAGTTTGTGAGATTAGAAGGAGATAATTCAAATTCAGAAACAGAAACCTTTCCTTCTGGAACTCCTAAAATTCCCTTATTTTGGAGATTAAACCTCTGCCATTTGACAAAACAACAAGAAGAGGGGAAGGTACCTAGAACTTGATGAGTCACTGCTCTGATCATTTTGCATTCACACACTACCCTCTCCTTATCCTTCCTCCTGTTGCTGGGAGTCCACAGGGGACAGAATTATGTGTTAGTGGGTTGTCCATTAACATATAATAAAGAGAGAAGACTGAGAAAATAAACTTCTCTTTCCCAGCCTGACCCCTGCCTCTGGCAGTGAGAAGATAAAAAGATCAACTGTCCAGTTACTGCAGATAGAAATAATGGACATCCAACAAGCACCCAGCTCCTCTGAAGTGACACTGTGTGCTCATTTAAGGACTGCATTGATCTCTCTCTCCTCACTTGCTTAAAAGGCCTGAAAAGATACAGAGGAGCAAAGAGAAACCCAGCTTTTGTAATGGAGCTGTTTTGCAGTTCAAATTAATATTTTTCCTATTTGCTCTAATTTAAAGATGTTCAAATCAGCACATATTACCAAGTTGACTCAGTTATACATAATTTTAATTCTTGTGATTTGTCACTTGCTTTCCAGACAATAATGTCATGTTGTTTCTAAACACGGATCACAGTGACTTTCTCACTTTATGCGTCCTGCAAATTGCTTTGTTTTACACAGCCATACTCTGTTATGTTTCAATTACAGTCACATTTTATAACTTTGACATTCTTAAAACTATTATATGTTAATATATTAATTTAAGGAATGTCAGATGAAGTGTGTAGACTTAGCACAGAACATATTCTGACAGACCTGACAAAAAACATGAAAAATGTGTGCTTTCTATCATAATGATTATTTTTCAGATAACACCAGCTGTGCAACTATTAAACCAAGTGACTGCTTTTCCACATAACACCAAGTACCAGCATTCAATCATGAAAGAAATATAAATCTCCATGGGCTTTTTCCACATGCTTTAAATCAGCAGCAATCTGTGCATTTGTATCTGCTCTAAAAACACAGTAAAAACTGGGAATGTCTTCCAGCTGGAAGCTCTTTGGTATCTTGGTTGATAGAGACTATGAGTGGAGTATGTATTGCAATGTTTATAGGGATGCAGTTCAGTTTTAATCTAAGTTTCAAGTTAAATATGACACACACGCAGAATTTCACCAACCAACAAATAACTTGAACAGCTACAGGAATGATTAAATCTTTAATTTCATCTTTTCCATTATTCTATTCTGGAAGCCTTGGATTCCTCATCAACATCAGGTTAAAATTGTTCAACTCTCTAAAAGAGAGTTGGAGAGGGACTTATTTACAAGGGCATGGAGGTACAGGACAAAGGTTAATGGCTTTAAAGTGAAAGAGGATGAATTTAGATTAGATATTACGAATAAATTCTTCACTGGGAGGGTGGTGAGGCCCTGGCACAGGTTGCCCAGAGAAGCTGGGGCTGCCCCATCCAAGTGTTCAAGGCCAGGTTAGATGGGGCTTGGAGCAACCTGGGCTAGTGGAAGGTGTCTCTGCCCATGGCAGGGGATTGGAACAAGCTGATCTTTAGAGGTCCCTTCCAACCCAAACCATTCTGTGATTCTGTGATTCATAAATTCTTGGGTATTATAAGATTCTGTCTACGTGCTGCATGTTCAAGAATAGCCTTTCCTGACAGCCAACCAACTGGATAATGTCATCCCACATCGGACATTGCGAGGCAAAAACACCCTTCTGCCTAATTTCTGTCCTCCTCAGTGTTCAGATGTGCCTATTAAACACCTTTAATCCTCTTTTATGTTCATTTCAGTCTCAGAATCACACATCAGCATTACATTTCAGATCCTGAGGAGATCAAAAGGAAATATAGTCATTTTTCTGGGTACACTACTTGTGGATGTGGTGAGCTAGGAATTCTCCAGGGCAACAGTTTTTTGAAATGATGATGTTTTGAACTGGTCTGTGACCCCATAATATGAGAAATGGAATAGCTGAAAAATGGAATAATTACATTGAAATATCTAATTCAGACTATGACACCAATTCTGGGCTCAAAACATGCATAAAATGCTCTATGAAGAAAGGTTTATAGGTTATAAAGAGGGCAAAAAAAGCATACCTCAGGTTTGGCTTAGTGTTACGTGTAGGGCAAACAACTCTGGCTTGTGAGTAATATGGCTCATAAAAGGTTTGCTCACACTGACTGATAAACAGTTGCTTAAGGCCAGCATGAATTAAGTAAAAATGCACACCAATGTCAAGGCAAAGCAAGAGAAACTTGTACAGTGCAATGAAAGATGAGCAAAACCCTTCCCTGGAGCTTCTGCTGGCACTCTCCCAGACCTGCCAGATTCTGTTGCATTTCTCTCATTTATAGTTATGATAGAGAATAGCAAAAGTTTTTTAAACCTAGCTGGTCTGAGCTGGCAGCTTGCCACATACATTGCTTCCTTTTAGTATCTCACACAAATACTATATTAGAACAAAACTGAAAAGATTAAATAATAGAGGGGGAAAAAAAAAAAAAACAAAACACAAAAACATGGTTCACGTAAATCATCTTTCCCCCACTCTCAGCTCAGGGAGCCACAGGGGAAAAACATCTCAGAAGAGTAAATAGTCCACTTACAGGTATGACACCTCACTGGAAAATCAGAAAATCTAAGTCAGTATAGAATCTGCAAAAACGTTAAAGCAAATGCTCTACTGAGTCATTGTATTTAGACAGAAAGTTGAGCCAAGATGTTTGAACCCACTGGGTACCAATGTCCCCATCCTGTAGTGGGAGAGAACAGAATACTTATGACTTGCCTGTCAGGCACTCAAGACACTGAATTACAAGCCCTAGCAGATCTTCTGCTCTCTCTGCATTCTCTGACTTGCCAAACTCCGTCAGCAGACACATTACAGCTATTCCCCATCTCTCCAAGTGCAGACATCCTGCAAGCAGGTGGTTTCTAAGAGCTCTGTGGTTCCTTCAACATTCAGTTCCACTCATGAACTACAGCACATCAAACTCCCTTAACAGCCCACACCATTTCTCCACAGCTCCCTACAATGCTCTTTTCTGCCTTTATGGCTCACAGTAAGAGGAAAATCCTATAAGAATTAAATTTTTTAAAAAACAACAACAAACCAAACCAACACAACAGAAACCCCACCTATCTGAACCCAACAGTTGTAAGTCACAGGAATAGCTGAAATTATCTGCACGGGGCCCAGACAATTTCTGGGCACAGATGCACCCACAGAGGCCTCTAGATCTTTGCTTCCATCCACTGGTAACTTACCCAAGAAGGTCAGGATGTTCTACTTTCTCATCTCTTTATTATTCATTATTGCTCTTAATTTCAGCAAATCACTACTCTGTTTGCAACACAGGGATTTCACTGTGGTTAGTGGACTTTGTCCTAATTGAAAAGAAAAAAAAAAGGCAGAGCACTGCACTGCCAATCAGTCACAGCAAGCATAATCTAAACAGATGGATTATGCTCCTTGGGGTGATTTTTCATGCAAATATTTTAATTCCAGTTCAAGTATGGTTATTATTTCAAAATCTTTCGGGTTTGACTTACTGGACTTAGAAACATCCCTCTTGAACAGCTGTGGTTCCACAAACACAACAATGCTGAATTGTTTCCTTGTTCATCAGTGAACCTGTTAAACGTTAAAGAACCTGTAAGATGTTAAAGAACATCTTACCATATAAAACTACAACATTTTGAGAGACTCTGCTTGGAAGTGTGAGGAGGAGAAATGCTGGGAATCCTCAGCCATTTCTGCTTGGCCAAGAAAATAAACTGAGAAGCCCCTAGCAGACTAAGCTGACCTGCTGTTATCTTCCCAACCTGTTGATCCCACATACCTGTCAGGTCTTGTCAAAAGTACGGTTCGAGGGAATTGTTTCTGGTGAGTGTGCTGAGCAACGTTGTTCGAGTCACTGCCACACATTTTGCACATACAGAGAAAACATATTTAATAACAGTATCACCTGCACACAGTGGGTGCTAAAGGCTACAATCACAAAACTGCCAGAAGACTAACTCATGGTTTCTGACATGGAACAGCCCAGCAGTCGGGAGTTTCCTGGTGGAGTGGAGCTCTGAGGACTGCCCTGGGGGCTGCTCACCCTGTGGAAGCAGCTGAAAAGTCAATGGAAACAGCAACTGGGAACCAAGCATATCCTGAGCCAAATTAATCAGGCTCAACCAAATGCTCCTTCTAATTCCCTTGATTTGCATGGAAACCAAAGAAATTCACTATATTTGGGAGAATAATTTTCCTTTCATTTAAGCCATGAAGGCCTTGAAGCTGATTTTTAACCTTGACCAAATCTGGTCACCCTTTAGATCCGCCTTTTCTTCTCACAGTCATTCATGGATTTTGCCCTTTCAGATGGGATGATTTTCAGAGCAGGGGATAATCTCCTTCCAGGTACTTAAGTGTGATGAAATTCAAATACTTATTTTGGGCCAACAAATTTCATCATGATATAAATAATAATATGCATTTCCATGGCTAGCTTTCACAACTGGGTTAAAGAGGTATGCAGAAAAACTACAGTCAGAGCCATAAAAAATAAATGCAGTATATTATACAGTTCCTTAGTCCATGGTGTAGAATGACAAACATCTACAATGCATGGTACATGTGTGTGGGTGCCCACACAAGCTTGTCTGGTTCTCATACACCCATTTCCATTTCTTTTTCACAGTAATAATAGCCTTTTTGAGGTATAGAAGTGCCATGGATGTATTAAAGAGAGATAGCTAAGCCTTTAGCAGCAGGTGGGATGCTAAAGTAGAGCAAAGTGTTTCTTGTTGCCAAATAAACACAGCAGCCATTACACACTCAGCACCCTCACCTGCAGCTGGGAAAGTCAGTGTTGCTGCTTTATCAGAGTATTAAGTGATAGAGAGGCTGTTAGAAAGAACTTCTTTATCTGCTCTTATTCTGAATCCTGTCACGCTATCTTTCAAATTTATCTAAACTACCATGACAAACAAGCAGACAAGCTCTCAGTTTTCAGTTGCACTTCAAGGAGCTTAATCCAGGGCTTTGCACTGTTATTGCAAGACACAAGATGAAGAGTATGTGTGGCTGGGTCACTGTCACCCAAGGCAGGCCAGGAACATTGCAGCACAGTCACTCATTCATCAACATTTTTATGACATCTGTTGTTACACACTCCATATTTTGAGCACACCAAGAGCACCAGCAGTCAGGATGACCAACACTCTGCCATTGGCCTTGGTGCTTCTTTGCATCCCTGTGTTGAGTTGTTGCCTCTTGCACTGTGCAATTCCTGATCAGCTCGTGCTGGCAGGAAATACCCTTGACAGCATCACACTGGCTGTGGTGGATAACAAAGAATCCCAGCTAATGCAGCAAGCACTGTGATTATATCTGACTGATTTTCCATACCTACACCAGGACAACGTGCCTGAAGTTCAGCATAGCATTGGGTACTTTTTCTGGATATGGACTTCACACTTCAGTTCATATCCAGGTTAGTGCAGAAGGAACAGCTGTTTAATACGTGAGAGCCTTCCATACAAAACCTAGCCAAAACAGTTCTAGATAATGAACATCAATCCATTTTTCTCATTTTATGAATGCTTAAGGGAAGATGGAACAGGATACATTTTTAATTTTTTTTTTCCTCATAAATTCCTTTGTCCAGGTTTGACACAGTGGATGACTTTTCCAGTAACAGAACTGGCAGGCTCAGAAGTGCAATATCATGGATTTCTCCTGCCAGCATGTCTAACAGATTGGTCTGGCAGACTGGTAATACAGTTTGTCTAATGGGTGGCGTTCTCCTTCACCATCTTCTGCTTACATGCAAGAACAAAGCCTACCTTTTCTTCACCTTTTTCATAGAAATTCAATCATTTCTGTAGTTCAGTAAACCAGTAAAACCACCTGCAATATTTCTGGGGCTTTGAACTGTCTTATGCTGAACTTTCCTGTACAGAAATTATTTTATGAAGTGATTCAATGCTCTGCACAGACCTCAACCCTCCTTAGAAAACTGGTGCTGTTGCCTGCAATAGATTTTTCAATGCGACAGTCAAACAACGCAAATGATTTGCAACATTGCAGGACCCAGTAATTCCCACTATTCATCTTTTCAGAAGAGATATGAATGCAATGAAGATTTCTAAGCAGAAAGTCGCTTTCATTCTCAGATAATGTCCAACTGGCCATGCAAGGTGTGCACGTTTAGCAGACTGTTTTTAACGTGCTGCATCACTTCGTGCTATGACACGCTGTAAAGTCTGACCTACTTTGACACGACAGCTAAAATTCAAAGGACAACATTTCCACTTCACTTCCAAATAGGATAACTGCAACGTTCCAACAAAAGCTGGCCAGCGGAAGGAGGGCAGACGGGAAAGTGCCCGTGGTCTGCCAACTTCAAATTACTGTTGAGTAGTTCAGCATAACACCTTAAAAGAGTAATTAATCATCATTTAGGAAAGGTCTTCAGTGAAGTGCATTTATTGTCTTTTATTTGTGCATTCCAGTTTATCAGCAAACACTGAACTGTCCTGCCCACATGTCCCTGCACTGATGGCAATTCTAAGTCAGTAGCTTTGAACTGAATCAGAAAAATATGGTCATTCTCAGAGCCAAAGCAAAGAGTCCTCAGAAATATCTTAATATTCCCCAACTTTTTCTTGAGATGTTGGAGTCCAGTGTCTGGAGAGCAGGACATTTCTCCATTATTAATGCACCTCCTGGGACAGTCTCTTTGAAACTGTAGGATGTACTGTATTTAGGTATAAACAAACGAAAATCAGAGTTTCAGGGATTGCAACAAAACAACTTAGTGATTCAGAGGCTCTTAAGAGTAAATTCAGAGAGCAACAAGTGTCTCTTAGCCAGTCCAAAACTTCTGCATTGTGGGTTTAATTGGTATCTGTATACACAGGTAAGATCCTGAATGATTTATTCTTTCTACTAGGATATGCCCAGGACCTGACACCTCCAAGCAGGTACACAAGAAAATTATCAAATCTGTTTTAACTTCTTCACTTCACCTTCATTTCTTTCTTCACCAAAATGCAGAAGTTTCAGAATAACATATCAATCTAATTTGCATCAACCTGTAGAAAATAAATCAAAATGCCGCCTCAAATTTGTATTTGGCTTTATTAAGCCAATATATAAACAACTCCATTGCAGAAGACAAAGGATGTTTTAAAAAAAAATTGTCCACAAGTCAGAAACTTCAACCCAGCAACTGCAGCCTGCACTGTATTTCAGTACCCAGTCAAGCAGGCATTGGAGTTCAGAACACAGTCAAAGCCTAAGAAAAATGCCCTTCAATCAAAGCAAGCCCTAATCTCTTGTGCATTTCATGATGGTGGGACATTTAGAAAATTGGATGATTTTCCCAAATCATCCTAACATGTGGAAGACATGCGAAAATCGCCATTTTCCTCACCTCTGTGCTTCTTTCCCTGAATGAAAGCCTCAGGCAATCATTTTAAAATGCTAGGTAAAAATAAAAAAAGAAGCTGTGGCAGCAGAAGGATGCTTGCTGGCAATGCTTGCCTGTATCTGCTTCAAAATTAGTAGTGATTGTAGAAGACCTTATAAAACACTAATAAAATCAGTTTTCATCTTTAGTGGTAGGTGCCTTCAAAATCTTGGGGGCAGTGAACTCTTGCTTGTGCTGTCTGGATTAAGCCTTAGTGAACCACTGAAAGCAGTGCAAAGGCACTGCTTTCTCCAAGAGAGATAAAATAATAATTTTTAGAGTAACTCTTATTTCTGCAGTGAATTAATAACATTTCAAAGAGGACTTCTGACCCATCCTTTCAACCTAAATTATCCAGTTATAATTACCTGGTAAAATATTATGTCATCTCAATATGCATGGCTAAACCTGGCCTTCTCATGACTAAGTCTGATTACATTCCAGAGCTGTAAATTACAGATTTTTGATATCCTTAGAGAATTAAAATATATTAAAAAAAAAATCAAACCAAGCAATGTGAATCTCGTTAAGGAATCATCTTTAGTAGTTCAAGCAAATGTCTCATTTATAACTTCTAACCAGCTTGATCTTTTTTTATGCCGTTGGCACACCCCTAGAAGTTTTGCACAGTGACATTTATTATTGATCTCTCAAGAGTTCAAAGGAAACACCTCTTTTCATTTAGAAAACTCCCCATTTAGGATGGCAAGGGCTATGGCTTTATTCTAAATATCCACCCCCTACTATCCACCTTGAGTTATCACTGTAAGTGCTCATCTTAGAAATATTCAAATAAAGCAATGGAAAGCTAGAACAATTTTAATCTTTTTGTAACCTGAATACTAATTTCTTTTTAATAGAGGTAGCTTTCTGTCATGCTAACCCTTGCAGGTCAAAAAAATTATGTTATTTATAGCCTTTTATAAGAGGGGTAATAACTGAAGTCCATGACTTTTCCTGGCATCAAGGTCAGGCTGACAGGCCTGTGGTTCCCTGGATCCTCCTTCCAGCCCTCCCTGTAGATGGTCACATTTGCCAGCTTCCAGTCAACTGGGACCTCCCCAGTTAGCCTGGACTGCTGGTAAATGATGGAAGGTGGTTTGGTGAGCACTTCCAGCAGCTCCCTCTGCCCCTCAGGTGGATCCCATCAGCCCCACAGACTGTGTGTGTCCAAGTGGCAGAGCAGGTCGCTGACCTTGGGCTATGGGGGTTCATTCTACTGCCCACTCCTGTCTGCCAGCCCTGGGGCTGGGGACCCACACAACAATTGGTCTCACTATTAAAGGCTGCAGCAAAGAAGGCATTAAGTACCTCAGCCTTTTCCTCACCCTTTGTCACTGTGTTTCCCCTCACATCCAATAAAGGATGGGGATTCTCTTCAGTCGTCCTTTTGTTGGTGATGTATTTATAGAAACAGGTTTATTGTCTTTTACAGCAGTAACCTGATTAAATTCTAGTTGGGCTTTGACCCTTTTAATTTTCTCCCTGTTTAACCTCATGACATCCTTCTACAACTCCTGCATTGCCTGCTCCTTCTTCCAAAGGTCACAAACTCTCCATTTTCCCTGAGTTCCAGCCAAAGCTCTCTGTTCAGCCAGGCCAGTCTTCTCTTTTGGCACATGGGGATGGTCTCCTCCTGTTCCCCTAAGATTTCCTTCTTCCAAAATGTCCAGCCTTCCCGGACTTCTTTGCCCTTCAAAACTACGTCCCAAGCAACATTGCAACAAGACTTAAAATTATAAATTCTAGTGAACATAAATCATAGATTGAGAAGTTCTCTGAAGCTCTTTGACTGAACCTAAATACAAAGATTCTCAGGCTGCCTACAGACTGCACTACTCTGGTCATGAACCATTACCTTCCCAGCATGTGGTATGCCTATCAGCAGAAAAGTGGTAAAAAAGAACTGACTAACTTTATTTATTACATTTGTATTGCTTACAAAACCATTTACTTAATGGATGGGTATCATTAGCAGTCCAACCACAAAAAAAGAATACAATGATGTGTTACATAGGTTCATTAAAATAATATTTCAAAGCAATCATTAGAACAAGAAGTTAAAGATCCAAGAGACAGTAAGTTATCTGCAAATAAATGAGGCAGAACAAACATGTTTTGAAGTTAAGAAACATGTTTACAAATATATTGCACCATAAAGAAAGCAGGGTATGAAGCTTAGAGACTGCTGTTCATGCAACTTATTAAATGAAAAAAAAGTGGTAACTAGTTTTGAATCAAGGGTCCACAGATCTGTGGTCAGCATGCAGTGCTAAGGAGCATGTGCTTGAACACGGGGCATACAGAAGTTCATAAAGCACAGCAAAGGTAAGGTTATGCACAAGAGTCCCTTAAAGACAGAAAACCATAGACATTGTGACTCCCTACTGCTTTTTAAAAACCTCAAACCAACGATAACAAAAAAAAACCACAATCCAAAAAGCCCCCCATACTGCTGCAGGAGCAAAGAGCATTCTTATGCTCACAAACTTCCCCTGTGAACTAGAAGCATTTCCAGCACACCAGGCAAAGGGTGCAGGAACGTGCTGCTGTGACAGCTGGGGAATTGCAAGTTTGCCTTATGGAAAATTCAGTCATAGAAACATAAAGGAAGGTTCTAGAGCATGATACTTATTTACTGAAATAGTTATTAAGAGAAAAGAGGAAAACAGAAATAGGGGGGAAATAGATTTGTTGAAGCATAAAGGTAAAAGGCCAATACTGAAATCATGCTGGACAAATGCAACCAGGGCAGAGTTATATTAGAAAAATTTTAGAGGAGGAAAAATCACAAAAGTACAAAAACCACTCCATTTTAATATATTCCTCTTCTCTCTAAAAAGGGACAGTGATGGTGATGATTTTTTTAAAAAATTTAGCCTAACTAGAGGGAAAAGAAATAAAGAGTATTAGCATAAAATTTTTCCTCATTTCCGTACATATTAAACATTCTACCTGATTTTCATTGTTTTTCTGAATCTTAAATCTTTAAAAAAATTTAAACAATTGTTGCTGTCATGAAACTACAAGGACTAATAAACCAGCCTGTAATCAGTTGCTTAGAATTGTCAGCACCTTTAATTTTCTGGACCACCTTCTATCTGATGAAATTAAGAAAGCTGTCTTGAAGACATCAAAGCACAGAGCAGCTGATGGTCTGAGAGGAGCTCGTGTGCTCCCCAAACCACCTGTGCCACAAATGTTTTGTTATGGGCCAGCAGTCACACAACTGTGCCTGCGTCAAACAAGCAGCATGATAGAATGATTTAATAAAGAGTAAACTGAAGGGGGGAGCAAAGAACATTACAGAAAGGCAGTAACAGCTCCTGAGTTGAAGCTCCAATCAATTCCTATTACAAAGCTCTCTTTTAGTAGTCTTATAATCAGACCTAGGCTGGAAAAGGTGCTCAGCTCAAAAATTGTCAGATTTATCCAATAGCAAAAGGGAAAGCTTAAACAGGCTTCAGTTGTATCCTGTTAAAATACTGTCATGTTTTGAAAATGCCCACCACATTTCTTAGTCCCATTCTCCCTTAAAAAAAAAATAAAATACCCTTTCTCCAACACCTCTGCATCTTTCAGCCTTACATGGTACTTAGCACTCCATAAGAAGATGAGCACTTATTATACACCATGATAAGCAACAGCAACTAATAGGAAGTCTATGTATTCTTGCTGTGGATAGTTTGGGTCATACCTGAGATATCTGGGAGTCTTACCATTTCCTTTGGTAGGATTTTCTGCATGCATGAGTAGGCATTAGTTAGCAAAAAGTAATAAAAAGAGGAAAACAAGAATAAAAGAAGGGGGAAAGAAGCCCAACCACCAAAACCAGAAAAACACTTTCACAAGTAACAGAGACCTTCCTACAGAGTGAGCACAGAAATCTGTTTGGAGAGGTAGCATAAGTGTTCCTGAAGCTCAGCTCTTTCTGTGCCCTACTGGCATAGGGGGTTAAGTGACAGGTTTCTACAAACAGCAGAACAACATAGATTCACTTAAAATTCCCAAACCAGAAACAGAATTGATGTTTTTAAGTCTAAACAAGAGACCTCCAAAGTGGAGAGCTTGAGTTTAGGCAACAAGAATGTGTTCTGTGCACAGATGAAGCCTGAGTTTAAGATGCAGAAACTTTTCCCTTTCTGAAAATGTCATGACACGTATAATAGTTCTGTATGAACCTGCACCAGCCCAGCAAAGCAAACACTGGTATGGACACCAGTCATGGAACAAGCAGTTTTTGTGGTCAAACCCAACCTCTTGCATTGATTTGAAATCAATCAAGGTTTTCAGGGCAGATGCAGGCACACCACCAGACTGCATGACATGTACAGCTGTGGACAGTGCTGATGCACATGCCAGAAAGTTGGATCTGATGTTCCATCAGGGAATCACAGAGCAGTTCAGGTTGGAATGGATCTCTGGGGGTTATCTTATCCACCCCTGCTCAATCCCCCTGTTCAAGCAAGGTCATCTACAGCACATTGGCCAGAACTGTGTGCATCCAGGAGGTTTTTTAGTATCTCCAAGGATGGAGACACTGCAGCCTCTCTGGCAGCCTGTTCCAGTGCTCAGTCACCCAGAAAGAAAAGCTGTTCTTCTTAGAGGTGAATTCCCTGATCAATTCTCTTTCTTCTAAGAAATGAAAAACTTCTAAGAACTCACCAAAACCAAGGGAAAAACAAAGTAGGTTGACCCCAAGTTTTCTACTATCACCGGCTTCTAAACTAGTGTAGAAACTTCTACAGCCTGGGAAGTTGTGTTTCCATTTTTATCTTACACCAAAACATCTGCCTAATCAAATAACAAATAATAAATGTTCTATCTAGTTTTTAAGGGGAGAAGGCAATGAGGAGAGAGGTTATAGCATTTTACATTGCATTTAAGTAAATTTAAGTGACTCACCAACATATACACAAGATAACATTAACTGGCCTAGAGAAAGGCAGTGCAGATTTTTTATTTCATTGTCATATCCTTAAGTGTTTATTCAATATATCTCATTATTGGAAAACTCAGACTTGTTCAGTGTACCAAAATAGAAGCTGACAAAGAAATCTCAGTTGTTATAATACCTCTGCCATAAGGGATTGGGATGGGATAGAAAATGACACAAGGAGGCACTGAGAATCCCTGCTAAGAACAGTGCAGGCAAAAAAAGACAAATGAGAATAAATCAGTAGGTGGTTATTTGGTTTTTGAGTATTAAAATATATTAAAAAAAAAAAGCAGCCATGAATTGAATGTCTTAGGAAAAAAGCAACCACAGCCAAGAAAAGAACTGCTACAGGATGCACGTGGTGGGCAGGAGATGCTCCAGGTGAGGGCAGTTCCTGCCTGGGGCGAGGAAAGCCCCGCTCAGCACATCCAGGTTTGCTGCAGCTGCCCAGGGCAATCCCTGTCAGGCTCCAGACCTGATGTTCCTGTCTCAGGACAACTCCTGAGTGCAACTGGGGCCTCAGCCTGTGCAAGAATGCCCAAGGGTCTCTGCATAAATAAACCAAGAAGAATATAAAACAGGCAAGTGACCCAGTTTGATCATGCCATTTTCACTGAGTCTGCCCTCAGGCTAACGCAGATTAATCTTTTTCTCTGAATAACAACATAATTAGAGAAAATAAATAAAGTTCTCAAGAATGTGTGGAGTGTCAGCACCTGCATATTTGCACAAATTGCACATGTTGCAAATCCAGGCCACTGTGTAACACAGGGCAGGGTGACCTCTGTGCTCATCTCTGCCAAAGCAAGGACTGCACTCACTTGACAAAGGGAACTCTCAGACTGCAAAACACCATGAAAAACAGAGGAGGAGAGTCACAAGTAAGTTACAGGCCTATTGCAGGAGAACAAATTCATATTTTTACATTAATTTATCTGTTACCTAAAGAATAAACTGCAATTTTCTAAGCTTCATAATACAAATATAAAACAGACTGAGAATTAGGAAAAGAGATACCTATGACCTTCACTTGTGATGACAAGTGCTTGTGTGATTACTCATCACACAAGAATCAGCCAGTTTTTGCTCTTGCACTTTCAGGATCTACTTTATTCAAAGTATACCTACAATTCTATTAACTGGTAAGCATTTAGGAGAAGCTGGTGGCAATTGTACATCATATCAAGCATTAGAAATTCCTGACTGTGACCTGAGATGACAGACTGTCTGCTGGTACCAGTAAGTACGAGCCCTATTTTTGTGCCATGAATATCTAGGGTAGGATTTTACCAACTACTATTAAAAAAAATGTGCTGGAACCCACCAGTATTACACAAATTCTTCTACGGCTCATGTAAATTTAGGCATCAGACCAGTTTATCAAGCAAGGTTTATATCACTTTAATAGGATGCAGATTCTCATGAAATAAAATGCACTATTTTTTACATGCAGCTGTCATCCTGAAAAACTCATTAAACAGGCAAATATCCAATAGATACTTGTTGGGTCAAGCCTAAAAACATTATGAAACAAATGTCAAAGTCCTTCACATTACAACCATTACTGAAACTCAGGCATCACTGAAAAAAAAAAATCAACCTCCCAAAAAAACCCCCAAACAAAACACTTTCCCTGGGTATCCAAAATGAGGACATACAGGTAGTAAGGGGACTACGATAATTTACATCCTGAATTAACAGTAGTTCCAGCAGCATTTATAGCTTCTCAAATTCTTCTACTTTCCTAAGGAACAGCTAATACTCTCATCCTGCCCTCTTTGACCAACACCCTAAATAATTCAGCTTGTCTAAAGAAAAGAGGGGAAACAAGAAAGGGAGAGAAACCCCCTTAGTTCCCCTTAACCCTTTTCCAAAATCTCACCTCCAGTGAACCCTCCACAAAGCCAGTGCCGAAGAACTGCACTAAACAGTTCTTAATTTATTGCTTCACTCATCCAGTGAGTGCTTAGAAAAATCCAATACTGAATTCATTAATAATATTAAAGCACTAAATTCTATGCTAAAGTTTACAGTCTCAATCAACTACATTTGAACAACATTAAATTAGTGCAGCCACAGCAGGTGAGAATTAAAAATTATGGTTACTAAACAAGAAAAAAAAACCAGCTGGGTTTTTATTGTTGTTGTGGCACATCTCTAATATACTTCATAGCTTAGTATTGACCGGATTAAAAAAATACTTATTTATAATTTTAATATGTTAGTATGATATACACATCTTATGCCTACCTAATGAAAAATAACATTTTCAAAAGTATTGACCAACAAGAACACTCACATTGAGGTCAACAAAACCTTGAAGGCACTCAACACTATAAAAATAAAAAGTGTGGATAAGTAGCACTATATAGAAGTAAATAAAATTTCAAGTTTAAAAAAATTCTATCTTCAATATTTATTTTGATCCTTAGCTCTTGGAGATGAGGACAGGATTAAATAATTTGAGGAAGAAAGTTAGGAGCAAATGACTAAAGCAAATGCAGATGAGAGTCTGTGATTTTCTGGCAAAAAATAAGTTCTTTCCTTTGAAGGTGTGGAAACTAAAAGTAAGTACAGAAATATTAAGTTTCAAAGAATTAATTTTGTATCACGTTTCTGTAACAGCTACAGGAAATCTCAATCCTCACAGGCAGAAGAATCACCATCCTGAGAAAAGAAAATCATTATAATTGAGAAAAACCCACACCAGACAACAGCAGCAAACCCTTCTAGACCCTTGGGGTAAGGACTGCTCCAAGGAGCACCATTTGATCAGTTCTGGAAGCTCCTGAAACTCTTCTGCTGAAGGGATGCTAAAGGGTAGAGGAATAGCCTGATTGTTGCATGAAATAGAGAATTTTAGGACAACAGAATCTGTCTACACAAACTGGCACCAACATAATTCTGCCAGCATAGAAGAATGGGGATCCTCTTCCCTTACTGAAAAAAAAAAAAAAACCAACAAAATTTTCAAAGAATTCCAAAACTGAATAACAGATTCGGTGTAGACCTGAAAGGATACAAAGTCCACAACTAGGCATAGATACACAAAACTAGTATATTATTTTATCTTGGAAAATAAATAAACAAATTTGTTGAAAGTTGACATGAAAAATTCTGGAAAAAACCCTAACCAGTTTAGTCCTCTAACTTCAACAGAACAGCAATGATTTTGTTTTTAGTGTGAGATAATATAGTTTATGGGGGTTTGTCACTGGAATTTTGGAGAGTTGTCCAGGCAGCAGAGAAAAGGGAAATGCCAAAATGGTGGAAGGGATCATTGTAGGCCATGTGCAGCTGGATGGTGACTTATGTAAATATGACCCAGCAATTACAACCATGATCACACACAGTGGTTTGAATTTAAAATGGAGGAAATCAGATGTATCTTCAAAGGACAGAATATCAGAGGAACTTACTAAACTTCTTCAACTCAGTCAGAAACAAGTGATAGGACATTCTCACACACTGCAAGCCATGCACTTCTAGGTGCTATAAATAGCTTTATCCCAGGCAGAGACTGTTCCCAATACCATAACATGGATAAAGGCAACCAATTTCATTCCCCCTATCATGGGAAGCAACTGAAATTCAGCTTGCTTATCTGGACAGCAGAGTTTGTCTTATATGCTATTAAAAGTCTGGTACATAAAAGTGAAACTATTAAAAATCAGAGCATCACTGACACACAAAGTGCCAGTAAGACAGGAGGACTGTGCCACTGCAGCAAACCAATCTGAAGAAGTGAAATGCTCGATTTCCAGTTTCAGGCTGTTTTACTTGGCTGTGCATTGAACAGAACACATGAAAAGCACAGAGAAGCAGACTATTGTCCTTGGGGGTTCTGATCCCCAAATGAATCGAGGTTTGCTTGCTGCATCTTCCAGGGCAAGAACTATTTGATCGAAGGTGGTTTCCTCTAATTAAATTTATGTCACATAAACTTGGATATCATTTATTCAACAGCTGAAATTAGAGCTCTGTGGTTTGGCAGCAATGCAGTCTTCAAGAAACACCAAGGAACTTTCTTTCAGAAGTGAAGAGTGCACCCAGCACCAAGAACAGACAGGGTGAAGTACTTTTTACGTGGAAACACAGACATACATGGGTATACACACACTTGAGGTATTCAGTATTTGTTGCAAGTTTCACTTCAACTTTACAGTTGACAACGGAGAAGAAAAAGAACTTTGTAGGCAAAACCACTCCACATGAACCTACTGTGCCTCTCTACTATGGATGTAAAACCTCCCTCACACAAGAGAAAGCTGAAGTGTCTGTCCAAGCTTTTCCACATTCCTTGTGGTGGCTTTAGGCTCTTCGCTTGAACAGTGGGGATGTGATCTGGCCCAAGACAAACAAGTGGGACCTGCTTAGTGACACCCCTCAGCTGGGACAACAGCCCATTCTTCCAGCAGTCAGCCAAAGCTCTTGGTCACAGCTCTGCTCGGGTACAAGACATGCCATCAATAAATCCCAGAGCCTCAGAGCTCTGCCACATGGAGGAAGAGCCCAGCGGGGCAGAGTGGGGAGCTGGAAAGGAGCAAAGGTTCCAAAGAGCATTGTTGGTATTGCTGACTCCCAGAGACCTGTCTCAAGGCACACAGAGAATTAATTACTCCATGAGGTACACAACTACAACATCCCTTGAAACTACGTGACATTTCTGGATAGTTCCCAGGCATTTGTGGCCAACAGGTGCCTGGTAGTTGCACAATTTTCTAATTAGTTCATGTGCTGTACTTCAAAACTAATTACCGAAATGGCTGGATTATAATGTTGCAGGGAGTCATTCATGTGCCACCTACCATTAAGGGGAGGGAAATTTTGTGAAGGTTAATTAGCATTTTTAAAGTACTTTGGAGATTAAAAGCTTTAACTATATGCCTAATAAAAGAAGTAAAGGTAATACTTTCTATTCAGTGAATTCCTTTTTGCATTGAAAGTGAATTACAAGGGTTGCTTTGAGTCCAAGAACATAAATTTTCATGTACAAGGGATTAAATCAAGTCCCAACAGGATCGATCTGTTAGAGGGTGGAGACCTCCAGCAAGACACAAATTATCAGAGGTGACCACAGCATCCTGGTGGGAGAGGGGCTGGGGCTGGTTCCCAGGCACAGGTTTTATGCAACTAAAAGTAGACATTTCCCTGTAATGTGCCCTTGAAAAGGTCAAAAAAATCAAACCATTATGAACAGGTACCTCTTTAATTAAAATAATGAAGAGAGATTCTCCTCTTGGGTCATCTGGTGGCTGTTCTCTGCTCAGAAAACACCCGCCTGCCTCTCTAAGAGGGGATCTATGTGCATCTAATCTTTAATTGAATTTGCATCCTTGGCATTTTGCACTCTTCCTGCCTTCTGCTAAGATTTTCAGAGGGACAGAGGGTATTAGAAACTTTTTCTGTAATCACAAAATTATCTTCTTCAGACTTACATATAATATATTTAATGAACTTATAATTGCTTTTTGTGAGCTTAGGAGAATATATACAAGTCATTATTTAGCACACACATGTTTATTTTGTATAAATTCTGCTTCTTCACAACAGTAATGGGGGAAAAAAAGGGTGTTCATTAATTACAAAAACTACATTCCAATTATTTGGTTCATATGATTACTATTTCTGCTGTAAATCCAAAATTGTCACTGACTTAGAAAGTTATTACTGTCATCAATAGAAAGATTATTTTAGTGCTGCAGATGGTTGTCCTTTTATAGGCCATTTTAATGACTTGTTCTTATATAATCTGTCATGCATTATTTTGTTGTCATTATGAACTTTTTAAGTTTCATATCAATCCATTTTGATGTTTACTAAACAGATGGTGTTATTAAAAAAAAAGGGGAAAGCATAATAATGATATTTAGTTCTCAAAAATATTCAAACAGCTACACGTTTATTTTGTCAAATATGAAATCTACGTAATTTGTTTTTTAAAAAAAAAACTTAGCACAGAAATAAAATTATTCACAAATTGTAAACTCGAACAGCTTACAAAGCAGAGCATGAAATCAACTGAAAGAAGGTTTTTCTGAAAGGAGGTTATTGAACTTCAAAAATGTTTGTCAATTAAGATACATTAAGACCTTATTTACTGTTCTCAGCATTCTTTTTTCTTCTCCAGAGCACTGTTGGCAAATAGGTGCAGTAATTGCTAAGTGATGTAGATAATTATTTAATATACAGGTGTGATTCAGGTCTGCTGCTTAAAACCTACTCGTGAGTTGTGATAATTAAGTGAGCACATCAATTTACAGAAAGTTTTGCTTTATCATTGTAATCTTTAGGATTTTTTTGTTTAATCAGTGCAGTCATCAAAAAAGACACAAAGGCTTGGAGAGCTGAGCACTACAGCAAACGAAATTGCACCTAAATGAACTAAGAGCTCAGAGGATTGTAAATGACATTCTCCATTGGAACAGCACAGTTCAATCTCAACTCACCAGTATGAGCTGGAAAACCTTTCCCCCCACACATAACTTCTACGATTTTGCAGAAATCTGCCTCAAAACATGAATATCACAAAGTGAAGCACTTTTGGACAAGGAAATTCTAGAGTTCGGGATCCCTTAATTCCACACCTTCCATACCTGCACTGCAATATGGGCTTCAGTTACAGACTGACCTTCCTCACACACAGGATATTTTCATTCCTCCTAATTTCAAACTGCAAACATAAACTGCTTGGGGAGTTAATCTGATTAATCTTCAGTTTCTAACATTAAAGTGGCTAAAAGAGAAACATTAGAATAATCATGAGACCACAGCTCAGAGCCTTCCCAAGCTTTGACTCTCTCCAAGGACGGGTATCCCATGGTCTCTCTAAGCCTCAGTTCCAGTTCGTAATCACTTCTACTGAGAAAGATGTTTTCCCTGACATCAAGTAAAATCCCCCTTGCTGCAACTCGCCTGTTGTTCCCTGTCCTTTCAAGCTGCTCCTCTGAGAAGAGCCTGGCATCCCCTTCTCTCCAGCCCTGCACAGGTGGTGAAGGACAGCAACTGGATCCCTCTCTGATCCTGCTCTCCCCAAGCCTAAACAAACCCCATCCCTCTGCCTCTCCTCCATTCACTGTACTCCTTATAAAGAGTTCAGAGGGCACTTCCAGTGTTATATCCAGCCCCCCCTGATCCCCACCAGCAATTACTCATCTTCAGGTGATAGGAACTGATGGGAGTAGAGCAATAACACCATCAGAACCAATTTGAGCTGATGAATCTAAACATGCTCCTACCATTGCAGAATGGGAAAAAGAGAAAGACAAATCAGAAAAATGGATGTTCTTTGTTCCAAGTATTCTCTTATAGTAAGCTTGTTACAAAGCTTTCCACAATTTTATGTGGTTTTATGTTTATGATAAAATATCATGAGTACAATACAACTAATTAGCCTTTGTTAATTGTGTTACCTGTTTACAGCATGCTGCAGTAGATAGGTATTGTTGTTTATCTGCTTTCTTATCAAGCCAGCAGATGTGCCCCAGCAGGAAGTTCCTTCTACAATATATACTAAGCATGATCCCTGCAAAATGTGGCTTTCTCTTAACACAGGCAGAACATTGAAAAGGAGGTGAAAAAAGCCATGATATAGATGAACTACTTTTGCCCAGGGAAATGAATAAAACCTGTCAATTTGTACAATTGTTTCTAAGAGGGAAAGACAGAGTTACTAAATTCCCATTGCCCTAACAAGAATAAACATCTGTTGGTACAGTAAGTGGCTCATTGGGCATGACATGGGCCTCAGTGTTTTCATTCCTGGTATCTAAATTGGGGAAAAACTCTCTCTGGTACAGCTCTGTTTAAGCCCTTGGAATTCCACTGTGTTTGATTTGATGGTGGTCATTAACAATAAGCTAAAGGAAGGGCTATTAGCAAGGCTGATGTCATTCCATCAGTCTTCAACACGGAAAAATTAGAGTTGACTTGAACTCAGGGTGACTTCGAGGTTTTTTTAAAATATATTTGGACTGGTACACTACCAATTTCTCATTTTAAACTGAACTCATTCAGGCAGTGATTGCAGAGAATAAAAGTAAGTTGAAAACTTTCTACCTTCTCTATTTCTGAAGCACTCAAGACTCATTTATTACAGAAGCACAACTAAGCCATCTCCACGTGCAGGAGTATAGAAGTGAGTGAAAGCCACAGTGCCTGTGGTTACAGGTTTATGTATAATGAATAACATTTAGTTTCTTAAACAGACAAAATGAAGGTCTTTTAACAGACCAATTACTCCCTGTTTTATCCCCATAGTCTCGCTCCATTTGCATGTCTGGTGTGCCAACCGTTGTGCTTTAAATGAATGCAATCAACTGTTCCCCAGGGAAAAGGAAACACTGCCCTGTCTTTAACATGATGAGAGGGTTGGCTGAAAGACATCTCAGGGCCAAGCTTTTTGTTACATCAATGACGACTTTCACCTGAAATAATATGGGCTGTAAACATATTTGTTTCCAAACCCACTCGCTCTTTCTGTGTTTCATCTGGGCTATACAGAGTGTCACAGACCCAGTGCACTCTACTCCAGCCCACAGCAGGAGGCTAAAACAAGACTCATATTCCCTTGCCTACAGGCTGGAAGAGGCTGAACATGTCACAGTCAAAGAAATACGAATGGTTTATCGGAATAGACACGTCTTTAGGCTGCCACATGCAACAGTATCTCCTGAAAGGCAGCCAAGCTGCAGCCAAAAATCCCATCCCCAGCATTAGACTGGATGTTTATGAGAACCCAGAGATTACTGTGTACTAACAACTCAGCACTTCCCCAAGAGCCTCAGTTCCCCAGAGGCTCAAGAAATTCCTCAGTCAGGGATACAATCATAGTTCAATGATCAGAGGGCTGGAACACCTCTCCTGTGAAGACGGGCTGCCAGATTTGGGTTTCTTTCGTGGGAAAAAGGGAGACCTTATTGTGTCCTTCCAGTAGTTGAAGGATGCTTATAAGAAAGATGGAGAGAGATTTTTGATCAGGGCTTGGAGTGATAGGACAAGGGGTTAGTTTTAAACTAAAATAGGTAGATTTAGATTAGATATAAGGAAGACATTCTTTACACTGAGGGTTGTGAGGCACTGGAACTTCACTATTAACATTCAGAGCTATGTTTAAAAAAAAAAATTTAAATAAAATACCACAGAGTCTGCAGTTGTTGCTGCTGTCTGAAGCAATTCAGTACAATTTCGCAGAAAGGTTAAACAAATTCTGCTGGATGCTTGATTTAATTCTGTACCAAAGATAATGAGACCACCTTGCCTGTCTGTAATTTTCCATTATTATTTAACAACTTCTCTGGCAGGTCTGTCTATAAATATTCCTGCTTTCCATAATTCTGTGACTTTCACAGCCAAATCCATTAACCAGCTTTCTCCCCCCAATGACTGTACATAGAAGCATCACTTGGGGTCTGAAAGTTATTTTATTAGGAGAGGTTTAAAACGCACAGAAATTGCAGAGAAACATAATACGAAAAGGCTAGGACTGCATAAAAATTAAACCAATTTTCTGATGTGCTTTTTGCCACCCTAGCACTTCCATCAGTGTGAAACAGATCTCACACATCAGTCCAAAGGCATGGAGTGAAATATGGTTTGGGTTTTCAGCAACTCTTGCCCTTAATTTCAGTGCTCTCCCTTTCTCTTCCTCTTCTTGCATCTTTATTTTCAGACAGAATGAGGGGTGTGAATGCTTGAAATACAGACTGTTCTCAAACACTCTGTCCCTTAGAAGATGCTGACACGGCTCAGTATCAGAATTCCATGGAGCCTAGAAAACTTTTCCAAAGGAAACACCACAAGAACATTTTCAAAAACAACATTTTCCTTAGTTTTCTTTTTGGAAACAAATTAATAACTTCACATAAATTTTGCAATATAATCAAAAAAAAAAAAGGGCAAATGTGATGGAACCATTCAGCCTAAGATCTAAAATGTATCTGTATCAGAGCAGGGCCCTGAAGATAATACCTGAAAGAGCTACAAGCAAATGAAAACAAGATGTTTGAATGAGATGGTTTGGATATCTCTACATCAGTGCCATCTATAAAATGGCAATTTGTAATTTTAGAACTGTTTTGAATGATATTTGCAGAGCTAGGAGCCCATGATGTGAAGCTGGCCACAAGATTCTGTTTAACAAATATTGAGTTCCTACTCCATGTGGATTTTGCTACCTCAAAGCAATTTTAAAACACATCAATCAAATCCCTGTGAATCAGCAAAAGCAGATGCTGCTAACTGTTACAGGCAATATCACCTGAAGTTTCATTTTCTGCAGTGCTCAGTTAATGTAAAATGCATAGGAAGTCCTTGGAGTGGAGACTGGATCCTGGGATTCCTGCCTATAACTCATTTCCCTTAAGTTCCTCAATCTCTAGGCTGTGGCATCTGTGTACCCCTTTCCTCACTCTGATGGACTGAAGCCTGAAAATATTCATAAATGTATAAATACACCCTCACTTCTTTTTTCCTTTGCATAAGGCATGGATAACCTGAGAGGATGGAACAGAGCCTGTCCTGAAACATGACAGTTGAGGATGGACCAACTTGATCAAGACTGACATCCCAAGGGAGCCCTTCTTCACGTGCTGTGTGGAGGAGGCACCATTGCTATCCCCCTTTCAAATTTGCTTTCCAAGAAAGGGACTTTCCTAGTTCAGTTTTTGATGGTAAGGGTGCCCAAATTCCAGAGGCTGGGCAGATTACTGTTCTCTCAGAAGTACTTTACCCCACATCTGAGATAATGTCCAAGTTCCCAGAGCAGGATTTAAACAACACTTATTCCTCAGTGTTCAACAGGAATAAGCTCAGGTCACAAAGACAGTGGCTGCCATATCCCCCCTCCCACACTTCACACTGCAGGAGCCCAAACACCAGCTCAGCATCCACTCCAAAGGCCAGTGAGGCACTGGGACAACTCAGCATCCCAAGGTCCAAGTCACTGCACACTCGGTCAACAGGGCACTGGAACAGCAGCTACTCTCCTTTCCTGCATGTTTTGAAGAACTATTATGGGAAAGAATTGGGCAACCCACATACTATGAACATGTAAATCAAATCTTAAGTGGCAGAAGTGTATTGTGCCTTTAAGGCACAGAATAACCACGGGCCATAAACCACTGTTGGCTCACACACAGATCTCCCACTGCTGTCAGTGGGAATCTCAAACACAGACTGAGATCTCTCTATATGCCCCTGAGAGTATTTATTCAAATAAGAAATTTAAATGACTGGTAGAGCTATAGGAAAAAAAACCCAAATCCTACTGCCTTTCAAACTGGTAAATGAAAATCATGGTATGTGCCAATTATATCTCAAATTTCCTTTTTGATTTCATGAAAACATAGGCTTAATGCTTCCAGCTTTCCTTTCTCTCTCCCAGAAGCCACACTCTGGCTGTGGAAATGATGAAGAATCCCTCTGAGAACAGTACAATTTTACTTTGGGCCAAGTGTCTGATTTTGCCAACAGTGAAATTTTACTTATTTAACACTAAGAAAAATGTGCAATGACAGATTTGTCTCTTTTCCATATCACATCCAGCTCACTAAATTTTATCAATTCTTAGCATTGTCAAGAAGAATTTACCCTCCAGTGGGGGAAACCCAAAATAACCAAATCAAAACCCAAGATAAACCAAAACAAAAGGAATTACAAAACCATAGCAGATAAATCTCCTACTAAAGTCAGTTTTGCATGTCACAGCATAATTTTACTTTCATCAAGGACAGTTTTCCCTTTCATGCAATGGGAGTTAAGCAATTTGCCAGCTAGTACTGCCATCTAGAAAAGTGAATGATTGCTAATAGGATAAAACCTTCTCCAGTGTAGACTTGGGGACTACAAGCCAATCAATTAGACCTTAGTGGGGAATTACTGAGAGAGTAATGAGTATTTGCTCTCTGCAAGGATGTCTTTATAAGTAGATGTGATCCAGAAAATGTAAGCTAAGAGCGAACAAATGACTCCATGTGCGTATGTGTGTCTAAGTAAAACAAGGATAAACCTCCAGCTAATGGGTATTTAAGGAACTCCAGCTCTGTGTTGCCAAGACAAATCCGCCCTATTCTTCAATGGCAGGTCAAGGAGTAGTTGTGGGAATTCAAAATCTCTGAACTAAATTACTGGAATCAATAGGAGGGAATGCAGAAAGAGGGTAACTACTGACCACAGAATGCTCGCTCCTAACTAAGAGTGTGCTCGACTAAATATTAGCTCTAAATGACACAAAGTGTTAGAAAATTCACTGTGAGCTTGATCAATGTGAGCTACACCAGCAATAAACTGCTCAGAAAGTCTGTCACTATATCAAGAGCAAGATATTGTTCCTTTGTCTATAGTAGTACAGTGAGCTTTGTCTATACTAAATCTGATGCTTTGAGGCAGAAAGTATACAACTCTTTCAAAGAAGTAATAATTTAGAAAGAAAACTGCCTTCCAAAAATCACAGAACAAAATACAAAACCTTAACCTGTTCTATTAACTGCTGATATTATTTTCAGAATAGGAATTATATATAGACTAGCTTTTGTTCATCCTTAAAATGCATATACAGAAAGAATGGTCTAGTGTTAGAAACTTTAGTGAGCAGTCAGGTCAAATAATCTGACACTGGTGAAAAAGCTGATATTAAATCTTATATCAAAGATTTACAGAACACCAAAATTCATAATCCATATTTTGGAACTAAAAGCGCTTCCAACAGTTTTGGTTTGCCCCTATCCTTAGCCTGTATTTTATGCATGTCACAGAGGAGACAAAAAGTGACAACACACTTCTCCTCACTTTTCTGTAGTCAGCTTCAGAGACCTGGAAACTGGGGTACTATCTTTTACCTTGGGATCAAATTTTGCCTTTCAATTTAGAAGTCAGAGGTTGCTTCAGATGGCACTGAATTTGAAGGAAACGACTGTTCTTTTCTGCAACAAGCAGGAAAAAGGTAGAGCAGGAAATCAGCAAACAAAAGCCTGAACAGAACAAGTCAGAACTTAAAATTTGTATTTATGAAAGTCATGATATGAAGGCAATTGCATCTGTTTATCAAGTTATTCTCATGTCAGAAAAAAAGCTTGTATAAACATACATGTGGACTGCTGTCTCAAACATGGATACTATCATGAAGGAACATGGCTTGAAATAATTATTTGAAAACAATTTTTTTCCTCAAAATCTCATACAAAAGACTATTAAGGAAAATAAGTACTGAGGGATGAGAAGTGATGTATGATCTTTGGTCAAAATCTGTCTAAAAAAGTACAGACATTAATTCAGATGACACTAATTAGGACAAAAGCGAGAGGTCATAAAACGTAGCACAGATATTCCTAATGCATTCTTCTTATTAAAAAAGAACAATGAATTTTAAATAGTTGGAAGAGAACTTTCCCAGACACTCAGTCCCTCTCTCCTCACCCATGGCACAAGAAGCCTATAAAAGACAAGGTCTCAAAAATTTGATAGAGCAATTTGATTGAAAGAAAAACCAGATGAGGTATTTCTAAAGCAGTATGAAGGGGGAGAACTGTGTGTGCCCACATTCTAAGGGCTATACTCCAGCCACAGTGCTAGAGTTCTTCTTCCCAGCCTCTCCCAAGAACCACATCAATCCACAATATCACAGTAAGTGAATTGTTTCAGTTTCCTTTCTGCATTTGATTTTCAGCACTGCAAGAGAAAACAGGATAATGGCCACAACAGACCAGTAACATGATGCTGTAAAGCAATTCTTCCATTCCCAAGATACATTAAAAGGATCTGTTAGTTCTTCAGTGAAGCAGTGAAAGGACAATTTGTTTATCAGACTTCACACTGCCATGACTGATTAACAATTAATTCATACAAGAGAAATGAGACAACGCTACACACTGAACAGGAGAGATGTTTCTGATACTAGTTTGGCATCTCAGTATATTTCATTTCTAAGAGATAGTGAGAAATAAGATATTAATCATTTAGAATGTAGAATATATTATTATTATTATTATATGAGCTCCAGGCAAACCAAAAAGTACTTAAACTTCATGCAAACTCCCCTCTGAGAGCAAGCATAATCCAAACTGTCTAGCAAGGGAAGATAAAATGTATCAACTGCTTTTCTTGGATGACTTTTACATCTCCCAAACCCTTGTTCTCCTGAAACTATTTGTAATAGTTCAATTACAGTTCTTAGTTCCACACTGTGAAAATAAAAACTGAAAGACAGAGGATGCAAATAGGCTGCAACAAATATTTCAGCTACAGGAAATCTAGTTGTGCAAGAGAACACACTGTTTGAAAGTCCATATACTTTTCAAGACTTGACCACGTCTTCAATCAGAATGCATAAAGATACTCTCATTTAAGAACAGAAGTAGAACCATCATGCTGAAGCTCAAAGCATACGAGAGCTCAAAGCACAACACCATCTCCATTACTAGAACCATCAAAGGTAAACAAGGTAAGACAGAACCACAAGTGACCTATCACTCACCTACCAGAACAAATTAATTACCCCTTAGCATAACTATCATTTTTACCTACAGAGTCTGGCTTATAATGAGGTCTTTACTATGCAACTGTATTTCAAGTAATTGTCATTTCAAGTAAACACGTTTTAATTACTGTCACATTTTCATTATTCATTCTCAAGCCTATGATACCTCTCAGGGCTTAATGGATTGTCATCTCCTGCTACTTGTGTGTGGTAACATATGTCCCCATTTATTTCACCCACAAACTAATTAAAATACCCAGACTCTGCAATGAATTTCGGGTAATTCTGATGGTGGTGATGCTGTTGCAGTTGCCCATCCTAACAAGTCTTCAGAGCTTTTATTTGCTTCTCTGAATACTTTCATGGTGCTTTGTAACTGGAAATAAGATGCTGTATGTCTGCTGATAAAGCAACATTTGCCACAAGCACCATCACTTTGAAGAATATCCAAAAAAGGAAATCAATGTAATTGCCACATGTGAACTTTACATTTTCATTCAATTATATGATACAGAATAGTATAGTGAGAATAAGTTCACCAGTGGAGACAAAAAAGAGTGCATTCTGGAAATAAATACACCCTTTCTCACGTGTAACTCTTAATACCCTTAAAAGTAAGCAAATAACTTCATAGAGTTAAATAAAAGCCACTTACTTATGTGTTGAGACATGTTACTTATACTGTTTATCACCATTAAAAGTGGTCCATCAAGAACCTGAAGGCCAGTTCATTCTACTACTCAAGGATGCTCTTAAAATGTTTACTGTTTGCATACAAATGAGCTATCTTAACTGTTAAAGTATATGCCATATTCACACCAAACAGCTGTTGAATCTACTTGGTCCAGCAGTGCTTCATCAATTCCTAATAGATGTTTTCCTGGAGCCCTGAAGGGAAAGAAACAACTGGGGAGTGGTGTTCAGTCCTGTGCCAAACATCTAACCTTTATATAAATAAAGCAGTGATTCTGACAAAAGCACCTTCATAACACGTCTAAAATGAAAGTTAAAAATAAAACACAAAAGGGAGGATAGCAGGAGCCAACAAAGGAAAAGAGTGGAAAAGATACAGTGGCCTGGTTTATGTCTGCTTTAACCCCACTGACTACAGGGTCTGTACATCAGAGATGATACCAGATACATCCTGCTCTTGGAGCCATTAGTGCTGTTTCAAAGGTAGTCATCAGCACAGTGAATCACATTTGACTCATTTCCAACATCTCTGTTCTGAAGGGAGACATTAAAACTGCAGTGTCTGCAGAAAATAAATGCACATGCCTTATTTGTAGAAATTCTGATCAGCACTATGAAATCAAAGATTAATTTAATATTTTTAATCGCATCAAAACTCAGTGACTTGTTTCTGTAAGCCAAATCTACCTCTCATTTTCTTAACCTGACACACAGAGAATTGTCTGCTTGAAAGTCAAGTTTTGAAATTAGCATCTGTCTGTTTTTACCTATCAAATACAATCACACTGGGTATGGCTGAAACTTTTATTGCTCTCCTGACAGACACCTGGAGCCAGTGCTGTCATTGCTCCTTTTTGTTAGCAGTGAGGAAGTGAATGAGACGGACAGTTCTTCAGCAAAATGTTGAACAAAAAGCAGACTAAAGCCTTTTACAAGGGCGTCACCTTTTGCAATGCAAAAAGCTTCTTTTTGTTTGACTTCCTAGCACTGTCGTATTTAGCAGTTCACCTTCCCTCTTTCCGGGCAATTTTTCCCTGTGATGAACCTGCATTGTGAAGGAGACTGAGATAATCCCTAAAAAGCAGAGAGAGGAATTCAGGTGGGGTTGTGAAGGTGAGGTAAAGGGGAGACTGTGCCTGTTTCAGGCATTAACAGGTCGTGGAGCAGCACGAGCAGGAGCCGAAACCCTGCTGCACTTCTGAGGAGAACACACGAGATCCTTCCTCAGTTCCAGGGGCTCTGGGCCAGTGGTCAGTGCTCTCCCTTCACCTCCTGCTCTTTCTGGGACAACCACTATCCAAGAATGACTCTGAGCAAGCCCCTGTGTTAGTACAGAAAGCTAATAAAACATTCTTTGTCCATTTGAAACTGGACTGTATTCATTCTTGATAAAGGCACACAGGCACCACTTCTAGGTTGGTGGGCAGCTTTACAAGCTGAGTTCATAGTAACTCTGGGCCTGTTAGAACACCCTTAGCCTGTGTCATATCCACTGTATTGACTCCTGTGATGATACTAAAAGCATGCCTGTAGCATCCCAGTAACTTTTAAAAGGGTTCAGTTGAGCCTCTATTAGTTTCTGTGCTGGAGAGCAAATGGCAGCAATGCCCCAGTGCAGCCAGGATCATGATACCTTGCACAGTGTGAGCACACCATGGAACAACACAGCAAAATGGCCAACAATGTTCTGAAACTGCCCAGAGAAAAATTAACTGATTCCTGACTATACTCTAATGCTAATCATTGCTGCCTCTCCAAGTGATAAGAAATATTTGCTTTTCTTCATCAGAAAGGAACAGTGGCTGCTGGAGCCACCATGAATTATTTCTTTCATATCCTTGGAAACATACTATCCAGCCTTAATTAAAAGAGAGGTCCAAAAGAATAGCAAACCACTCTTAATGGAAAAGGGACATTCTGGCTTTCAATAGTAAGGAAAATAGAATGCATTTGTTTACTTCCCTTGATATCTTATAAGTCAGGAAAGGTTTTCTCTCCATATCTCACCTCCCAAAGCTTTGATTTGGTCTATTCTGCAGTATTTCACTTTCAGCAAAAATCATGGGCTGTAACAGGCCAGCTTTCTCTTACAACATTTTTCTTTCTCCTCTGTACCTACATTTAATACAAGACATTATTTAGAAAGAAGAAAAAATATCAGGAAACTGCATTCTCCAAGGCCTCAGGATCCACAAGGATGGACAGCAAGCCTTCCTCAGTAAAGAGAAACTGGGAACAGACTCATGATTCTACATCATACACTAATTTCACTAAATTGGACAGGCTGTGTTGCTTTGAAGCTGTACTGTCTCAGTGATTTCTTTTCCAGCATCTTATCAAATATCCATAAAATCTCCCAAGCAACTTTTGGCTTCACTTTTCTGGCTACACTTGACTACGTTTCCACTAAAAATTGAACAAAGGACAAATAAAATGAGCCAACTTGGAAGAAACTTGGGAAAAATATAGCTGATTCTTTTAAAGCCAAGATCCAACTCCCAGAATTTTTCTTTTCTAACAAACAAGAAAATGTAACCCACTTGACACTGGGAATATAATTTCCTGAAATCCATTCCAATTGCTGCAATTAAATGTGGCACAGAAGCCAAGAACACAGAATTAGTTAGATTATATGTGACACACATGAACAAGCTTAACCTTATAAAATATTAATAGCAAATTATCCCTTTGCAAAGATAAGATTGGTGAGGTTAGATAATTTCTGCTCTGAATGTCCTTTCCTTAAAAATTGGTCACAGGTGGAATCCTTGCCATTTCTTTCCATTCAAAATGCTTTGAAGGACGTTGCCAGAAAGAGAAGCACACACAGGTCATGCTGCCCAAACTTCTCAACGTGGAACTTACACACCTTGAACTTTCTCAACAGAACAGATCCTCCCCCACAATCCACAGTGAGTCAGTATTAATGCAGTGCTCAGCTTTCCATCTGAAACCAATATTTTATCTCATCTGGAAGTGTCCTGTTGTTACCATTCACCTGACTGCGAGTTATTAACAATTTATCTACAAACTATTATGTCTCTCTGTCACTCCTCTGAGTCACTCACTCTGCGTTTCATAATGTGTACAGAACAGTAAATCACAGAAATGCAGCCTAATGACACGAAAATGAATTTATTCAAAAGCTGAAGTATTGACAATCAGAGAAGGAAAGGTTAATCCTCTGTTCTCTAGACCTGCACACAAGTAGAAACACCGGCCCAAACATCTTCCCAAAGCTCTACATGTACATAAGTGACAACTTTATATGAAAAAGCTGCTATATCAGTACTGGTGGAAAAATTTTCCAACAACATGTAAGTTGTTGAACATCACTTCAGAGGAGCATATCTAGATTCAAAGAGAAATTAAATAGATTCATGGAGAACAAATAGTCTGTGATTACTGCCCATGATGTAATAATTTACAGACTCAGGAGGTCTGTAAATCACTGGTGGTTCAAGCTGGAACATTTACTAAGGGCAAAGCATCTGTACTGCCCCGTGTCTTGTGGTCTGTCCAAGAGCAGCCCCTGGTTCTGACATTGTGCTTCAGGTGCACAGGCACAGACTGAAAATCTTGTGGTTCCAGCAGAGTGTTACACAACTGAAACAAAACCACAATACAGTAGAATCTCAACTTCTGGCCTTTAGAGATTTCTGCTATAATTAAATATAATTAAGTGTTTGAGGTTAATTCCAAGAAAGATGGGTGCAGTTTTCCAAGTTCATGGGAATGCCTGCACTCGTAGACATGACAAAGCCCACCAAGCAAATATTTCATGTTCAAAATGTTTACTCTGTGTGAGCAAAACATCACACCTCTCAGGTAACGTGTTTGGGACAGAAAGCTCTTTAAACCACAGACTTCAGAATGGCTTTTTGCATCCTGCTCTCTTGCCCCAGCATTGGCAGTAGAAAGGTAGAACTGAAGGATGTTAATTCGCATGTGCTGCTGAAAAACATCACCCTTGCTTGTGCTTACTACAAATATGCCAAAACAACGGCAAACAGAGATTTGTTAATCCCACATGAGAAATGCCCTCCTTCCTTGTGAGGTTGTTCTCAGGAGCTAAGTGTTACTGTAGCAAAGACGAAGCTTATTTCATTTTTTTTTCCCCAGACAATTGCCATCAAACAGGGACTTTCTGAAACATATTACAGCTTGTCTCACAGACATCTGGAGCCAGGGCTGCCACAGACGCTCTGCTGTTCAGAAGAAAAGTGAAAAAGACAGACAGCACTTCCAAATAAATCAATTGCATTTATTAGCTCCTTTTGCTGATGTTTTGGGGAAGGAAGGAAGAAAGGGAAGAAAAAAGGGAGGAAGAGGTTTTCAGCATTAAAGGTCTTATTTTCTTTGCTATTTAAAACTCCTGTTAGTTCTAGTCAGATCAATGGCATTATGCATTTTCCAATAATTCGTCTGAGATAAAACTAGAGCTATAAAAGCCTCAGGATTTACTAAGGACATCTATTTCCATTCTAAGAGCTAAATAAAACCGGAAAGAGAAGTAAATTCAATTTGAGCCCAGCATAGTTGGGTATATAGTTGAATTTCCACACAGTGAAAGCAAGTATGACCCTCAGATTTGCCATGAAGAAGTTAAAAAGTCAAAACATTTGCTGACAGATTTAAGAGTATAATTTGTAAGAGTTCCACACTGTCACCTTCGAAGCACAACTGATATTCGTGTATTTTAGGAAATGTACTGCAGTAGCTGCAACGTGCTGGAAAGTCGATTTTTTTCGACCTAATATCAAAACCTGAAGGTTTTCTAACATCCATAAGAAATGAATCATCAGAGAGAACAAATACAAAGTCTTCTAATAATTTTTTTAAACTCTTCTTGGATTAGAAGAATGTGTCAGCGTGCTCAAGGTTTCACACAGAAGGCTGGAACACCACATACTGTTTGTCAAACCCAAATGAAGTCCTCTAGCCACTCTTTTGGACAGCAAAATAAAACTGATAAGCTGTCAGAATACTGGAGCCTTCTGAGCTATATGCAATTGCATTGTCTCATTTCTCTTAAAATAATGCTTGTCAGCACAATTAAACACAGAAATAGAACAGCCAATTCATTAGATTCAGTTTTCCTTTACACTACCATAAATTGGGAGAGATGAAGTGAAATACACTGAGTTAATTCCCAATTTGTTCTGATGACAATCAGAATCTGGCTTAAATATGATCATCTGCTAAAATACATGAACTATGAATTTCAAAACAAAACAAAGTCTCTTCCTACAGAAGGCGACTGTGAAAACAGATGTCTCTGCTGTAAGAATGTTCAGTTTGATGCTATTATAAGAATTATAAAAACCAAGATCCATGGAAACTTCCTTCCTGTTGGAAAATATAATATGGTTCACTTCACTAAAACAAACAAAGTCTGTCATGTAAAAAAAGGCCAAACAAACCTACGCTACTGTTGCATCATTAACAGTAGTTCCTACATTCCAAATTTCAGTTGCTCTTCTCATAACCTGAACAAGGTCTCAAAATACTAAAGTAACATTTTAAAATATTTATGTTTCTGCTTGGCTTCAAAAGCAAATCACTTAAAAGTGATTTGGCAGATGAGTGGGAGTGGAATGGGAACCCAAGAAATCAGAATACTGTAAACTCGTTTTTGGAGTACAAATAAGGAGAACGTGGAGTAGGGACAATGTCTCTGTGGGTGTTGCACTAACCACTGCAAAAGGGTACACTCAGCTCCCTACAACCGTGTAGGAAAGAGGCAGAGAACTTCTGAGGCTGCAGACATTGAGTTCCAGGCAGTCCCCAAAAACCAGTCTGAAACAAACCCTACAATGAATGTCAAAGACCATTAATAACATAAACACACTAAACAGCAAACAGTGAGAGAGTGGAGGCAGCTCCCTGATACCTACAACACTCACCTGTGTCTGCCAAACACAACAACTTCCAAGTGGGCTCAGTGACAGGGGCTGAGCTACCTCCAGTTGCCTCGTCAAGCTCTGTGGATTCTCAAGTCTGGCTGAAGCACCACAACTATTATTTACCCTCTCCAATATTTATTTCAAGAATTCCTCTCCCAAAAGATTTCCCAAAATAAGCTTTTATGTCTTTATCTTGGCTTTGAAGCTGACACCTGTCAGATGCATATCAACATACAGACAGAAAACAAGAGCCTTTTGCTCAGCCCCAGTTTAATTGAAAAGGATTCCTTTCCAAAGTCTCAGAAGCACCATTCTGACTCCTTCTCTGTAGCAGAAGCCAGAAAACTTGTTGCTAACTAAGTCTGGGATTTTCACTGCTTCCAACTGTCTGTCAGACATTCAATACAATCAAGGCAATGCAGATGTTTTAGATGGGACCACCCAAATCAGCACACACTCCTACCACAAATGGGGGAGGGACTGGGACTTGGTTTACACAATGCATAATGCAGGGACTGTTACCTTTAGAAAAAAAACTTTGAATCTTCACAGGCAGATGATTCAAATAGACCAGTTTCAGTAACTAAAATTCATTATTTGCAGCAACAGATACTGGTTGAAAAGCAGAAAGTGATTTTTTTTTGACTGATTGATCTCTGCATTCATATCTATATATATGGATAGAGGGATCACATCAACAATTCATACAGACAAACTTATACAGGCTTATACAGCTGTAACTGTTGAATGAAACAGCATAGTCAATCTATACTTTTACATAAATTAATTCGTACTTTTAATTTATACTAATATTAATTTATACTTTGTTGCTCTTTTGAGTCATTAAATAATACTGGGCAGCTCTGCACCTCCAAAACAGAGTGGGAATAGTGGAACACCTCTAAAATCATTTGAATAATACTTGAAAAGTTCATATGGAAGCACTTCTGACATAGGGTTTCTTGTGGTTGTTCCGACTCCCTGATAGAACTGGCATAATCAGAAATGCATGTTGGAAAAATCCAGGGGAAACACAGAAGAACTTCAATTTATTCTCCTAGCATTGATAGACCAAGACATTATCCTTATGTACACTGCAGCGTGCATTTTGGGATCAGAGAACGACAACCTGCTACCACACAGCCATATCATTTCTACTGTGTCCATTAAGTAATACTCAAACAGATATCAAAGTCAAATTAAGTAATACTCAAACAGATACCAAAGTCAAATTAATGAAAGCCATAACAGAACTCAAAGTCTTCTGGAGAAACTTGCAGAAGTCTGCAAAGCTCTGTCTTTGCTGCTAAAAAGAATCTGAAGATGACACAACAGAGCTATAGCTGCCTCCTGCTTTATAAATAAAAAATACAGCATTAAATATTCTATTCTATCTGCAAGTTAATTGGCAGCAACAACTGGACAACAAAAACTACTTTCTGGAGCCTACGTGGCTTCCAGTGATATAACACACAGTACCATCAAACTTCAAAGAGTCCACGGATTTTCATGTATGAAATGAGATGAACAATATACTCTGACATTACTTACAAAAGCAATTTCACTATTTCACAGGACGACAGAAATCACACAATACTGCCTGTTATTAAAGTGCTCTGAGAGCAACAAAAATTTGAAGTGCAAAAAACCTGAAAAGGGAAGGAAAATGGCAGTGGTGACTAATCATTTAAGGCTTGCTAAAGAGTCAGGGACCTATGAATTACTAAAACCTACTTTACTTAACAAAAGCATTTGTAGAAAAGACATTGCTGAGGGGAAAAAAACCATTCAAACACTTTTCAGACGTTTCCAGGAAGTGATTTATCTACTGGAGCAAAGGTTAAGGGCTCAGAGGAGTAGACAGGTTAATTTTGAATGCAGGAAAGGAATCCACAGGGCCTGCACTATATATGTTGGCAAAAAATAACATCAAGGAGGAGATCCTAACTTTTGACATTTTTTCCTTTTTTATTTTTATCCAGAGGAGAGACAAAATGCAAAAATTTAATTTTGTGCTGTCTGAACATTAAAGGTGTCTTACTAGCACAGCCAAAGGAAGGCACAGTTATCCAGATGCTTAAGATGGCAAACAGTTAAGCAGAACCATAATCCTCCCTAAGGTCAAACAGGGCAAGGCAGAAGAGATGAACAAGGTCTCAAGAAAGGGAAAAACTCATCCAGCAGCTCTATTGTTACTTGCAATAATGGCCCAGGTTAATATCACACTTATGAGACTACATGCAATTTCCCAGAGGGTCTTGCAGATCACAGCATTACAAATCAGGGTTTTTAAAATTAAATTTGGCAAGTGATAAGTCCTTAATAGGCTATAATCACTTTTCATACTTTTGAGGATAGGGGAAGAGAAAAGAAATATCAAATATCCATGTTGGAGATATGGCTACTGTGGATTATGGCTATTTTGCATGTATATTAAGAGCTTTCTCAAAAGAATTTTACCATACCTTTAATGCACATAATAGACAGGAATGGCTCCCATTAGGAAAAACTATATGTCCTTAATAAAAATATAGAGAAAAGTATATCTCTAATAAAACAGCCAAGCACCACTCACTACTGACAACCTTTAGTAGACAAAATTACACATCAGATCTTACACACTTGTTCCTGGATAGAAAGCAGCAAGTCACACATTCTCTTGCCTCCTGGCTCTGATTCTGGTCCTCCATCACCCACACTGGGATGCTTTCTCCCCACCCCCAGGCTACCAGCTGGTACATATTCCTCTCCTGATTTTCTCCAAACTCCACTCACCTAAAATTTGCCATCCATGTGATCCCCCTTGTCTCCCCAGCTCCACTGACTGGGTTCCATTTCCCTCCCGCTCTCTCTGGAGCCGGGCGAGATCTTCATCTCCCTCATCCTGAATTCCCAGGGCATTGTTCTGGGCTTGTTTCTCTCCTCACTTTTCCCTTTATATTATATCAGTTCTACTGAGCTTTTCCTGACTTCTTGGGTGATACTTGAAATCCCCTGAGCTCAGTGGGAAATGCCTGCTGAGTCCATTGGATCAGAATTTTACTTTTCATGTAAGGAAATATTGCAGCAGGTTTTCTAATCCCCACTATCACTTCAGGGATCTGTGATCAAAATCTCAGATTTTAAACCCAATATAAATGAGAGCACTATAATCTCTCACATCAGCCAAAAGACACGTGCCAAACACTGCCAACAGCAGAAAGTGTTGCTGTTTCCTCTTCCAGGAAATTGGTTACACGCTTTGAATCATCCACTTGCAATAAACATACTTATCCTACACAGAATGCTAATTATTATTCGATATACAAGTCCATGCTGTGCTGAAAAATGAATGGGTGGAAACACTGCTATGAATTTGATCACCAAGATACATAATGACCAGCACAAGTAAAGTAGATTATAGAAGACTCTCGGAGCAAAATAACCACAGTTACAACCACAATTAATGGCAAAACAGATCTAAAAGCCTCAGACTTGGTTAGAATCACAGAACTGCAATATTCACAACATGACCCAGAAGCACCTTTGATTAATCTAGTGAGAGGAAGGAAATGAAAGTTGGGGTTACTTTTTCCTTTTGGGCAAAGTTTGGAAAAAGATGTGAAGGGTACATCAAATAAATTGAGGCAAAGTGATACAAACCCCACGATAACATGGGAACTCCTGTATTCAGACACCACAGACATGTCATTCACCTGCATGACAGCCCTTGTCAGAGCTCCACCACAAGGACACGGGGCTTTGGCTCTGTCTCATGCCAAGGAGCCACTGCAAGGGCAGAGGCAGCCAGGACAGAGATCTGTGCTATACACACAGGTACACACCCAGACAGGAACCTTGCTCAGACCCATCCAAAGGGAGCCCCACGAGTCCCCTGTTATCAGCAATCCTGTTAGCCAGCTCCAAGCCTGGCCTCACATTCCAAGCTGGCACCACCCACTTCATGGGCAGATTGTTGGGAAAACCAGGCAGCTCAATGGTCTGGGCAGGAGCTCACACAGTGGTCCAAGTGCTGAAGCTGCTGCTCAGTGACAATGAACTGTAAAGCCTGGATCTCTTACATAAGTAAAATCATCATAATGCATAATAAGAAACTGCAAAGTTCTGATCGCAAAAAGGTCTGGGAAACGACACACTAAAATTATCTTTACTTTGACAACAGTGCTCTAAAAGGTCCTAGTTAAGCAGCACTCTAACATGTATTTCATTACGTTTTTGAAGGCAAATACACGTAAACATGGACAAAAGTTAAACTGCTCATTCAATTTAAGCAAAGAAATACTTTCAAAGCTAAGAGGAAAATGAAGAATGTGTATTCATTAATAGCTTCCACTTTGGGAATTTCGGACTGATTCTTTATGTATTCCTGTTGCAAATGTCACCATTCTTCGATGATCACAAGACTGATGGAAGCATTAGGAAAATGCATTGTTGGATCTCCCTACAAAGCATTCTGGGCTCCAACTGGCACTAGGTTCCCTAACCAGATTAGAGTGAGAGGCGGGTCACAGCAGATGCCCTGTCCTGGTTCATTACTCCACACCTGTTAAACTTGATTAACAGCCCCAGCTAATTATCTGTTAAGAGTAACTCATGCTGTAACAGATCCCAGAGGTCTGAGAAGTTGACTTCATTTACATGTTTGTCTCCTCTCACAGGGTCTCAGTTAAGCATCACCAAAAAGTGCCTTCCAGAAAACAACAATCAGAACCTTTTATCCAGAATACCAGTGGCACCCGTGTGAACTATTTTACAGTGTCAGATGTGTACCTGCAGGGAAAGCCTTGCAACAGGACTGGAAATGCTCAAAATACACACCTGCCCCACAATTTAAAACTGTTTCCAAACAATGTGCAATAAACTATAGCCATGTGCACTGAAGCAGCCAAAACAGATGTCATGGCAGTCAAACAAAAGATGTTCTAATTTCCAATTCAGAATTCTGTGCTTGGGCACACATGATTTCCCTAACATAATCCAAAAGAAGTGATATTTCCAGGTGCTGAATGCAATAGAGATACCTAATGTAAATTCTGCTGCTTAGCAAGGTAGAGTTGACCCTGTTTTGACTAACAGTTTTCACACCAGTTGTAGCACTTTTGTAGATCTTAAAATAATCTTATGTTACACTTTGCTACCAATAACACACATAATCCCTGAACTAAGAGATTCCAGTGATTATGTTTTCTGGGACACCAATTCCTAAGAAACACAATGATTTCTGCTACTTAGCCCAGATATCTGATGGCACGATATGCCCCACAGATTGTTTGCCATCTCTTAACCACCCAAGGTGCCATTAGAGGAGGTGTTTAACATGGTTTGTCTGGTGCTGGTGTCTTCAGGGTGCAGGTTCCTGTGTATCAGGGGCAGCCACTGCCCTTCTCCACATGTCTCCATTAGTGTACAACTAAGATCCAATGATGTTATTTCCTAGAGTTTTACATCCAAAAGTTTCTTATACCATATTATTCAAATGTTTAATGGGAGCATCACAAGTTCAGGCATCTCTCTGCATTCTGCACAAATGCCTGTACCTGAAGTCTTCCAAATGTCAGTGGGATTTTGTACAGATTCAAAATTCAAAAGAAGTATTTATGTACCAGCCATACACTTGTAGGTGCCTAATTTCACATGCAAGTCTACTGTAGCTGTATTTTTTAAAAACAGTGGGGCACTATGCACTAAAATCACTGAAGTCACACCCTAAATACAAGACTAAAAGCATGATGCTCCAGTGGCATGTTATACAACTGTACCTCACATGGAGAGCAGAGATTTAGAACTACATTATTAGTATCATTTAGGGTTAATGGGCCACAAAATCTCCAAAGACAAAACATCTCTGCTCACCCTAATGATAGAAGAAATTTCTGCATCTCAGAAGAAGTTTCTCAATCTGTTCATGTGCATTTTAAGAAAACACATGCAAGATCTCTGGAAAATAAATAAATAAGTAAACATCTATAACAGCTGGTATCAAACAGCCAATTCATTCTGTAATTAGGTACTTATTCCAACCAGCCACCATATTTGCTAAGACTGAACTTGAAGATGAGTTCTGAACAAAACTAAAAGCTGAATGATACTGTGCAAAAAATAAGGGAGAAGGGCATACTAAGTACATCAGGACACATTTGCAGTAAGTGGACCACAACTAAAGAGCTGAAAACATGCTTCTGTCTCAAAATATGTTTTTCTTTTCCCAGCAATATAAGATGATCTAATGAAAGACTTCACTTCTCACAACCATTATATTGCTTATGATTATTCTAGTATTTCTTTAGTATCCTAAGTGTCATATCCAATCACTTTTATCTGTTCTTACTCCTTTTATGTATTCCATTCCCTTGATACTACTGGAATCAACCCAGCTACAATCAGGACTGTCTGTTCTTCCTTTCTTTGTGCCTTTTTAAGGGCATGAAAAAACTGGTTAAAATAGACTGTAAGGAAGGATAAAAGAATGAAGTGGCTATATTCATAGTTATTTTTGCCTGTATTAAACAAAACAATTTTCTACTTTTCTGAAATTACATATGTTTTTATACCAGCTAAATAGATAGACAACAGTTAAAGAAAATGAATTTCTTCTATAAATTCAAACCCAATGCTTGTATTAGATTTTTTTTCCCATTTTTTTTTCTTTCCTGGAAGAACTGCATATACAAGGATATAACACAGGAAACAAAATAAATTGCACTACTATCAGAAAGCCATATCCATTTGTGTTTCTTCTAAACTTTCTAACAGCAGCCAGTATTAAAGTCATTAAAATATTTTTCTTTTCTTCAGACTATCATTTTCAGCATAATATTTCTATTTTTTCCCCTTTCCATAGTACTTTACATATATCCATGTATTTACCAACAAACTGTTACATCAATTCTGTCCCTCAGCTATATCAGCCCTCTCTTCCCTTACAGGCAACATCTTCACTCCAGCATATTTCTAGTTTTCCCTTTCTTGTATCACATCAAGATGTAGAACTGTGATTCAAAATTCAGATCCTGATATCATCAAATATTAGCTTTCTCAATTATGGAACATTTGCTGTCCCTTCAAAAACTGAACACTTTGTCTCAGCTTGCAGCTTGTACTTCGAAAAGGGAAGAAATATTTCATAGATTGCCTGTAAATACAGACATTGCACACATTCATTTCACACCTACAGCAAGATTTTTGTGACAGTGCATGGTGCTCCAAGACATGTGTTCCCTTCAGAAAGAACAGATCATAGATACATAAAAAGATGCAATTTCAAGCTCTAGAGGAAGGAGTGAAATTATCATGTCATCAGTTTAAATGTCACCTTTTATTTTGCCTCCTACCACCAGGTTCCCATTCAGAATTCCTGCATTAGCCAGCCTGACAAAGGTATCAGCAGAGTCCTTGTCTTCTTTACTCCACTTGTTTCCTTAAAAGAAGTTGCCAAGCAGTCAGTCATTATCCCTGATTCAGAATCATGATAAACTCTTCTTTTTATCTTCATGTGGATGAAAATATTGTTGCCCAGCACATATATCTCCCTATAAATACACAGAGGTGTGAAATGGTCCATAGTGGTAATACAGAAATAGAGAAAGCTTTTTCATCACTATTACACCTCTGTGAGAGAAACATGAGGCAACAATTTTCAGGCAATATTCAGCCTGAATCCACAGCAGAAACAGGCAAAAATTGGTCATACCAGAAAAGCTGTCCTGCAGTTCACCTTTCCACATTAATTGAGATGGACATATTTTTAATTTTTTAAAAAAGAGAGACAAAGAAATTTACCTATTCCACTGAATGAAAATGGTTTAAAATGTGTTTTTGATTATGGAACATAACAAGTTTCTGCACTTGTAGATGCGACACAACAAAGAGAAAAAGACAAAAAGTAGAATAAAGATGTTGCTTTCAAAAAAAGTAAAGACTAATAAGGACCACGCTGATTTAGCTGGAGGACAGAGCTAGCAGGAAGAAAAAACTGTTCGTTAGTAAATACATATATTCATAAAGCAAGAAAAATTGACAGGGATGGTCTAAAAAAGTTTCATGCTGCCAATTTTTTTTAATTTTCAGAAAAAGAACTCTCATTTCCTTTCACAATTTTGAAAGTCATCATTTAAGGAGTATCAGAGCTACCTAACTCATTTTGGCAGCAAAAGGAATGCTGGAGGCTGTTCACAGTTAGTTCATCTCACAGCAGCTTTGCAATGTGATGGGAACTCTCAAGCTCTACTGTAACCTACTGGACAGGCTAATTTAGTGTTACAGGAAATAGAATGAAGTGGTTAAAAAAGGAGAATAAAATGGGCTGCAAATAATGCTCAGGGGAAAAAAAAAAAAAAAAAAAAAAAAGAAGTTTCTTAAACAAAAATGAACCATGAGGATGATGACCTGCTGCTCCCCAGCATCAGTGTCAATCCCTGAAAAGACTCAGAGGCCACTGAGTCTGGATGTCCTTCACATCACTTTTTCAAAGTACAGATTTCAGAGGGGTCAACAAGAGAGGAACTGCAAGCTAAGGAAAATGAAATATGTTTATTTTACCTGAGCAAAAAAACATGTAAATTCCAGGCAGCGAAATTACACTTTCAATATGTAAGGTATAAGCCTGGCTATGAATAGCAACTGGCAAACAAGGGAGTCATCAAAAAACCCAAACCAAACCCTGTCTCAACACTGAAAACAGCTGATGAAAAAGAACTGTTCCACGAGGCAGCAGCAGCACTTAGAAGTAATCCACTGCAGAGGAGGCACAGCATGCCTCTAACATCACTGAAGCACCTAAATGTTACAGGACAAGACAAAATAAACATACAATTTAATATGTTATATACACATGTGTTACAGAAAACAAAGGGTATTTTTCCTTTCTGTGGAAGACAGATAAGCTTTAAATGCCATTAAAACCTTTTGGGGAATATAAAGATTTTACTGAATAGATCATAAAGCTAGAAAAGTCATAGACTGAGAGCAAAGGTGACAAAGCTGTCTGGGAAGATAAAAGGAAAAGGAAAACTAGTAACAAAGGCATGAAAAAAAGCCCACCAGAATATGGTTACCCCATTGCAGTTATCTGTATAAGATGACCAAAATAATCAGCCTGCCCACTTTAAACTGTTAGCCATTTTTTTGAAGATGTACCTGCCCATCTTAACAGCATCCTCATTTTGCAGTTCCAACTCCTATTTCCAAAGCAGTAAAAGACTAATCAAGCTCAAAAATAGAAAATACTCTCTTCAGCCCACAGGCATCCACAGGACACGGAAGTAGGAATTTACTCTTCACCTACTCCAGCTTGTGTGCCTGGTTTTAATCAATGGTGCTTCTGAAAAAATGTGATGACGAGAAATGTCACCACTTATCAGTTGCCTTCTGCATGAAGAAGCTGCTTGTGCAGACAGAGGCATTTTTGGTTTATTTTGATTGTTTCTCACTCCCGTTGAGGCTCAGGATGCATCAGTTTGCATGTGAGGCTTCTCGCCAGGCCCACGAGAGACTGACACACAAACCACAAACACCTTCTGCTACTGAGCACCAACCAGCACCCAGAACATGGAGATGCATCTAAAAGAATTGAAATCCCTTCCCTCAGATTTTGATGGATGTTGGGGGAAACTGGCAGGTTAAACAATTCCAGCCTGCAGCCACCATGTGCTGCACAGCCCTGGAGATTCTCTCCAACGCATCCAGCGCTGCTCTGCAGAACTTCCTACTTGTGACCAGCTCTTCTCTTCCATAACCTTTTTGTCAGATGACTAAAATAGCTCAAGATTAATGGAAGCACAATTATTTATACCTGTTGGGACTCTGGGTACTGATTTTACTAAAAATATATTCTTAAACTGTGCAAATTACTGAAAAGCTATAAAGCATCCTTTACTACTGCTGAACTCTAGTGCATACAGCAAACTGTTATTCTGTATTTAATGTGCCATGCCCAACATTGTATTTTGTTTCCCTTGGCCCTAGTCTTTTCATACAAAACTTTCATTTTTGCTTATTTTATTTTTAGTTTAAAAAACAGCATCCATATTTTGTCACTTAAACTTTTATGAAGAATAATGCACATGTGCAACTCTAAAATACCAAAGTAAAACATTTTAATTTACATGGGTAAGGATGCATGAAGGCAAATGCCTTTCACAACTTGATAAAGGTAAATCACTCTTTTGGAAATGCTTTATAATGATGATAAATGAAGATACAGAGAATGCTTTTGAAGTACACTGAGTGACTGTATATCCTTATACATTGAGGTAATTATGTTTTCTTTTCTTTTTCCTGATAGTAACAGACTTTTTTACGGTCAATATACAATTTTCACCCTTTTCTTTTTTTTAATTGGCTTTGAAACTGTCTGGTAAACAGTACTGAAAAATTAGTTGGGCACCACTTCTGATTCCAACTTGGATTTCAGTATTGCAACTCACAGGTCTAAATAAGTGTGCACAGGCTTTGGTTACTATTTTGTCTGACTGAAAAATGAATAAAAAAGTAAGATTCCCTGTTTCCCATCGCAAAGCACACCAACCACATTAAATCCAACAGCTCTGTGCAGTCTGCTTTCTCTCCCACACTGTTCCTCATGGCACAGTCCACGGCAGGTTGCTGTGCAGTGCACCCCCTGAACAGATTCTTTGCAAGGTAAGCTCAGTCATGAATCAGTTCATGATCTGATAATAAGAGGAACAGTGTAAACATCTGGCTTTCTGGCTGAACATTGAAACTAGAAAGTAAAAATAACAACAACAACAACAACAACCAAACAAGCAAAAAACACACTAAAGAACTCTAAACTGGTTTTGATTAAGTTATTCCATTATTTATCTTGTTTTTTCCCACCAGACTGCAATGAAACAGCACCATATTTTCTCAGTTCAGAACAACATGGTTAATTCAACCTGACATCAAATATTTATCCTGGGTATCCATAAGACAGGCAAGGAGAAAACAAGAGCCCACTTCAAAAAGCTTGAAAGTAGAGCCAGTTCCCTTTTAATGGTACAGCTCAGAGCTTAAAATGCCCTTCCCTGAGCCCGGAAATCCGTGTTCATTTGCCTCCTCTTCATCTCCCTGGAGAGGACTCCCAGACACTGCTGGTGGAGCACTGCCAGGCTCGCAGTTAATGCTGTTCTACTGCGCTCACTGAAGCAAGGCTGGTACTCCAGGAATCCTCCACAGAGCAGGATCTTATTCCCTCTCTCTCCTTAAATGATTACTTCAGTATTTCCAGCCAAAGAAAACAACCCCAGAAGGAACCAAAGGTGCTCAAATAGTTACAGCATTTACCTAAGCAGAATTTCAGCTTAATCAGGGAGGGACTCCTCTTGCAGATGTCTCATAGAACTATTCCCTGGAAGGTTCTGAAGTGCTTGCAAATACACAAAGCTCCAGACTTATCCTATAGGGATTTTCATTAAGAGTGTATACAATTTTATTAAAGAAAAACAAGAAAGCAAAACATTGCTTTATAGAGATTTATTTACTAGCAATGGGGTTTTTTCTGCCATTACTGAAGAACTGGGAGAGAAGCTACAAGAGCTTATAAATATGTATATTCACACAAAGAAAAAGAAGTAATGAGAAAAAACACACATATTTACGCACACTGAGAATTTCTAACTAAGAAAACATACAGAAGGAAAATGTTATAGCAGGGATCTTCTAGAGATATTGACTGGTTTTCAATGTCAAATCGAGTTGCAGAACTAGGAGACTAATTTCTGACTTACAGTCATTCATTTGTTCAAATGGAGGTAAATTTAATAATTGACCATTTTTAAAAGTGAAGTTTTATGTGTGGTAGTTCAGCATTTCAGGTACTTAAAATATCAGAACTTAAAAATGCTCCTGAAATTTTTTGCAACTACAGGTAAAACTCTCGAAAGTCCTCATGACAGAGTCTTTTTATTATCTTGTCCTGTCTGCACCTCACAAAGATCCATTTCTTTGTACAATACAGCTTGACAAGTAGCATCATATGTTATTCTATTTTTATAGGAAAGAAAATCCCAAAGTTATTTATATGCAAAACTAGAGCAGTAGATAAAATTTGTGACTAGTGATTTGTAAGAAATAAATGCAGATGCTCTTCTCAAAGACTATCACATCTGCAGAAAAAGTAGAAACAATCCTATCTCATTTAAAGATAAAAAAATCACACAGAATCACTTAGAACAATGGGCTAGGGGACACAATATGAGCATTCAACTAATTTATCATCTCAATTTACTCCCAACCCCAGTTGTTTCATCAGTATTCCCGCTGCGGAGAACAGTCAATTGAAAAAAATATTTGATTAATGTTCCATTACTCTTACCAAATAAATACAACACAGACAACACCATCCTAGTTACAGTCTAACAAAATGGTCCCTAGATGAGCCCTCTGGCCAGTTGCTTTAAAAATAGACAACACTGGAAAAAGGACAGAGGGAAATGCAGAACTTTCAGGTTTGACTGTCAATTACTTCCCATTATTCCCAAAGCTATAAATTTTACATCTCAGCCACATAGTATCATCTTGTAATGTGACCAGGTATCTTTATGACACCAAAAATCAGCAATTTTACATTAAAGTTCTTTTAAATAGTGTCTTACTCTTTAAATGCCCAACATGATTTGTTTCCTTCAGCAATTACAGAATCAGAAAATAAAATCAAAGTTTTAGGTTTTCCATATATGGAGTAACTAACACACAAAGCAACAAGGGGCTTGAACCATTGTGAACACACCAAACACACCCTGCATAAGGGAAAACCACTGGCCTTTAAAGCAAGCAGCTATGGGTCAAGTGGACCAGAACTAATCCTGGTTCCCAAATGGAAAAAGCTAAGCACCAAAAACCTAAGTGAAAGAATCCAAGGTCATGGAAGTGCACCCTAGAAACCAAGCACCATACCGGTATTTTCCCAGAAACTTTTTCCCTGTCACAATAATGGTGAATGGTATTTTTAAAGTTTACCATGCACACACACACACATGTTCTTGAATTCTTTTCCCTCTTTTCCACACACACAAACACAAAATCTTGCAGTAAAGCTCAGAAAGGGCCACAGAGAAAGCAGAAGCCCAGCCAGGTGACTCTGTTGCCTCTGCCCATCCTGGGTGTTAAATATCACAGAGACTGCAGGAACTTACGAGGCAAAAAAATCCTAAGCAGATCTTTGCTGAAGATTGATTTACTGTCCAATATGTACAGACAAACTAGAATATGCTTTCTGCAACAAAGAGATTAAAGCCAAGTTTCATTGTTGCATACACTGTTTTGCAAAATGGACTATTTGTATACATTGACTAATCGAATTATTTTATTCTACAGGTAAATATGATTCACATCCCAATTCTAAAGGAGCATGTACAATTACAGTATTACACAACACATTCAGCAGAACTGTGCTTACAAAGATCTATCACTTTTTAACAAATTAATGGCTATGACACTAAGCCTATACTAAAATGCTCCTAAAACTACCAATTTCTAGATTTTACGCTGTAATAAAATATTTAACTTTACAGTCCTAATACCTCACTGGAAGTGCAGGCATTCTTTATACAGTAAGTCCCTGAATTAATGGATCCAGACCTTTCCAATCTCAACCCCAAAGGAACTGGCCCTGCCCTCCAACCCCACTGCCGAAAAAAAAAAGACTTTTAAAGCGTTGGAACATTTGCTTTTCAGTGAAGAGCTGTTAGAAATGTACTGCACCTTTGCATGTGGATCATTATCCAGCTAAATTCCCTTTGAATGCCTAACACCATTGTTTCCAAGCAGATGGCATTTAACCAACCTTTGCAGCTATTTTGGTCAGCAGGTTTTATGGTGAATAAGTTTCTTTTACCTATTATAAAAAGTTTGGTGACCTTTCCCTTGATTACACTCCTGCACTTTAGCTGTGAGCAGTGGGAAGGAGGAGCTCACCAGGCATTCTTTGTCAAAAATCCCTCTACATTTGTGTGGGCAATAAAGTCAGATGAAGAATTGCCATTTCAACAGCCTCAGTCAAATAACTACCATCACAATACAGCCTCCCTGTGCTAAAGTTTGATGTTTCTTAGCTTAGTGCTAAATGAAAGGACCAGCTCTGCTCCTACAGATCATCCCTGGGCTTCTTTCCTCCTGCATCTCTCATAAGATGCAACCACTTGTATGTTAACATGACCACACATCCTTGAGGATGGAGACACTCCTAAATTCTGCTGCCACTAAAAATTGGTCCAAACCAGGAGGGAGAATTAAACCAACTGGTAAAAGTACACCTCGAGGAGGGCAGTACAAAAACATAAACAGTTAAACTTATTTGTCCTGTTAAGAGCTCAGAGAGCAAGAGAATTAGTGGTGGGAAAAGGAAAACAGAGGAGTTAAGTGTGAAGACTTAGATTGAGTGAGCAAAAATCTGGTCAGGTACCCAACTGGCCTGAGAGAAAAGGACAGAGACAATCTAAAGTGAATGACACGGGAGGATTGTGCACCAGGGCAACAGAAACTGGACCTGCAAGGTGTGGTGCAAAATAATTCATTTCGTGTTTTTGTTTATTGAATATTTCTTAGTTTGGTGTGGTGCTGATTTACAAAACTACTCCTTTCTTTTCTCATCGCTGCCAATAAAGGAAGAGATGAACTTTGAATGTTACAAGGCTACATAAAACAGAGCTCTGAAAAATAATGACTCGGATTGGGCTCCCCAAATTAGCTGATGTTTATGCACACTGTTTCTCTACCTATGAAGATAAATGAGCATAAAAACCATCACATCATTTCCCAGCAGAGGTAGTGTGAGCAGAAGTTCATTACTTTTGTGAAGTTCGTACAAGCAGATATGATAAGTGTCACAGGAAAGTCTATAAAGCAAATAAAACTGCAGATAGTCCTGGTACAGTGTATAAAAACTAGGGCCATATAGTCAATCATGCAAGGAAGCAAAACCCTCAACAGCTGCTCCTGAAGCTTCCACCACTCTTTGTGCATACTGAAAATGCAGAGATCTAGAAAAAGAAATAGTTTGATCACGTAATTAGTGTTGGCACATATACACAGGAACCAAAAGAACTGTACAAATTATTTTAATTCTGCTATTTCCCAACTCCTGACTGACTTTGTAATGTCAGTTTTGTTCTAAGTTTCCTGTATTTATAGAAATATAGATGACATTGAGTTATCTTGGAAGGATGGCACTCCTCTCCCTTGCAGTCTTCACTAGTTGTGTTGGACTTCACACAGAATGACAAGCTGTGTCCAGCAAATAAGACCTGTGTGATTTTTCTGGTAATAATAATAATAGCTTTACTTACTCTAAATAAAAAAGCCCCTGTTATTAAAGTGATTTACAGCATGGCAGATATTCTTGCATTGCCTGCATTGAAACAAGATTCCCGCTGCTGAGATCATAATTAAAGCTTTCAAAGTTGACACGGGAGAAAGAAGGACTGTATAGAGTTGTCATTTGAGGAAAACAGTGATAGGATTGTCATATTGAATTAAAACACTCTTAAATACAGAAATGATTTCTGAGAATGGGGCCTTTGTCTGCTAGATTTTAAAGGATTGCCTGTAAGGATATCATGTGAAGTAGAAATAATCATGGCAAAAAAGCAAAACAAGTTGAAAACAAGCTCAGACATGCAAAAGTGGATTTCACTGGCCCTGAGGGAAGGCAGTTGGGTGATGTGGCATGTGCTCTTCCAACATGTGCTGGCTGTGGCTGCAGAACTAAGCCAGGGATACCTGACAGCGAGTTTGTTGCTCCTGACATGCTTTGCAGGAAGCAACTGCTATTCAGAGGAGAGAGAGAGAGAGAGGGAGAGAGAGAAGGAGAGGGAGAAGGAGAGGGAGGGAAAGGGGGAAGATATACCACCAGAACAAATCTATTTTGGACCTTTTGTAAAAAATGTTGTCATTGCTGTTACTTCAAAGAACAGAAACAGAAGGACAAGGGGGAGGGTGGAGGGAGCAGGAAATGCATAATGTGGGTTTATTAGTGATCTGAAAGGCTGTGTGAGGAGAAATTCCAGGAGCACCATATGCAGCATTCAGGTCAACGTCTAGAGGAAAGGCTGTAGATATGGATATTCAGCACAAAGTGAAGAAAGGAAAATATGTGCTTTTAACTTTTCCTTTTTAGTTGCCATGCCTCTGATGAAGTTTGTAAATCAGCATGTTCTCTTCAGCCTCCTCCCATCCACAATGCCATGTCTCATCCTTTTTAGACCACCACTGCTAGGCAGCTCCTGTACCATCTGGATTGTTTCAGCCACACTTCCGTATATTATAAATTCATGTTTGTATTTCAAGAACTGAAAAAATAAAAATCTAGAAAAAGCCTATGAAACACTACCAGATCAGTGTGTCAGCCTTTATTACCTGTAACACACAACTGGAACCACATGCTTATGTCTTCTCACCTTCCCCACAGCCATACAAGAAGGTTCTTGACAGTATCAACAGCAATGTCAATCTTGCTTTGAGGTCAAAGGCCAAATATATTTGGAAGCATCACACCAGAAGGTCTCTCTGGAAGCAGCAGAGGGGGAACAGAGGTGCTTTCATATTGCTGAACCTGTTCTTCAAGTGAATAATAAACTTCTGTATGAGAGCACTAAGAGTAAGTATTTCATTAAGTACAGTCTGAAAAAGTGTAGAGCTGCTGCCAGCTTCCCCAAAGCCTCACCAAACACTGCACAGCAGGTAACACTGCTCAAAATAAGATCTCTTCCCACAGAGCATTTTAAGATTTTTACAAAGTGCATTCTTGAAGTAGCTATATAAGATTATGGTGTATGTCTAACCCCCAAATTCTCTATCGCTGCCCTCCCCCCCATAAATACAGTATCAGCATCCTGAAGAATTTGTATGTTGAAATACATAATTCCTGACGAGTGGCACCTTTGCATACACAGTTATCTTTGATTCCTCTGCCAGTGAGATATGGTTTCTGTTTGTTCAGGACAGAACACCACACACTGCCTGGATACAAGCTGCTGCTTAAGATAAGCTGACTGCAATTTCAGTATACAGTGGTGTATTTCTTGCCCTGGAATAACTTGAGTTTATAGCAGCTGGATATGTGCCAGTTTCTAATTGTGTGTCTTAAGACTGCTGGCTTTCTTCTAATTATTCTCTTCCTGGGATACTTGGCTCATCTACTCCTCATTTTGTGCTAAATATTCCTTATAAAGTCTTCATAAGCTTTCTTGACTTCTTGTATGTCTTGTATGTTCATTATGAAATAAAGTCCTTTATTATTCCAAGTCTGGCAGTCAAAAGCTTTAAGAGCCCATGCTATCTCATTTTCCTTCCTGTAGCCAATAGACATTTCAGTGATTTCTTGGCATTTGAAACCTGCCATCCTCTCTCACCTAACAACTTGCTGGGACATTTTACAGAATGTTTACAAGGAATCTGGAAAGCCTTGTTTGTCCAGCAGTGTCTCTTGTCCACTTTGATGCTGAGTTCCAGTAAATGAATACATCTTCCTGGCACTTAGATAATAAATTGTCTTTCCATAAGCACTAGTTTGCCCCTGCCTTTCAAATTTGGTAGAGGAAAATCATTTTCTTTTCACTCTTGTCTTCATAAGTGCAAAGCTCCATAAATAGAAAGGTCAGGACAAAGGGCATTTACTGTTCATACACACTACTATTAGAGAAACCACATGCAATTTGTGTATAATTTGCACTCTCATCTTTTTGGGGCAGGACCATGTTTTGGTATGTGTTGTAATTAGCTTAATAGCACTCCTGATTTCCAGGTTGTGTCCCTAAGAGCTAATGTACAATGAACAGATACCATCAAGATTTTTTAAAATGTGATTACTCTGTTGGCTTGTGCTAGTTAATAATTTGGCACCATGTTCACCCTGTCCACCACGCAAACAACAAAACAGACATCCCAAGAGGCCAATTATAGACCAAGCTATGGCTAGCTACCAGTGTTCTTAAAGAAATCAAAGCTACCTGATATTAGGTAACTTTTCTTCTTGATGAGAACTGCAACCAGGATTTTATGCACTTTCAAATATAAAAACTTTGTCCAAAAATTTTGAACTATCTCTGGTTTCCAAAGGAAGCACATGCCTGCTAAAGAAATTAACAATTTTTATTCATCTTTTAACCAAACTATTTATTAATTTATATATTAATTTATACTAAAAATAGCTCCTTATTATGCTCCATGCATAATAAGGGAGAGTGTCTCAAAAAGGTTACAATTTAATGAGTACATTTTTAAAAACATGGGAGGGAAGTGGAACAATTATTCTGCTCTGGTATAGGGAGAAAATGAGACACAGGCTAAGATTGTGCCTAATTAGCCATCCTGCTGCTTTAGGCACACTCTGCCATCCATGGAGAAACTGGCACTGCTTCCACGATGTCATTTCATAACCTGAGTGAAATCTGAGCTCCTGCAACTTCCACAGATTGTGATTATAGTTTCACTATGGCTAAAACATAGAGAAAAAGAGGCAGGAAGAGATAAAAATCTTTTCAAGGTCAAAGATGGTCACTGAAAGAGCAGAGACTTGACCTCATGTCCGGTAAGATTCAGTGCAGCTTTTTTATCCTGTTTTACATCTTGATTCAAAGCCCACTGAATGCAATGGTCAGACTCTTATGAGAAACCAAGATAAAATCTTCTATTAAACCCCCAAAACCTTGTAGTTACTCATTTCACATGATAAATCCAACTGTAAGAAACAGTGTCTTTAAATATCTTAATATTTAATGGCAGTAGGAATGAATCATAAACCTTCTGAATTATTATTCTAGGAATATGATTACTTCTAAAAACATTTCTGCAAAGTGAAAAAAAATCATAACTCAAGGGGGAAAAACCCACATGTACATTTATAGCTCTCAAGATACATATTATTTTCAAATACACCCCTCTCATTTTTTTAAAGTGAACAAAGGAGAGCACAGCATGAACAAAGAAAGCCACGTTAGACTGTTGTATTGACTTCAATAAAGAGTCCAGTGGCAGTTCCTATACATTTCACTGCAAAAACTGACACCAACACATAACATTTCTGTAGAGTGATTGCAAACTAAAAGAATGAAAGTATGTATTCATGTGAACAATGAAATCACTTCATCCAATATTTAGGCTCCTAAAAGTACAGAGAAAATCTAGAAGTATCTGGTTCCTGTAAGTCCTGCATGTTTGTTGGAATCAAAGAGAGAGATCAGAAGGTATGGCAGCTAATGATTGCATGATCAAACCCATTCAGAAAAGTAGTTGTAACTTACATAATTCACACAAACTTCAAGGGGTTTCCTAAGTTTTGTGATTTGAAAATAAACTCAAAGCAATTCCTCTAGGAAATGTTAAAACGGAATTAAACATCATTACAGAGATTTTGACACTTTGCCCTCCAATGATCCAAATTACAGAAACAGGACTGTGTACATAATGATGTAATTACATGCAGTCATGAACAGTTTAATTACTATATGCCTGAGTAAAGCTTTTCTAAAAAAAATTTGAGGGCACTGTTGGAGTTTTCCTTATTCTATACCTGACTGGTTTTAAGTACACTGAAAGTGTAGTCCTAGATTACAATGCCAGCATATAGGAATTCACTCCCTTCTGAAGCAGCACAATACAAACAAAAGACAAGCTCACACCATGGATTAAGAAGTCACTAACAGGCATTAAATACTACGTATTTCTTTTTCTTTTTAGGAATGTTGCCTGTGGTCAGACAGAACTATAAAAGGTCTTCCTTAAAAATTACCAAAGTAATTTTGAAGCTGTTGTTGGATAGTCAGCTGCATCTTTAGTGCCTAAACAGTTATGAAATTCTTTCCTTAGCTCTTCTGCACAGGGGAGGTTCTGCTGGCAAGGTAGGGGTTGTTTCAAGTGCACGTTTGTAAAAGACTGTAATTTGGATCACACTGTTAAAGTCAGCTTTCCCTAGAATTTTCCTACATTTCGGTGATCACATTTGATTTATAAATAAACTTGACAATTTTTACAGGTTTTTCTTAAATCTTCTCATTCACTGCTTCCACAGGATTAGCCAAGCCCAGGGAGAAATTCATTTCAGAAAATTGCCTAAGGTCCATGGCAAGGGATGAAGTGCCTGACACGGGAAGCAGGGAGGGAGCACTAAACTGCCTGCCCTTCATTATGAGGAAAAGCCAGTGGGGTTTGTGGATGACAACGGGACACCAAACCCAGGTCTTCAATTTTCCATTAAAAAGAAAGCAGACTGATGCCTGCCTTAATACATTTGTACTCTCACACCCTGCACTGAAAAGATATCATGAAAAGTTTGGTTTCTCCTAAATATTTGGCAGCACTGCAAGGTACAGCTAAGTTAAACCTTCAGGATTCACTGCTCATCAGTAAATTAAAATTCACAGTCACAAATGTAAGTCCTTGCTCATCTAACCATCTGAAAATCTCACACAAATACCTTAAGAATCTACAATCATACTTGGGATCCTGCATTTTCAGCTACAAATGTCTTTAAATTCTACTCTTTTTCATAGTGAACATTTGCCTCCACGTTACAGCCCTTCTCTGTTCCATGAACTCTACAGGTTGGACAGCAGCTTTTCCTGAGCAAGAGGACAGCAAAAGGAGCCGTGTCAGAGCTGAGATGGAGAGCAGGTAGAGGGCAATTCAAACTCTAACCCAATAAGAGCCTATTTTTTGTGTTATTCTAAGCTTCACTTTGCCTCAAGCCAATTCTCATTATTAAATGAAATCGATTCATCATTCCATAAGTGGGAATGTGTATTGCCAAAAGGGAAAGCACCCAACTTTGCTGACCAGTAAATTGCTCACAGACTTTTACAGAGAAATTAGTTTTTCTTGAAAATAACATTCATTTTCTGTTCTTGATTAAAACAAAAAGACACCTTATACAACTATTGCTAAAGCCATGCTTCTATTAACATTAATATCAGAAGTTAAATATCTGTGAGACTGAAAGGAAGGCAACTCTGCTCTGAGAAGCACCACAGAAAATTGAAATTCAGAAACCTTCCTCAACCTGGAATCACTTGATGCCTGCACACTTTGGATTGTTCAACAAGAAGTCCTTTTCCTCCATATCATCAGTTCTTTACATTCCACTAATAATTTAAGCACTGCCCTGTCTAGGAATTAGGTTTAAGTGTAATTAAAAGTGCAGTAGCACCTTGAATTTCCTTCCTTGGGAGGGAAGAGCATCTCAGAATTCAGACTATAATTTTAAGAGGAGGAGGAGGCAGCAGTCAGGCAGCTGATGGAGTGAGCATTGCCACCCCCACGTGCACTGCTGGCACACGTTAGCTCTCAGCATTTCACTTGGCAGCTTCAGCCTATTCACTGCAGCTACTGCAGGACATGTTGGAATAACTAGTGGTACATCACATGGAAATGCAGATGATAACTCATGTCAGCTCCACTGGGGCCTGCTTTTAAAACATACTTTAAGACAACACTAATTGCAGAGAAAACCCTATTTGCTTTAGATTTTATTTCCAAGGGTTCAGCTGTTTATCTCCCTGCAGATCCAAACATTTACTGTACTCTGAGAGTTCACTGTACTCTAGCAATTAAATTAATGGCTGCAGCAACAGCAAGAAATCCTTTAAACCCCTGTGGGCTTGTTCCTTTGATTAGACTAGATCAGTGAAGCTACAGCTATTTGCAGGCAGATTAGATAGGCTTGGGTTTTATTGCCATTTGCACTAGAGATTGAAAGGTCATGTTTGTTGACATCTTACCAAAACCCATCTGTGAAAGTTTACTTTAAAAGTTATTCTTCAGGAAGATTTTTAATTTTTAAAGAGTACCATATGGATCTAAGAAGAAGAAATGACCTACCCAGTGCAATACAAAGCAGAGCACTCCATATTCACAGAGAACAGCAGAACCCATCTAGCACCCACACATGTATTTTGTCTTCTCTAAAAGCAAAGTTTGAACAAATTACACAATACTGGGTACTGTTAACACAAGGCTTTGGGGATGAATCATAAGGTAGGTCACGATCTGCATCTCTCTGATCTTGTTTTGGCTGGAAGAACAGCTGTGATGTGTGCCCTGCTAGCTTTAAATGCATCGTGGTTTTCCCCAGTATTCAAGAGTGTTTATGACGCTGATGTCGTAGGTAGTAACAAGAACAGCAGAATATCTTACAAGCATTAATGTTCTTATGCTATTTGAGGTGTCAAATGCCAAACATTCTGGTATCAGAAAATATCTGTTCAGCCTCATGAGAACAGCACTGCCATTCCTGGCTTTCTGAGACAAAGATAAAAGAAAAGAAAGGAAAGTTAGTGGCAGAGCTGGGAAGTGAATCCAGCCTTCTGAAGACCTTCTTACTGACCTTACCAAGGAGGTGATCACTATCTCAGATGATTTGCTTCTTTGCAGTAACACCACAGTTGTGCTTGAATGGTAATAATGCTTTGAGAACCTCCCCAAAAAACAGCAAGATGACACCAGAAGCCAAATAAAAACCTATAAAAAGTGAGCTCATCCTATATTTGTACTGTCAGCAAAGAGCAGTAGCATAATGGAGCTTTGATCAAAACTGTGTTAATCCCACACAATCAACCAAAACAACACCTTTCCCTGAACCAACTTGCTCTATACAACTCACAGGTCCACTGAACATCAATGCTCCAACTACTGAACTGTTTGTTTGCTTTAATTTCAACACTAAAGTCAGTAATACTAATTAAAAAAGACACAGGCTAAAAGGAAAGTGTGTGCAATTTGCTACCACATTATTTACATCACCAAAATACTTTATTTTCCTTATTTCAGATTTAAATTCATATCTAAACAGTTCATCAAAATTATTATTGTGAAAGATGAGTTTTCCATCCCCCCAGTGAGATTTCTGTAGCTTGGTTTTAAGAAAATGGTACATTTTAAGGTATTCTGAGTTTTTAATGCTTGATAATTTTTATAATAAAATTTGTTTAAACAACTAGAGAGAAAACCACAAAAAATGATATTTTTTTACAAATGTAAAATATTTTGCCCTTTTTAACATGCAAATTTCACACCAACTTATTCTACTCCTACTGTGCTGCCAATAGTAGGACTGCCTCAAGAAAACAAAACCTTTAATTAAACCCTTATGAGAGGATAAAAAGAAATCATACTTTACTTTTTTCTTATTGATATTAAAAGAGGTCTTTAGGCCATTGTATTATAACTCTGTAATCCCAGTCACTGCTTGTGCTGCTGGTGTGAAGCAGATGTCTTCAACCCTGCTCATAAAGGCATTGCTTTCTGTATGGATTTATGTCTCCTAAGGAGATGAAAGGTTTCTACATTTAATTTTGAAGGATGTGACTTCACCTGAAATGTTCAGATTTAAGACTACTTGCAAATAGCAGAAGTAGTCATTCCTCCATCCCTGCTGCAGCCCTGGAAATTCCAGTCACTTTCCCTTCTTTTAACTGATAGTACAAGGAACTATGTTAAAACCATAATTAAAAAACCAAACTAAACCAACAAACTCAAAAAGGATATATATGACCATTTCCTAGCAGTTTAAAAATTATCTTTCTTGGGATATATCTTATTTTCTTAAAACACTGTATAAAAAATGCATCCAGAAAACATATCTCTGTTCAGTCAGCTCTTAAAAATTCCATTTTTGCTGTCAGATGTGTATTCTATTGTTTAAAAATGTGAGGGGCGTGAAGGGTTAGAGAAGAGAAGGCAGGAGACAAATGCCACACATCTTCCTAACAGTCACACAAATCAGAAAACTCCCCTAAAGTATCTTTTAAGGTGTCCAAAGGCAAAATTTCCAGACTGTTCCTTATCCACAGTCACAACATCCTGATTTGTCAATGTGTGTGACAACTAATCTGTGAAAGTTCTGGCAAAGATTAAGGGAAATTAAAATGAGAAGATACTTTCTCAATTCAGTAATTATTTTTTGTATTTTTCATTTTAAATGAAACAAAGGAAAATCCACAAGGAAACGGCCTGGAAAAGAGCTGGACATGGGATGTATCAGCTTCCTAAGACCAGGCATCAGTCCGAGACCATGAGGTGTTCCTCATTACCTTGGCTCCCAAATAAATGCTGTGCCAGCCACTGCCAGGCTGTTTTCAACTTCTAGAAAGTGCACATCTCAAAATCAAGCACCAGCAGTTCTCCATTTCTACTTGATATTTTTCAAATAAACATATGCCACCACAGAAATGTGTTCTAAGGTAAAACACAGAAAGCAATAAAGCTGATCTTAAACGTTTTCCAGTTTCAAAAGCCACAAAGTGCTTTATGGCTCATATACCTGCAGCTTTTCAGTTCAATATCTGGGCAGGAATCCACTGAGAACAAGCACAGAAGAAAACCACAAGGTGGCAAGAAATCTGGGCTGTGACTTCCCTCCTGATATCAGCACTCCTTCATCTCTTCACACCCTGCAGCACAGCCTCTACTCCATCACACGTTTGCTAAAGAGTCTTACCAGAGGTGTTATTATTTCATATATAAGGCAGTAGCAACAAAAATATCTCCTAGACTTAATTTTCATATATATCTTTGCATTCTAAAGGGAGAGAGAAAGCAAGAAACCTGCTGGGTCAAGTTTCTGTGCTGGTTCTCTAAAGAACAGCTGCCTCCTACCAGAGAGTAAAAATCTTTGCATTCAAGTGAAAGCCTCTAACTCTTCCCAAACATCTCCACTACAGCTTGAAAGGAAAAATTACTTGATTCTCTACCTAAACAATAAAGTTCACAGAAGAGAAATGAGGAAATACATCAACTCTACGGCATCTTTGATTTTTTTATTTGTATACTCTCTTTATGCCATGCACTGGTAACAAAACAGAGAAGTTAATCATTCAGTGAACTGATATAATTCAATAAACCACTGAACTTGAATACTCATCTTGGGTAATAGCAATTTACTAGTTGCATGATTGGTGCAGTTCTTTGGAGAGAATTCAATTATCAAAACGAGATTTTCTCTGCCCTTCTTCCAGGCTCTATTCTCTCACTGTTTGTTTTATAGTAAAAATTTACACCAACCACACAATCACATGTATATTCACTTTTTCTCACACTTCAGTGCCTTTAAAAGTCAGCCACATGTAACTCTCTTAACTCAAGGTGACTAAGGAATCATGAGCTAATAACTTCAGTTCATAAAATATGTTTATTAAATTATTGCATGTGGTCCAGAGAAATGGTATTGCATACCAGCCCCAACCCCTGGATGCATCCTGTAGGGAATGAACCCATTCCTTTTTCTGAGTTTCTATATTAACCAAATTTTAAGCTTTACCAGTTGTTCTTTCTTTCCTCAGCTTGGAGAATAAGGCTTTATCTCTGGCTGGAAAGGAAGTTCTTATACCTAGGAAAGTCCATTTGCCACTGTTTTGCAGTGGCACAGCTTCCTAGAAGCTTTATCAAAAGTATGACACCTACCAGATGCTGCTTCTCGGTAGGAAGGTTCTGCAATTGCCCAGCAGAGATGTTTCCCTTCCTCACAGGGCTCTTTTTCCTATGACTTCCCCCCCTCAAATCTTATGGCATTAAAAGATGCCTCAGTTATCTGCAAAATGTAAAAACTTGCATGTTATAATATTTTGGTAGCCAGTTCATGAAACTCTAAGGGTCCTATGCTGAGTGAGAGGCAAATTTTTATGATGTTGTCTGTCCCAGATTAGCCCTGGCTAATATTTCTAATGCTCTTCAGCCTAGAGGACCCTTTCAAGTTTTATTATCACCAATTATGATCCTTCTTTTCAGAGAAAACATGAATGGCATTTGCCTTCCATAGTCTTCCTGCTTAAGGACAGCAGAAAATCCCAGTACAGTTTCACACAGTTGATATTTCAATATACTGGCAAACAGGCAGGTGGGACTGTGGCAATACTGTGCAAAATTTGTACTCAACTGCAATCAACAAATGGGTTAAAAAGTTCGGTTGCTCATTTGCCATGTTTGACCTCCCTCAGTTTGCAGCATCACCTGGAGAAATACCCCTGTAGAAGGACTTGGCTGCACCTGCTTTCACTGTTGGCTGATGACAGTTTATTGCTTTAATCCATGATCTGCTTGTGCTGAGTGGGGTTCAGTTTTGAGATATTTAATTGTAATCAAGCATTAATGGCCACAGGATCTACGATAACAGCCTATGGGCTAGTGAAAGCACTTCCTAGGGCAAATATTACCAACTCTATTAAATACCCATTGCTTAACCCCAGTGACTTTTGTTAGGTAATAAAAAATGTCTAAACAATTTATACATAAACCTGCAGATATTAAAGCCCTGTCTTGCAACTCTGTTGCTGACAAAATACAGTATATATGGTCCACAACAGCCTGGAGCAAGGGCTCCAGTCCCAACCACATCACCTTGGCAAGGCTGGCACTGGCCTTTACAAATCACTGGGAAGGTGCCAGGGAGTGACACAATATGGATGGAGATGTGCACCCTGAGGAGTCTGTTTGCCTTGTGCCAACAGCAAGACTGAGCAGTGGGCAGGAGATCACAGGGCAACCCACTACCCAAGAGGAGACTGGATCAATCACAACCTAATCACAGGTTTCCAAGAAGGATGTGTAAGCTGTCCTGAGCACAAGCCACAGCCTGACAAAACTTCTGAACCAGCCAGAGGAAAAAGCATTTTTCACAGCTGCTGCCACCAAAGCAGAGAGTGGTAACCAGCCTACCCTCCTCCTGTTCCAAATGGGGCCTCACAGGGCACAGACTCCCCCTGGAAGAGGCTGGAGATGCTTCCCTGGTGCTCTGGAGAAACTGTGGGGCCTTCTCTGCTTTACAGGACAGAGCAACAGGGTGTCTGTGGGACACCCACAAGTGAAGAGACATTTTAGAACATAGATGTTTGAAAATTCAAAGATTAAAGTGCAGTGCTACTGCCGACTGTATTTATTTCTAGTCCATGGATACCACTAGGGGAATATTCTTTTCATATCATCTTTTATTTTCAATTTAAATGAAGCAGCATTACCAGCATGTTAAAGAGTTTATTCATTAGAATTAGAAACTTTCTTATAATACTATAATAGCTTTTTCTTGATAATAGCTTTTTAAATTCTCTAACTGCATATTTATATACACATATATATGTCCCCTCCATTTCCAGTGCATTATTGAAGTTCAGCACATAGATGTTTTTATTCCAATATTGGCAATTCATGGATTTCCAGTGTGGTTAATTCACCCCTACTGACAAAATTCTCCACAATATTCATTTCACACAGAGAACCATCATATTTACTGCACTCCTTCAAACATATTACAAAAATCTGGGATTTTTTTTTTTTAAGCCTTTGTACATTTTGGATTAATAGAAAGTCCCAAAACCCTAAAGACATTAGTGTTCAAATGAATAGAAATGGCTTTTTGATCTTAAAATTGCAGCAATTATCATATCCCATAAATTGCAGAAAAATCAAGTGGTTTGAATAAATATTACTTGCTTCCCCCAAACACTGGCATCTGTGTTTGCCTCACTGAATGCTAAAGCATACAGGAGAAGAGGCTGCTTTTATTCCTTATGTTAAATAAGGTAGATCACCTTTCATTAATAATATGTGCATACTATTAAAAAATTCAGTTAAGTCTTGATTTCTCAAGAAAAGTAGATAAATCAGGATTATTAATTCTAATTTGTTAGGTCAATAAGCCGAGTAAAAAACGCTGTGTAAAAGCAGAATACTTTTTAGAATTGCAAAGCTCAGGGATGAAGTCCCTCAGGCCTTAATTTCCCAGATGTCAAAGACTCTTGGGAATTTCACTAATGCTTATTAAATCACCTAATAGTACTTCTCCACAACACAGACCTCCTCTCCTATTATGCAGTGTTGTTTTTAACCCTTAAGTTTTAAAAATACAAGGCAGAGCACACTATAAAGACACTGACTACATGTCTTACTCTCAGAAACTTTCTGACAGTCAAGATTTCTGCTCAGGCTTTTTCTTCCTCCCCGTTGTGTCTTAATACTACCCAGTACATTGCTTTTCACAACTTGATAAAAGTTTCTCTTCTATTTGAACATTGCACAGCAATCCATCATTGTCTAAGGCAGAATGGGTGTGAGGGATATCCCAGCCTCACAGAATAACCCCCTTGCCTTCTCTGATAGCAGCAATCACTCTGATACTCATCGTGACAGTATTTACGACAACACAGTGTCAGAGACAGAACAACCTTCTCCTCCACCAGGACTGCTCAGGTGGAAAGAGTCCCACACTAGAGATTAAGCTGAGTCAATGTGCCAGGGACTCTCAAAGCAGCCACAAATATAGATTGGTTTTGGCTGGATATCACTGCACTACGTGGTCCAAACCTGTAATTAGCTGATGAAATCACATGACAAGTTTGTTTATTCACCATCTGTCAGTACCTCTAGGTGGTCATCTTCTTCCAGAAGAATATCTATGCCTGTATTCTTGCTTTCCCAGATGTTATGGGGATTTTTCCTACCTGTATCCTATCCATCAAAGCCATGTAACAACCTGCTGGAAGCACACCCAGCAATGTTGGACAAATCTACCACAAAGCCTTTTGCTCTCTGCCGGGAGGCAACAACAGGTTTAGCACAATTCAGCTGAATGATCCTAAAACATGCTCTTCCAGCTGGAATGCTCAAAGACACACTCTGAGCATTATGAATTGTTTGGGAAAGCTGAAAACAACTTGGAAGTTCTCATTGTGCTGTTCTGGGGACTCGCTGCCCTTCCAATGTCTAGAAAGTGTGTGTCCCTTTCAAAAATGGGCTTGAAGAAAGAGAAGGGAAAATAAGGATACTTGTAGGAAAACAAAGCTCTTCCTCCCGCTGCAAAAGGAATGATGTGCAAGTTTTCTCTCCCCTTCCCCTCAGGATTTACAGGAGCACATGGAGCAATGTTTCACAGCCCCTCCAGAACAGATGCAACAGCAGTAAGATAGTTGTTTACAGACGTGAATGCTAAAAAGGAAGAGCAAAAGGATATAGGAACAGAAATTTGATGCAGATGAGTAGATGGAGAAATCTGTCAGCAAAGGAGTGAGATGAACACTTTCCCTTGAAGAAAAAAAGTACAAGGAAAATTCGGTTTAAACCTTCCTTAAAAAGATACACTAAAACAGTGTTTATTAAGAAAATACTTCTGACTTTTCAGAAGTAGATGTTTTAATAATTGGGAGGGGGGTAATTGAAATTATATTTGTGTTAATACTTCAAATATTCTTTTATATCCAAAACCAGAACAAACCCTTTTGATTGAATCAAAACAAAATTGTTTCTAAAATTTTCATTCTGTTTTCAACATAGAAAAATGTAAGAAAAACGTTGTTTCTACTCAACTGTTTTAAGCAGCTTGTATGGCTATGTTGTTAAGCCCACTATCCAACATTACTTTCTAAGGTTTGACCAGGATTTTTGCTAGTTTTGCCTTAGTTCCTGATTTTTTCAGCAAGCAGATTTCACTGTCTAGATATTTTACTGGTTCTCTTTTCATGTTGAGAATCTCCTGGCTGCTCAGTCTGAGCTTTGCAAACAGTGATACAGGGCATCAAAGGACCAGCTGGAACAGCAAAAAGAAGCAAGTAAGAGAAGCCAGCACTCTAGGTGACAGACTCCCAAGCAGTTTTATGTGTATGTTTCCACAATTTCAGTTCAGCATACTGAACAAAGAAAGACCATCAAACAATTGCAAACTTTCACTTTCTGACACCAGTATGGTTGATTGAGAAAAAAGAATTTTTTTTAAGTCAAGCATCAATGTGATTGGGAAAAATGTGATTTCTGTTCATTTACTTAAGCGTGGGGTTTTTTTGTAAGAGGACATAAAGAGTTAATTTAAGTTAGAATTCAGTGTTTCTACTTGCAAAGTTCAACATAAATGAAAGGATTAGACATAAGACTTCAATGCATCAAAGATAACACATATGGGAGGAAGCATTGTGGCACATCAAAGAGAAAAAAAAGGTTTTATATTTATAACTTCTCAATCTAATACACTTCATATGTGTGTACCTCTTGCTATATTGGGAAATCTTCATAATCCATCCTTTCCTTGATTAATACTCAGCAAGGCAAAAAGGAAAGTACACAGGATTCAGCACCCCAGCCCTTGGTAAGTCACCCTGCACTGTTCATGCTCTGCTCCAAGACACCCTCCAACGCTGCTGCACTTGATTCTCTTGATATTTAAGGGAGAAATGAAACCCAAACAGCTCAGAGAGCTGCATTTGGGACCAATTCCAAAGTAGTAAAATCTAAACTTTTTAACTGGAGCTGCTACACAACAAACATCCACCTCAGCCCCAGGGAAAAAATATGTATTACACCCAGTGCTTTCCTCAAGCCCTGACTAACCCTGTGGGGTTCAGTGGGACTGGTTTGTTACTGCTTGTCAAGTGTGGGAATGTTTCTTATGGGAAAGAGAAGCAAGTGAAAAAATATGAGAGTAAGAACACAGCTGAGGGGAAAAGCCTGTAACACCAACCCAAGGTTTATGAGGCCAAGGCAGCTTGGCCTCATAAGATACATTCAGATACATACAAAACCTTTTTATGAGTTCCTTATATTTTCCTTTGACTTTTAACTTATAGCACTGACCAGCTAGATTCTCTAGTTGTTTCAGTTTGATACTCTACTTCTTTAATGTTCTTTTAGAACATCACAAGTAGCAAGCCGTCAAAAAGCAGCAAATGTTCCAAGGTTAATTGTTTGAAGTCCCTTCCTGTAGAACCCTATATCCAACCACCCCATGGCCCCACACATCTGACAATGCCCTGTTCCAACACCAGTGTTTTCAAACCTCATCCACTTTCCTACCAGGACTGTATGAGAAACACAGAATTCTTGTATGCTGCTCAGACTAGACTGTGAAAGAGCTCCAGTCTCATAATTTTTCCATCAATACACAATACACACATGCTCTAGTAATGCACATATCATCAACAATAAAGACTTTAACCTTAGCAAGGTGAGGCAGTATCTGTCAGAAAGATGAAAAAATATATGGAAGTATTGATAGGGTTGTGTAGGTTCCCAGTCATTTGTGATTTACTTCCTTTTAAGAGTGTTTGGGGTTTACACTTTCATTTTTAGCTTCAAGCACTGTTAACTGAACTTCAACTAAATTTTTGCTTGCTGGAATGTGAACTGAAATATTCCCTGCTAATATTTCCCATTACTTTCTCCTAGTTTATTCTCACTACACAACTACCCTTCAATTAAAAATAAGAAGGTAGATAACTCTGAGTCTGGCAGATTCTTACAGGGTCACTGCACAACATACAAATACCTGCCAAACATATGCTTTGAGAGAAATTCTCAGTTTATTTATTGGTGATAGTAGTGTGAAAGAACTGGACAGAAAAGCAGCATAAAGTCAGTTGAGAGGTGACTTCAGGGTTGCCATGGAAATTTGTCTGTGAGTGTTCCTCTGTGTGTACTTGGGTGTCAGGAAATTCTGCACTGAGCAAAGTGAGCAGATAAGGAGACTATTTTAGGCTGAAGAAGCTGGGAGAAAAAGCCTGCATCCCACAGCCAAATTATGCAAGGAAGTTGGCACTAGCAATGGTTTTTAATTTCTGTAAGCATCTTATGACTCTGAATAATTGATGTACCAAACCACAAGCACCACATCACCCACATTCACCCAGAGCACCCGAGGGGCCCTTCAGCCTCTGCTGGGCTGGGTGTGCTGAGCACCCACATGTCACAGCAGCCACCAGGAACTCACCAGCAGCCTCCAGAGCTAATGCAAGTGGGCTACAATGGGAAAATGATTACAAATTGCTACCTCTGAAAGAGCTTCCATGTAGAAAGTTTCTTACTGCAGAACTATCTATCTCACTGTACCTTTTGTTTCTGCCCTCTAAAATGGCCCCGTTCTGATTAGAAATATGAATTTCCTATTACCTACGGGTCTAGATAAGCAAGCACTGCCTTGCACCTTACAAGTTGCTCCTTTAACAAGTCTCTGCTTCTAAATAACTCAGAATATTCCTTTCAGAAGCAGAAAATTTTCACCTAAGCACACACTGAGAGAAAGGCATTTTGACAAGAACTGGAGATTCCTCATCACCTTTCTGACAATCTGCTATTTCTAAGTAAACCTTAACAATTTTACTTTGTTTATAAACTTGTTTTCAATAGAAAAAAGGCCTCCTATTAAAATGGAAACATATTGCAAGAAGAGGTCGCTTTGAATAACATTTCCCACAGATGAATTGTTCAAATGAAGTCCCACACTATGATAAGCATAAAACATTTCAACTTTATCATACTGCTTAATTTCATTTAATCCTTCTAGAAACTAAACCATATTCCAGTTGAGAATCACTCACTCTTTGTATGAAAGACTAAATTCATCAGCAGGACATATTTTTATACTAGAGAAATTATATTTTCAAACCACAGAAATTACATTTTCCTTATGATCCACATATTATATATTCCTGAATCCAATTGAAATCGACCTAAGTTTATGTTGTGGAAATATCAGATTCAAACTTTTCATTCTGATTTATTTCCAACTACTTTTTTTAATGAAGAGACCTGTTTATAGGTTAGTATTGCTATGTCCCACCAAGTCCTCTCCCTAAACCTTGTTAAAAAGCATTCTACAGTGATATTATCATATGCTAAAGACATACTTAATTTTATAATTCAGGATACTTGCTCTTAATTCATGTGTAAGAAATGTCATCAAAGGTCTGACTACTCTGGGCAGGTATTACAAATATTAAGGGTGTGGTCATTTGTGTGTGAGCACACATGTACCCACATTTATTTTTTTCAAATAAAGAATTGGGGTGGGGTGACCCTGCTGGAAAAGCAGGTTAAAAACACTTTAATCCTAATTGACAGGTGTGAGAGTGTTTCTTAGTTCCAGGTTGGTAAAAAAGGAGTTTGTGACAGAAACGCTGACAAACACCATGGCCATTCCAAAAAACATTATAATTATGTTATATTATAATTATGGTTGAAAGAATTGAAAGAAAAAACTGTAATTTCTAGCTAGAAACAGTCAATCAGAATTCCTGGATTATAGAAAACTCATACAAGGCACTATTATCTATACAGCCACAGCCAGAAGATGTCAGGGAATCAATTCACAGAACATGCCAGCTTAATAAAATCTGCATACAAAATTTATGAATACAGTAATATTCCTTTATATTGTAAGTAATTAATGGTCAATTTAATGAATATCTACAGCCGAACTGCTTTGGTTCTGTATGATATTTTAATCATCTTTAGGCATGTATTTAAATGCATTTCATTTTATAGCCATCTGCACTCCTCACAGATAAGACACCCATTACATTCACATGGAGACATGTGAGGGAGCTACTAATTCTGGGTTTAAGCTGTTATTGATTCCCTAAAATTTACTACATCAGGAACAGAACTACATGTGCTATTACAACAGTACTTTTTTTTTAATGCCCAAGTAAGACTAAAAAGATGTTTAGCAGAAGTACTCTATGTGTAATCATTCTAATATTTCTTTATGTTTACAATACACGGCCCTACATTGCTGGAAAATCGACATTCCCTTAAGATGAGGGTGAATTCAAATACCAGTATCGTTAAGATAAAGCAGTGTTCTTATTCCATATTTACATCAAAACAAAAGACTTGTTAAAAGCTTATTTTTATTTTATTTTAATGAAGGTATTATTCAAAAGTTCACTCTATATAGAAACAGCCACGAATATGAACAGCCTTATAATTAGTATGTGAAAATTCTGCTTGGATCCATGGTAGGGCAGGAAGGCAAACTTATAAAATGAAGTCCTAGGAGACTGGAGACTCTCTTTATTATACAGGAAAAGAGCATCTTTTAGATCAAAGCAAATTATTGTTCAATGAAATTCACTGTAAGAGACCTGCAAATCCCTACAAGCCAGCAGAAAAGATTGAGATTTCAAGATGAGACATGGTTACATGTTTTATAAAAGAATTCCATCTGCTGACACCTACCAGCCTTAAGGACATAGGGCCTGTCACTGAATTCTCCATCTGAGAGTGACAACAAGACCTCTTTGGTTCTGGCATTTCTTTTTTAAACATATTCATCTGTATTGCCTTTATGGGACAAGAGATCTTTTTAACAGAGTACCAATCTAAAAAAAATATATATGATAAATGATAAATAAATTACAAACCTTATCAAGTTGGTTTATAAACCTTAAGTGACTATGTCATCCATAAACAGATTTTTTTGAGAAACATACTTTCTAAGGGGAAATTCATGTCCTACTCCTAAGCATATGTAACCTTAAAAACATATTAGTTTCACAGTTGTTAACAACTGAAGTGCAAAGTATGTGCTGAACACATGCCCTGGTTCTAATAATAGCCAAAAAAAAAATTGATGAGATGCAACTTTCACCCTACAATTTTTTGAGGAAATCAAGTAATCATTAAATTGGGGCTTTTCTTTTTGTTTGCTGCTTATTTGGCACGTACAGCCAAAGGAAAATTAGTGGAGAGACTGCACAAAGAGATAAAGGACACCATGTAGGACACTTGGGCATGATTAGTCCTCTCTCAGGTAAAGTCTACAGCAAATGTACACTCCTATGGAACACCAGAGTCACCCGTGCTGGGAAGAATAAAAGACTAAATCTAAACCTCATGTTTATTTTCCATATCATAACTCAGCTTCTCTTACCATTCAGTCTGAGCTAAATATAAACCTTTGTACCCTTACACAATTTAGAGCTGCTGCCATAACTCTCATAGCTCAGAAAGCTATTTCTACTTCAATATATCTTAAGAATGCAGGTAATTATAGTTCATTAAAATTCATTTTAATCCATTTCAATTATTCCCATGTCATCAAGCAAGATAACATACACAAAAGCATTGGACTAAAGCAACAAACTAACCTGAGAATGGAAACAGCTAAATTAAATTATATTGTACTAGTGCTGCAGATTCACAAAAATAACCATGCCTGATAAAGAATACCAGCAGTATCTGAATATATGAATTACATTCTCACATAGATATAGTTTAAGCTATAGTGTGATTACAATACCATATGCTTATTAAAACATTCCAAAGGCTTCAAGAGAAATATGATTCTTAAATAGGAAAACATTCTTCATTTCTATATCACTAATGATACTATAAACACAGAGTTTCATAAGCAGTGAAAATAATTTAAAAACCCACCCAAACTCAAACTGTTTTCCTATGGATTCATGCCTCAGGGAATCAGTTTAGTGTAATTTCTCTACTGTCTAATAAAAGGCAAACCCCTGTCAAATCTTCACATTGGGTCACCATTAGTAGCTCTCCTCCACTCTGCTGCCTACTCACCTTTGACATACAATCTGCCCCCTGCCACATCTGGCAAGGAATTAACTCTTCCAGCCTGAAGATAAATGACATTTAAATGTTATCATGATACACATACGGTAAATGCTTACTTTTGTTCACATTCAAAATACTTTCTACTTCTTTACTTGCAAATTTAGCCCAAACTGGCAACCTCACTTAAGAAAGACAGTTGAATCTCTGAAACAATGAAGTATTGATCCCACATATACACCATTCCTTTTATTTAGAATAAGTTAGAAATGTATAACCAAAGACAGTCATATGAAATGTCCTCTATTTCTTGTTATGATTTAATAAAACTTTGAAATTATATTTTTGCTATATAAATGCAGCATCTGCTCTAAGTAAGTCCTATTCAAAGCTAGATTTGTTAAGTGACCTCATTTGAATCAGTAGAAAGAGCTTAAATTAATAAGGACTATTTACAGCAATACACAGAGGTCAAATCAGCACCACCTTTACTGGTCTTCTGTGTCTGTTTTATTCTGTTCTGTAGGGTAAGTGTAATAAGATAACAGAACACAATTTTACAAATCACATAGGAATTTCTTCATGTTGTATCCATGACCAGGTCAGAGCCCTAGGCAGCCCTTGGCTCTGGCCTGCAGCTTGCTGGCACAGGAATTTTTTCTTCTGGAACTGCTTTGCAAGCCAGGATCCTCTGTATTCTGAAGCATCTGACAAACAGTCACTGTTCTGCTACCAAACCACACCATTGCTGCAGCTGCAGCTCCCTGGCACATCAGGCAGTGCCCACCCAGCTGGAGGGATGAACAGCTGGTAAATTCTCTCTAAGTTTTGTCATTGTATTCCAGCGCTTTAAAAAGAAAAAAAAATATGGCAACAATAACATCCCTCTTCCCCACTGCCACACATCCATAACCAGCAGAGGGTTATATCTCACCAGCTTTTGCATATTCGAGGATAGGCTCCTTTTCAGCTCTCTGGTAATAAGACACACTTCAAATCACACACACACACACCATGTTCAAGGTTTCTATTTACTGCTTGAGCAGTCATTTGACAACTTGTGAAGTGGGAGTTCTGGTGAGATTGAAAACCTGTTGATTGAGGGAGAAGCCCAGAGCAGCCAGGAGCAAAGGAATATTCAGAAGTTTTTAACGCCCTGAAAATAGGTCCTGGAAATCACCTAGCCTTCTGTCAGCCCATTCAAGCACATTCCCATTGTACAGGGGCTTCAGAGAAAATATGCTTCCACAGAAATTCCCAAGCTGCCAACTTCAGCCTGCTTTTAACACTTGCACATTATGAACAGAAGAGCATTAGGATTGTGACTTAGGCTCAATACACAAATCGAGAAGCACTCCAAATTAATGTGAGTATATCTACAGGGGGGAAAGGAGGGAAAACAAATAGACACTTCAGCTGGGGCTGTACAGAGCTCAACAGAAATTGAGAAATGAAACAGTGAAGTAATCTTCCCATGTGGTTAAACTGTAGGAGTACCTCACCAAGGCAACAGTTTTGATGTCTTCAGACAGCATGTATTTACCTAGACCTCTACAGGAATTAGGAGGGTTGTTAGTCCTTGCAGTCTAACGTGGTCCATCATGGATTTTTAAAGCTTCAAAGCACAGAAGTTCTTGTGCTATAAAGTGAGTAGGGAAACCTGACTAAAGCTACAAACACCTAACATAGAGCCCAAAGCCAAGGTAAATCCTGTCTCCACATTAAAATGACACTAATGTGTGTTCCTACAGCACTGCATACAACCACCACCTCACAGCTTTCCTGAGCACTGTGTGTTTGCTTTGCCCCTGCCCATACCACGCTGCAGCCACTGGCCTATCTATAGACCACCTCTTACCAATAAGAGTCAATTTGTATACCAAATACTCATTACAGGCACCACCACCATCACCCCCCAATCCTACGGAAATTCCAGGAATTCTGAGAAAATTGGCTGTTCTGTGCAGCCAGTTAAATAATTTGCAGCTTCATCCTCTTTTCACTGTGAACATTGCAGCTGCTTCCTCAGCCCCTTCTTAAGCATCTGCTTCCCGCTGGTAAGAAGAGCAGGGCTGGTCTCTGCAGGTCAGGGCCACAACACAATCTTTTGGAACAACTCAGATTCAGCAGAAACCATGTCATAAAACTACTACAGTTTTTGTACCAATGGGCAAAATTCATTTTCACAGCTCACTCACGTCTCAGACGTAAGATCTTAATTATCCAAATCAACACAGGTTACTCATCATTTATTTCTATGGGCCATAATTCAACAAACTGTAAGTGTGTGCTCAGCCTTAGGCATCTGGGTGGCCTGTTCAAAAATATATGGTATTTCCTGACCCAGGTCATCAACTTCTTGCGGGTTTAGGTGAAGGAAAAATACCTGGTTGAGATTTCAGTTTAAATTCTCTTGGAACAAAAGTCTGGGCTCCACATTGAGGCCTCTGCAAACAGAGGTTGAAAGTGCAGTTCTACTGTGAACACTCTGCATGGTATTTTTTCTTTCTACTGATCAAAAATATATCAGCCAGAAAATTGTGATTATTGACATATTTTCATGCTGCAAAGTCTTTACTCTAAAAATGGTTTTAATATTCAGCAGAAGCAAAAGCAGAAGTTAAAACGTTACTTCTAGTAGTTACTCTTAGACACAATACATGACATGACCTACTGAAAATACTTTTCTGATATTACTGACATTTGTTTAACCTATAACATTCATTCTTTGTAGCTCAATAAATCTGAGTATCTTCCCCCTGTATCATCAAAAGACTGATACTGTCAAAGAAAGTCAATCTGCGGCCCCCACACAAATAATAGCTTTCCATTACATTTGCCATTTCACCTGAATAATTCCTGATAATCATGAATAATGATGTTATTTGATATTCTAATGATATCATGCTGTGCAACTTCAATCCATCAGTCACTGTCAGGAAGGTCAAATATTTGTATGCCATTACATTATGCAGAGTTCATTAAACAGTTAAATGACATTATACACCTTAATTATACTTCCAAATGAAACTAGCACATATCATTTAGATTTTAGAGTCTATGTGATGCATCTCCATTTAAAAGAAGGATCATGATTTTGAATATTCACTTGTGACAAAGAAATATATTGAAACTTCAAACAGTAGTTTTTCAGCTCTATTCAAATCCTGATGTAAAGATGAGTTCACCTGACACACCTAAACAGCACGTTCTTCACAGCCAAAGTAAGTTTGTCGTATTTTCTACAGTTACTATGGGTTACTTTTCAGTGATCCTAACAAGGGCTCAAACACAGAACCATAACTGATACAGGAGACTGATTACTGACTACAGCTGTCTGTACACAAGATGAGAATACAATATTTATGCAAGAAAACAGGCAGGGGAAGAGAAGAGAAATTTTATTGTCAGCAATATCTTCTCCTTCTCGAAAGCAATGATTTAAAGTATATCTCATCACAACTCAAAATCTGCTCTGGCAGATCAAAACCATCATAAGAAAAACGAAAGCAGCATATTCAGCTGTGGCATTAAATTAGTACTATTTTGTCAGTACCTAACATTCAAAAACATGAAGTTCACCCCAGGCTATCAGTGTAAATAGTTACCATCAAAATACTAGAGCAAGTAACCCAAAGGACTTGTTTTGCATGAACACAGTTTGCTGCTTTTTTTCTCCCATCAAACCCCTTTTCATCGACAAAAAAGTGAGGAGTTCTTAGACAGTCATTAAGCAGCCATCAGTAGTTATGTATTGATTTAAGGAGAGTCTTTAAGAAATCACAGTCCTTGGGACTTTATTGAACATCTCCACAGTCTTCTAAATGAGACACACAGAATAGGCAGAGAAATGGAAAGACTAATGCAAGGAAAAACACGTTTAAAATCCCCCAAAAATACAAGGAGGGACAAGATGTTTATTAGATTCGTGTAGTCTACCCAATTACAAAAGGCTTATTAAAATCCAACTTTCCTCTTAGCCACAAATTGGCTGCTTCCTAAATGAATCTTTGAGTCCAAGATTAATAGACCAAACCAACCTTTTTATCAGATTGCCCTTAATTTATTACAGTATTTGTATGGCAAAAAGAAGCAAATTCATCAGATTACAGCAGACATTACATGTGTTCCTCAGTTCTTTATCTAGTTGAAACCACTGATTGGCAATGTGCTTTTAAGCAATCAAAATCAGCTCAGTCATATATGAAACTGGAGAAGAAGCAACCAAACAATGAAGGAAAAAAAAAGGGAGATCCCTTTCTGTCCCCAGAATGTGCCACAATGCACTGACAAACTAAGCTCGATGACTTCATAGGTGGGAATCAGATTTGAAAGGTCAGTCCTAAAGAAAAGCAAGGAACGTCTGCTTATTTTTAAGAATTTTTTTTGCTTATTTTTTTAATCATTTGTTTAGTAAAATGTCAAGAATTCTGTTGATCACAACCTGACTAAATATTAGGGTTTCCTTCTCCGAATTAGTTTAGCCTCGTTCACAGAGCAATGTATGTCTGTTGGCATCTCTAATTTACAGAAATATAATTGAAACAACCAACCCAATACAGTTTGGAGAATAAATTGAGACATTTTAACAGAGTTAATAAGTGCCAGCACATAGATGATCTAAAAACTTTTAGATGATCTAAAAACTTGATTTGAGTTTGATTATCTTTCTTTCTATCTTTGCTTTCTGAAGAACTGGGGAAAAAATGCTCTTTTCCTTCATATTACCTGTTCTTCAAGTGTTCTAAATCTCTCATAGCTGCCAAAAGGTATTGGAGGGAACTGGGAATAAACAGCCTACCAGTTTCTGAGTTATTTCTTACTGTTTCTACCGCTTCAGTAAAAGTATTTTCTAGCAAAAAGATATTTTCAGTTATTGGAAACTACATCCAAATGTCTATCATTTGTGGTATTTTTATACTCCAAAGTGAGCTGAGCTACACTGTCATCTGCAGAGTCAAACCCAATTAATTACTTTTCTCCTTCCTTTTGTCAGTGCCAAATGCACCATCGCATCCTTATTACCAAATACTGCACAGTGGGGAAGGCCAGGCCTTGGGCATCACTTTCTAACAGAGGAGATTCAAAGCCCTAAAGAAAACAGCAGACAGTGTTACATCCTCAGCAGTCAGTGTGCCCAGCACACTTAATTCCAAAGAACAGGACAGAAAGATGATGTCTGCTTTATTTTTTTTTTTCATATGGGATAGTATTTTCAACTTTATTTTCAACTGAATATGCATAGGAAGTTTTAGAGTTAAATTAAGCCTCAACAATATAAAAAGGAAAAACATTTTAGGGCTAACATTTTTACATCAAAAGGCACAAAACAACTAATATCATAAGATGAATCATGCCACTGAAATCAATCTTAAACTTTGCTAATTGGGCAAATTGAATTGCTTTCAGTATATGCAGCACATTTATGCTTCCCTTTACTTAACAAACGACAGACAATCCAGTAGACACTAAAGGTAATGATATTTAATTACTCAGTGGGAATGGCAGTTTTTTCAAGGTTTATCACTGTGTTGCATATATTATATGTTTATATTAAAACTAATTTTGAAAGTTTTCTGTTTCGTTATTATACTGAACAAAGCAAGACTGTCATGAAATATAATTAGAAAATCACAAAGGACCTTCTTAAACAGATACTCAGAATTCAGTGGCTCTGACAGCAGAGGCTTTGCAGAGAGCAGCAGCTCCACTGACAACGAACCAAATTAGATTCAAGATTTGCAATAACATTAGCTTGCTCTGAGTGTGCTGCCTTCCACTGCACTCCAGCACGGGGAACAAGGACAATGGGACAAGGAACTCATGGTGAAGTTCCTCAGCCCTGCAACAGTAGGACAGTCAAAGGTCCGCTGTTTCTTATGAGAGAAACAGAACACATTATTGTACCTCCACACACATCTCGTTTCCTTTTCTCTCCAGTATCTCTACTGGCATTATTAGTCTTTAAACAAAGCACTAGTAAATATATATTTTCTGTGGTCGTATGTTTCCAAATATGTGGATTCCAACTGGAAAATATTCTCAAATTCTTTATGTTTCAGAGTATCCTATTCTTGGGCTATCCTCTAGCACTCTTTGTGGGTAGAAATGAACAGTAACCTGTGAGTGCTGACCAACTGGTACAGTGAAAAGGATAACAAGAATACACATCTTTTTTTTCAAGGAACAAATATCGACCTTTTTGAAGTAATGAAACTGCCCTGTTTGCAATTATCACAGGAGTCCCTCATCATCACCTCAGCAATGGCTTTGAAAAATCTAAGCCACCAAACATACATGGCAGAAAAAACCTTCACCACCATTTTAAACAACATGAATTAAAAACACAATTAGAGTAGGTAAGTCTTTTTTTTTTTCCTCTTCGAACCTACAGGAATAAGGAACAGAGGAGATCTCTATGACAGCTGAGAACACTCTCGCTTCCTCACAAAATCACCAGTTCAACGAATAGACTTTAAAAGTAAGTATGTATCCTTCGTGCAGTAAATGGCAACAACAAACACCAGAGATCTACAACAGTTGACAATTTTTCTTGCAAAGATTAAAAAGTTTCAAAAGGGAAGGAGAAGTAATGAGATGAAAGATAGTTATTGCTGCTGAATCCTCTGACAGATCAGATGACAATCTTGATTCAACTTTCATTATTTAAAAAGACAAATAGAGCATCTCTCTGTGCCTTTTCAATCGTGACAAAACACAGTTATCAAATCACATTATTTTCTTTACTCTGATATCTTGTAGGCAATATAAAATGATCCCCTATGGACAACACTTCAGCTGAGGTACAAAGTTAAATTCATTCAGGTACCATCAATGTGACAGTTAAAGATCAAGGAGGATCTGAGAAAAGACTCAAAGCTGGACTGCACATCATCTCCTTTCCTCTGCTCCCTCCTCTTGCCCCTGTGTTGAAAACAATGGAGGAATATCTTTTGGAATACATGGGCACAACAACAATCCAACCACGGCACCCAGGGGGGCCCTTGCATTTCTACTGCTTGGTTACAATATTCATTTTTTTACTCTTTCATTTAGTAATGCCAGATTCTTTGTATCGATTTCATATCAAAATAATCATTATTATGCATCCTGTTATTTAAAGTAGGAGGATCAGACCCCATTACCTTTCCATATACATCCCATGTATAATTCTCCCATAAAATCATCCTTTTGATTTGCACACAAAAATACCCCTAGTTTTAGCAGTCAGTTTTACAAACTATCCTCCACACTGCAAGCACTGGAACATATACAAATGAGCAGATAAATCCATGGGCTTCTAAGAGACCAATAAATGTTAAAAAAACATCCTCAACTAGAATAAATAATATACAGCACATATCAGGATTACACTAAAACAAACAATCCTGCTGTGAATGCCAGATAAATGGATCAGACTTTTCTTGTTTAAGGATGAATAAAACCTGACCTGGACTCTCACTAGAGGTTTGAATAAAGAATATCTCTCACATATATAGAAAAAAAATATTTCATCCAGACATCTTGTCTTTCTGCAGTTTAAAAATGGGTTAAACAAGTTGAAGATTTTATATAAAGATATAATAAATGTAAAACCAATCATCACGAGAGAGAATTTTACATGCAGGTGAAGGAGCACAGCAGAGCTACACCCACAGAGCTGCAGCCCCTCACTCCCTACATAAAACTCATTATTTCCACACAAGGCATCACCAGAGGCCAACCTGAGCCTGATGAGCTTTCAAACACCATGGATTTGTTCTCTCTGGGGTGCTCCAGTTTGAGTAAGATCCACACCCACTCCATCACATAACCCCAGCTGATAAACAAACTAAAACACTTCCTCCAACTTTTAGCTGTGCAAAAATCAAGAAAATTAAGCAACAGATGACTGGTTGATCTACATGATAAAAACCAGTCTAGATGTTCTACACAATAAAAACCAAGCTAGATGTTGTAAGTACTTCAGAAAGCAGTTCTGTTTAGTTCAAAATTGTCTCCCATTTTTCTCTTAGAACTGAATAAACAAATGCCATTGCAAGCTGTTTCTTGGGCTTTGCTTTCTACAAACATCTGTTTGCATCAGATGCTTTCATTTAATACCCAACCTTCATGTAAGAAGGTTGATTCTCCACATTTTTTAAAAAATTATTCAATACCACATGTATTTATGAATAATCGTTATTGATATTAGATGCATCGTATTTTATTTTTTTAAGGAACTAGAGAGGGAAAGGGAATACTTTCACTGTTTTCTAAGCTAATATAGCCTCAGCAAAATATTATGTTAACTCAGCAGTGCTCCATTAACGTCACTGTTTTCAGATTAAGATAAAAATAGAATTATACCACTCCACAATGATTTTTGTGATGAACTTTCTCCAGGTCAAATTCAGAAATTTTTTGAAAGACAAGCAAGTATAACTTATTTTATTAATATTGATTGGGTCATAGTAAGGAAACATTAATTGAGGAGAGATGTCATTAGCATCCTTCCACATGACTGCATATTAATTAGGTGGCTTTCTTTTTTTCATCTTAAAAGTCTTCCCACAACCTAAGAAGGGTGGCAACTCCATGTTTTGCATTCATTCAAAATGACTGCAGAAAAACAAACAACACAGCCAAAAAAACCCTTTCTTGCAATACTCTCCTAGTACCTCTGCAACTCTGCGTGAGCAGCCATGTCTGAAGTCTCTCACTAAATTTTTTTAAGGAGAGTCATCTGAAAAATACATTGATCCCATCTCAAAGTGCTTACAAAGTTTTCACTGCCAACATAATTTCTCTCCACCACAACAGAGCTATGCAAAATCAAGTATATATTTAAAAGTTTGCCTTCAATTTGCACTACCTGGAGCTAAGGTAATTGGCTTAGGGGGAAGAATATGTAATTTCATTGTGCAAATGTGCCAAAAGTTTTAACAGAAGATTGGACACAAGGCATTTGGCTCTAACAAGAAAGCGTTGGATTGTTTGCAACTTTGCTGGTGGTCCTTGCACCCAAACATTCAACAGGCAGCAATGCTTGGCAGAGATACCCTGCTATGTCCCCACGAACAGCCAAGGTTAAAATCCCAAAACATCAGTCTTTTTTTTCAGATGCAGTTCAAATGTATTTAATTTTGCCATACTGATATGGTTTGAGGCTGGCTCCCTGCCAAGTCTCCAAACATTACCACAAGAAGTACCCCCCCAAAACCTCAGGGAGAAGAGGGAGAAAAAACAACCAAGAAAACCGAAACGAGAGAGAGACAGTTAAAGTAATATATATAAATATATTTACACTTATGTTACAGTTATATACAATTGAAACATATATATAATTTCACAAGGGAAGGGGGAAGGGAAAATGAACAAAACCAAAATAAAATATATATATATATATATATCCCGATTAGTAGCCCAACATCTAGCAACTAAAAGAATTAGCAAAAAACTATCTTACTACTCTCCTTGGGACAACCGAGAGCCGCTCTGGAACGATCGCCGGCAACCTCCGTCTCCCAAGGTCGGCAAGGCCTGACCAGGCCTCGCTCCCCAACACACAGACTCAACAGCAGGGAACCTGCACCTCCAAGCCATCGGAAGGAAAGAGAGCAAAGGCCTTTCCTCCTTTCTTCTTATAGCCTGGTTTATATAAAAATTGTAGGGAATACTGGGTAAATCTGGGCCCTTCCTTGGTTACAAACTGGTCACCAAGGAAGGCCTAGCCCAAACTAGCACACATACATCGAATGCAATTCACGGAAGTCATGTCACGTGTTTAAACTTGGGGAAATACAATCACTGCAGGCTGCATAAAAAGCAGAATTTCCAAATTCACCTATTTAAACTCATTGCACACAACTTCTAATTTTATGAAACAAACAGCAACAAGGCAACCTCAATGCATTCCCAGTTATTTCCAGATAAAGATCATTGAATCCTGAACTAAAACCAATTGCTCTTAGGCAGCTCCTGTGGAGTGATCACTTATCTGAATGCAGCACAATGTTACACTGGAGCATCAGTAGAGGGATTTTCAACTTTTTTTGAACAATATGAACATTTGCTCTAGAGAGATCACTGAGAGATGCTGAGGTTTATGTTTTGATTAGAAACAGTAGAAGTCAGCAGGTTACAAGGAACAGCAACAAGTAAAATACATTAGCAAATGAATAGCAGACTACACACACTTGTGCAACCTTAGAAACCTTGATATGGTATGAGTGGTCTTCTGTATCCATGAATTATGCACTCCATTTCCTGCTGCGGCCTCATTTTACAACAAAGCCTCCACTGTCTGCTCTGTTCGTATCTAACTTTACACAAGACAACTTACTAAAACATAATTTACCCAATTACCTGCTCAGAGAAGGTGCCTGACCCTCAACTGAAGCTCTGCAAAGCAATTATGGGGCCATTTGGAATCACTTTACTTGATAATCTCACTTGCCACTTCAAACCCACAGAGAAAAGCACTTCCCGAACAAACCAAGGAGCACAGCGAGGTGGGAGATACTGCACGGGCTCCCCTCTGGAGCAGACACCAGGGGAAAACACAGCACTGGGCATGAGTTACCTGTGCAAGGGGACAGAGAGGAGGAAAAGAGGGAGGGAAAAACAACAGATGCCAGAGGAGGTGAAGCCCAACAGAGCTGAGGCCTTGCATCTCAAAACTCAAGCTATTTTACTCAGGTATCCAGAAGACCAGTACTCCTTCAGGGTTAAGCAATCGTACTCAAGATTTTCCTTTTTTACTGAAGTTGAATCTGAAGAAATCTGTATTGGTGTCTGGACTCTACTCAGACCTCTGCATGAGCACTCACTGAGGGAACACAGGAAATTGGATTTACTTGCAGAGGACTGACATCTAACCAGGCAGCCTGAAGAGATCAGGCTATGGCACTATATATCACTCTCTATGCCCTGGAGAAGGTACTGGGATGACACATCACAGCAGACTGTTCTTTCCCTCCTGTATGTTTAGAGAGTGTTTCTGCTTATTTTTCGCATGCATGGCCTGCCCTTTATTCCCTTCTTTGCTGCTGAAGATTGTGCTGGTTTGGGCTGGGATAGAGTTGATTTCCAAATACTCACTGGTAGGAGGTAATTTGGGATCCGTGCTTGAAACAATCTTGATAACTCAGGGATGTTTTCACTATTGCTTTGCTGCTCCTTACCCATCTTGTAGGGGTGGCACAAGGAGTTGGGAGGGGACACAAAATGACCCAAAGGATGTCCCAGACCACATGGTGTCACATTTAGCATATAGAGCTGGGGTGAGAAGAAGGAAGGGGCTGGGGCACTCAGAGTGATGGTGTTTGTCTTCCCAAGTCGCTGCTACACACGATGGAGCCCTGCTGTCCTGGCTGAACACCTGCCTGCCCATGAGAGTGGCTTTTGCTTGACCTATGAAACTGTCTTTATAGCAACTCACAAGTTTTCTTACTTCTGTCCTTCCAATTCTCTCTCTCATCCCACTGGGGCGGAGTGAGCAAGTGGTTGTGTGGTGATTAGTTGCTGACCAGGGTTAAACCAAGATTGAGGTCCTTAAAATATAGGGAGTACAAGATGGTTACTTGTGAAATTGTGAAATATCTTCATTAGATTATAATTATGGTACACCAGGGAATATTAATGTATGTTTCAACAGAAAAATACTATACATTAGTATACATATACACTATATATTGGGCTCTCCACAGCAAAGAGAAGAAATGACAGATTTACATTGTATCACTAGATCTCCTCTTATGAGTTGCAACAGGAAATTCATGTTAGATGCCTCTCAAAAATACGTACTTGAAGAAAACACATAGTTGCATTACACTGAATAGCACAAAATATTCCAATATGCTGGAAACAATAAGCAATAAATGAAATTTCCAATTGACTTTCCAGCAAATCTATTTTCATTACAAATGGAGATTTTGCATGTATTGCATTACTTATGGTAATTGTGCGACATCTATTATGAATATCCATGTATTCCAATCATCTCTTTTAATTATATTCTGCTGTAAGAGCAAGTCATGCAATACCTTGCCCAGACTTGGTTAACTGTTTGTGTGCTGCATATCACATTCTAATGGCTGTACTGAGGAAAAAAGGTGCACAAACTATAACAGGAATGACTTGTAACTGTCATCTCCTTCATTAGCCAGAAACTACTTAAAAAAGTAGAAACAGCTGAATTTAAACCCAGTTATGTACTGAGGAAAAAGATTTCTTTATACTCCTCTCTTTTTTAAAGTTCATGGTAATTGGTACCTGAATGCAAAGCATGTGGTTTTCTGCTACAGATGCAGGTACTTTAATTTTCCATAGTGTCAAAAGTGCAACAGCAGCAGACACCTCTTTAGCATTTGTTATCTATCGTCCATTTATTTGTTTGAATTTTACTGATGTGAAAAAAAGGATAAAATTACAGGTTTGTTCAATAACCACACCAATTACAAATTTGCTCTCTACTAGACTAGAAAATAAGCACTGAGCTAAAAGGATTCATTACTTATAGAATCATAGAACTGTTTAGGTTGGAGAAGACCTCTAAGATCATCCAGTCCAACCATTAACCCAGCACTGCCAAGCCCACCACTAAACCATGTCCCTGAGAGCCACATCTACACATCATTTAAAGCCCTCCAGGGATGGTGACTCCACCACCGCCCTGGCCAGCTGTGCCAGTGCTTGACCACCCTTTTGATGAAGGCATTCTTCCAAATGTGCAGTTTAATACACCCACCCACCCAGCACAAGTTCAGGCTGTTTCCTCTTGTCCTATTGCTTGTTCCTGGGGAGGACACACTGACCCCCACCAGGCTACAACCTCCTTTAAGGTAGTAAGATGAACAGGACTTCACAGGTTTTTAAACAAGAATGCCAATTATTGTGTTAAATCTCAAAGGAGGCTTGGAGGTTTTACCTTTTCTACCCCCTGCCTCAGTTTCCCAGACACTTTTCATACAAAAGTTTGCTATCTCTTAATTTTACATCCTTCTACGTTGCTTTGCTCCTCTGTCTTTTAGACTTGACTTTTTCCAGCTCCTTAGAATGAGGTTTTTCTCACTAAACACTTGCCCAGGTTTCTTGCTATGCTGAAATAAATTCTTTTTACCAGATATCTCTGTCACCCCAATGACAGGAACTTCAAAGTAAATTAAGTCAGATACCATAAAACTATAGCTGGAAGTCAATGTTAAAACGCTAACGTGCTTTGCAAATCAATAATGAGGGTAAACATGACAAAATGGGAATTCTTCTGCTTGTCCCTGGATCTCATAAGGACAACCAGTTCCACTTTTAGAAGACACACATTGGTAACACACCTTCAGAACTGTGCAGTGAGTGCCCCTGAAGCACACAGAGCAGTAGAGAGGTTCATGCATAATGTGGTTTAAGCCATTTATAAGTTCCAATCAATGATGATGATGAAAGGTGAATAAAAGGGATCAGACAAAAATGGAACTGAAATTTTTTTGCTGGATTTTAGTATGTGTTAACAGTGTAGTCAAGAAATTTAATTGCACAGATGCAACTATTATGACACAGAGCTTACAAGCCCATGTTTCAGATTTCTCATTCAGGTTTGAAGGTTGGTTCAACACATGACTAATAAAAGACTGCTCATCCCTCCATGACATTTGTAAGATGCACCAGGCTCCAGCCTAGGATCTACTGCCTCTCCCAGATGTGGCCTTAAGACAGCTTTTCCAACACCTCTTCCAATGTAGAATGAGAAATTCTTACCACTAATCTGCTGAATACACGTAAATGAATAATTTAATTGGTAACTTACTCCATTTGCAAATCAGCAAGAAATATTTCTGATTTCATTACTTTCATTTTTTTCCTTTCTGTTTACAATATTGGCACAAAGCATTTATAAAGGGATTTTCATCAATACCAGTATATTAATGCAACTATAACAATTCAAGCAGAATAATATATCTGGTGAAGTACATCTTCCTTCAACAGTGAGCACCTTTCAAGCAAGACAAGATTTGAAGGGAAAGCAAGCATTTTTATCAGCCCAAATGAGACAGCTGAAGTCCATGCCCACAAATAAGTCAGACAGACAAGCTTTTGTGCACAGAGCCCTGAATCTGTTATCTTCACAAGCAGCATTTCTCAATTCGAGTCAAACACCATCCCTTTGTTTGGAGACTGCAAACAAAATGACTCCAGGCCTGAGATAATTAAGTGGCCTCTCTACCACCAGTAAGTTCAAGTGATTTGCATACACGGAGCAGTCCTGCTTTGGGCTCTTTGAGGAGAACCTTTTTCCACCAGGCAAAGCTGATTTACAGGCCTGCTGCTGCCAAGGGTGCAGCCCCACTCCTCACCCTCTGCACAACACAGCTTAATTCAGCTACAAATCATTAAGCATAGGAACTGGTTTTGTTACTCTCATTTGTGCAAGTGAACATTATAAGGCATTAGTAAGTCCCATTAGAGGGATCAGGACTGCTCAGATAAGGAGGAGTCATGGAACAGCTTTATTTGGGATTTGAGTTAAAAAACTTGGGAATTTTCACTGATGTTCAACAGCTTCAGTCTGGTATCTCAGAAAGAACTTACCAAATACTGATTACACATAAAGTAAGTCCGAATCTCCTCTGCATTCCTGATGAAGGGATATATTCTATACTTCCCTCACATTTTCAAATAAGATCTATCATTTATATCTGCTCTTCCCATTTTTTCTGCACCAGCAAAGGTATTGCATCCTCTTCCTAGTATTTTCTTCTTCTAAAGTTACAAAACATTTTGAGGAATTCATATAGGTAGTCCAGCCCATATTGTACCAAATAACATTTTCTGTCTCCATGTGATTCCCTTGCCATCTCCAGCATCATACTTAAGTTACAAAATCTTTACCAAACAGCCCTACTTTTAGCTTTTCATCAAAAGAGTTAAAAGGAGTATGATTGCTTCTTAACATTGTGCTAAACAAACTAGTAATAATAGTAATACATAGGAAACTTCTGTAATGAGCACTAAAGAATACTTTCCCACAGGGTTAGATATGTGTAACAGGTAGTTGCAATTGTGCAGCACAAATTATTGCAATATGTAGATAAAAATTCATATATTCTGCAATATAACTGAATTTTGTTTTCTAAATCTAAGTTTTATGGCAAACATTAACACTTGTTTGGGTTAAACCCAATAAAATTCATAATTATGTGGCATAAATATAGATGTGATAAACATGCAAGGTACAAAGTAACTAAATCATAACAAACAGCAGCTCTGTAACTTTATGAAGAATTAAAATTTCATATAAATGATAAATATCATGGTTTCCAACAAAACCTGGTGAGAGAATACTACCTTTCTTTCCAGAGCCAGTGCACTATCTTCAATGGAAATTCTGTCAGGACTGTAGCTAAATTAAAAACTACTTTTAAAATATATTAAGAAACAAGATTAATCAAAAGGATTGTTTCTTTTGAACTGCAAAACTTCCAAGGAAAGCATTATGACAGTATTTGTGGCAGTCTCGAGTAGTACAGCAGTTCTGACAGCAGGTGACAGGGGAGCTCAGAGCCAGACAATCCTGCAGCAGAGCAGATGCTGCTCTCACATTGCCTGGCCCCGGCTCCCTCCCCACCCCAGGAGCAGAGCCAGAACAGTCACACTGCAGCTCGGGCTGGGAGAAGTCTTTGAAGGAGCATCTGGTTCAACTAATGTTTTCTCTACTCATTAATAAAAGGAACAAGCTGCAATAACTCACAGAACACCACAACTGTCTCGCGACAAATAATGACCATTAACTCCATATAGGGATGAAGTTGTCAGAAAACATCCCATGCTTTGGGTTTTTATATATGGTCCATTCCCACAACCAGAATACTTTCTGGTGGGGAAAAACTGGAATTCTATGAAAACAGCAATACTAAGTAGTCCAGTAGAATTCAGCATGTAACAGTTAAAGTGCCTTTTTTTGTTTCCTTTTTTCTTTTTTTAAATAGAAGAACCTTTTCATAATCAATCCCATTTGAAAAGCTGTGATAAAGTGTTTATTATAATTTATTATGAACACATATATGTGCCCTTAGTAAGGGAGCCAAGCTGGCCACCACAAATTTCTCTAAAATTACTTGGTCCCAATAACCCTCAGCTTGTTGTTCCCAGCTGGGAAGCCTGTTCCTTTTAATAACCAATTCAATAAACTGCTGAAAAATGCTTTGTATAATATAGTATTGCCATAGATCTGATGTTTGTCTCTGTCATTACATATTGCATTCAATCAATTTACAAATGTTGCTGTGTTCCTTTTGTGCTAGTTCTTCTTACGGCATCCTGAACACAAATCCAAAGATCAATACCTTGTCTGCTGAAAAAAAAATTGGACATAACAAATGAATAATTTTATTTATAATAAAAAGTCCTGGTCCCCAAATGGATTCTGCTAATGTTCAAATTCATTTTTCACGTTTAACACAAGATGAAAGCAAGTACCCTGCACAATGCCATGAGAAAGGCAGTGATAAAAAACAGTTCATATTTATTGAAGATGTGAGCAAAACCTTGTAAAGCTCTGGTGCAGGGAGAGGAAAATATCAATAAAATGGTAGGTCATTCACAAAGTGTTTGTTACCATGTTAAAGCAAAAAAGTCCATGTCAAAGAGGAGATGGAATTTGTTTAAAACAGCCACAGTTCTGTTCTGTGGAACTGTGGAAGCTCTGAACGAAATCATTCAAGAAGCCAAGCAGAAGCTCAGCTCATGCTGGTTACATGAGCTGATTCAGTTTGTCTTGGGCCTTTTGTGTGACAGGAACAATGCATTTGCTGACTATACACATCCCTACCCTGCTCCAGCTATTGAAGAGCTGCCTTCTCCAAAACAACCACATTGTTGTTCAACGGAGTCACAAATGACTTTTTTTTCACAATCACTCTCTGCAGAGTAGCAAGTTACAGAACTGAGAGGAAACAAGGACTCTACTTTTCATAAAAAAGGGTACTGGTACCTGAATATGGGTAAACATCCCAGCGAGCTTACAGAATAACCAGCTCACTTCCCCACCACTCCCACTTGCTGCCAAGATGTGCACTGCACACAGCACTCATGTTCCCAGTTAGACTCCTGGCTCCTTCAAAATGCACAGGCATTAGCAAAAAAAGTCATACAATTTCTGTACAAAACAGAAAACCCTCACAAAAGTACAGCCCAAAAAACAGTGTCTCATTGATCAAAACTGTCCCCAATCCCTGCTCTGAAATCAAACAAGTAGAAGGGGCAGGGGTTGAACTCCAGGGAAGAGCAGAGCAGTCACAGACCCCTCATTTTGTCATGGGAGTTGAGTGATGATGTCTTCAGTCAGACTGTGGTCACACACCTCTGAGCTTTAACCATTTCCCTATTAGGTGACAGCAAAGGACTGGATGTCCTGAGGGGAACACACACTAATCCTGCACACTCACCACATCTAGCTCTTCTCCATTTGGTTGAGACAAAAGAGGCGAATAAGTTTCCTCCTGTCAAGCACATGCCCATATTGTAGCCTACACACTGAATGTAATGTGAGATATCCCCTTACTCAAGGGATATCTTAAGATATCCCAGTTCCTTACTTAAGATCCCAATTCCTTTCTATTCAAGAATCTGCAATGATCACTGAAAGGGATCCCAACACAAACAGGGTCCTGAGTCCATGAACTCGTGTGCACCCATCAGGTCTAACGCAGGGCCAAATGAGGTGGCCCTGCCCAGGAACAGGAGAACTCTTCCCTTACCATAAATATTGTGTTCTTACTCTACCTACTTTTGGTTTCTGTTAGCACAGTTTGCCTCTGAAGTGTCAATCTAAATTCACAGGATTGGCAGCTGGAAATAACACCAAACCTTGCAATGTGTGAACTCAACCAGCCTGCTCAAATCACAAACACCAAACTCCACAAGACCATTCTGACGGAATTTTTATTTTAAAATATCACAGCCAATTCACAGCTCCAATCCTATGTTCTGTTTCAAGATGGAATTTCAACCTTACTAGTTAATTAAAGCCACCACCTGGAGTGAGCTGGCTTTCCAACTGATTTCCTTTGTCTCTCTAATTCACATACATTAATATTTTATTTTCTACTGAAAAAAAAAGAGAAAAAGAATGTCATATGTGTGCCAAAGACAAGGTAGATAAAATTATTGCAATAAAACAAAGAAAATACACTTGTTATTGCCAGGTCTCAAGATGAATGCTGCATTATACAGACATTTTAAAGGCTTACAACTGCAAATTGCTCTATTTTACATACTGTATTCTAGTCTTTGTATCAAGATCTCTAATTTTTTCATATTGTAATGAGAAAGGAAAAGTGTTAGGTTTTTATTACCTGAACATTTATTCAATGGAGAAACAAAGACTACATTATATATTGCAACACATAAGCTATTAAAACAATGTGACACTATAAAATACGCTGCAATACTCATTATGGGATAACAAAGCTAAACCCTGAGCAAATAAATGTATCTGCCAAAAGTCAGCAATAACTATACAACTAGAGTTTATAATCTTTAATTATTTAAGAAGGAGAGAAGCTTATAATAATTAAGTTTTATAGGCTCCTTAAATTGTCATTACTAGGTGCTCACAAAACTTTAAAACAAGTATCCTTCATCTGAAATACTCTATTCTTAACAACAGATGCAATTGCTCACTTAACTGATTAATTCAAAAACAAGTTTTCATATTATTTTTAAAACCTCCACATGAAGAAAAGGAAACATTTTATTTACTCTCTGATCCAGACAATGCATAAACCAACGTACTGCCCAGGCATTTCCGGGCTCTGCATCACACAGTGACTGATGTGATATTGTCTTTATACAGCTTTGAAAATGACACAGATTTATTATGACAAATCTGTAAATCACAATGATTTATGCCAGGTATTTCAGAAACTTGAAGTTCAGAAATACTGTTAATTTAATTCATTAAAATATACTGGTGAGACAGTAACACCTCTAACGTTTCTATCAAGTCTGTGCATCTTTGCCATGCATTTATAACCAAATAATCTGACTTCTGGTACACACAAACACCATTTAAAGCAGGTGGAGAGAAAAGTTCAATATTGAACAACTATAATCTATAGAAGTTGATAGGAGGAGAGGAAGGTTCCATCTCAGAAGAAATACATTTGTGACTTTAAAAAATATATTCAAGTTTACTAAACTCTAAATTATACATCAAATTATGAAAGAAACAACATAAAGCCACAGAACAAAAAGAAAACTTTCAATAAACTCCAGACAACTTTCTTCTTTTCCCAAAACACATTCAGGCATTGCCTGAGTTCCTACTAAAATTTTACCATGAACCTCTATAGGAAAAGTGATCCACCTTGATCATCTCTGAAAAATTGCACCTCCAGCCAATGAAAGCAGCACAAATTTTGGAGCAGTAGAGTTTTGACTGGAAAATAACACACCACACTACAAAATACCCTAAATAGGCTCATTTAGTATCAAGTTCCTATAAAGTTTCTAACCTGAGAATTTTACTTACAACGTGGGGCTTCACTTTTTCATCACAAAATGTGTGCACTATACAGACGGTTTATTTAATTCATTCCTACCTAAATTAATCAAAGCAATCTGTCCCCCCTCAAAAAAAAAAAAAAAAGAAAAAGAAAAAAAGTCTTCATAAAGGATCCTACTGCCACTTGACAAATGGTGTGCATTTAGCCAGGAGAAGCTGAGAATTCTCCATGAAAAAGTTCCCACATCTGAAAATAAGTGACATTATTAAAAGAGAAGCGGGATGTGTTATTTAGCATAATATGAAATTTAAACAGTACCACCTCAGATACACTTTAAAACACTTTCAGTAGCACCTGGTTGTTTATACATCTTCCGTGGTGAAAAGGTCAATAGAAATTTCACCTCGAAGGTCACAGTTGCTTAGCAACTGTTTTCAGCAGTTCTGCACCACTGATGAAGGATCTCACGTTCCCCTGCCTGCTTTCAGAGCGAGCCCGTGTCGCATCCTACCTGGCCTTCCGAGCACTCTGCACTCCTCCTGCTCTTGCCAAGAGCACAGCCACCCAAAGGATACGGCCTGGCACCACCGGCCTGCGGTTCACCAGAGTAAAGGACAGCTCAGTCTTCAGGAAGACCACGGAGGGTTTGATGAGGTGCTGCCCGAACCTCAGCATGATGGACGCCAACCTTCGGGGTCTGAAAGGCACAAGAGTGGAGATAATTAAGGGACTGACTCTGCCTTTCCAAACAACAGCAATAGGACAAACAAATTGTCCAGGCAGCTTCCAACAGAAAGTGCCTCCTGGGCTCATCAAGGCACTGGATGTCCTGGAATGGTTTGTTAGGGTTTTCCTAAAAGTATCGTTTCTTTGAAGGGGTGTTGGAAAAGGCTCCCGTCCACAGCAAAAATTTTACATATAATTTCTTAAACCCTTTTCTCACCTTCTTGGTAGGACTACAAAATTCTAAACAGAAATCGTAATTACTCCCTCCCGCTTTCGTTTCTCCTGCATTGTGTACAGCTGGATCATATGTTCTTGGAAAAGCACAAACAGGATTTCACATGCTTTTTGCCACAATGCAAATCAATGCACACAGGACTTACCAAATAGACCACATTTTCTAAATCAATCTCTCCACTAAATACCTCAACTGAAGAAACACCAGCAACCTAAGGAAAGTGTATTTATTCATTTTCCATCCACACATTCTAGCTTGAGCAACTGGAATGTGAAGATGATCACATTTTCTCTTACAGAAGCTCAAAGAACTCCATTTTCATTCACTAAAATTTTTTCTCCTCCTGATGAGAATGAAAATCCCTCTTAAATAGCTAAGGTACAATCCCAACAGTTTCTATTTTAGGTCTTTAAGCCCTAGAGTATTTAAAGTATTTAATGCAGTCAGAAATATCCAGGGTACTGCAGGGTAAAATATGAAGTAATGATGAATTTCCTGTGACAATACTTCAGACACATCGGAAGCATTACACTAACATTGCCCTGCTTGAACCAAGTGACTAATCAGGAAATTCAGTTTTATATGTTGCTCCAGATGGGGAAATCCACTGTGAGAGTCACGGAGGGTCTTTTGTAGCAGCTCTTTTCTTGAAGCTTGCTGTGTTCAGTAAAACCCAACCCTGGCTCTTAAGCTGAGATTTATTCTAATTTAACATCCCGCTCCTTTATCTGCTCCCATGAAGAAGTACACATAACAACCCTTCTAAGTGCACACACTTCGAAAGTGTCTTTGAGAAATATCTGTTCTTAGAAAGGAACTTCTGAATTTGTAGCTAACTGGTTCCACAGAAGAATTTAACTAAATTAAATTAAGGATAGCAGATGCATCTAGTCAGGCTTTACACCAGAAAAACATGTATAAATCTTAGTATAAGACACAGTAACAAATCAGATTACTACATTTCCAGGTAATAAACATTCTCTAAGCGGGCACCATGTCTTGTTTTATTTTTGAAAATCACAGATTAAAGGAAATGCTTGAGCAGACCACGGAAAAGTGGAGATTTTAACTACACCTGTTTCAAAGATCTGAAAAAGTTCTACAATTTTTTTCCCCATAAAGTCAACAGAAGATTAAGTGTCTGAGATGTGTCCCTTAGCATATATTAAACCTGAAACCTGACAACATACAAAAATCAAGTCTCTTTAGCAACTAAAAGAATTGCTTAGCAGAGGAAACACCTGCTATCTTGTGCTGATGCTTGAGAAAAATAACTATTAGGACCTTCAATCAATCTTCCTCATTTCTCTTAAGCAGCCCATCAGCAACCCCCCACGGGGGATTTGCATTCCAATTAAAACATTCAAGAATGTTTTTACCTGATACAAAAAAAAAGACATGGTTCTTTTTGCAATGAAGGTAATGTTTCTGATAAAGGAGCAAAACACATTCTATAGCCTGGACTACCATCCAGTGATGAAACTAAGCTGGTGTCTCCAGTAGCTGGAAAATCAAATATACCACCACACCTGCCCCTGCATCTGGCAACGCTATGGACAGAAATAAGAGTATTACCAATCATTTCTTATTCCGTCTTCCAAAACACTGATAAATAAAAACACTGTCCAGAGGCATGGAACAGACTTAAATACAGAACAAGGCTTTAAGAGAGGTTGAATTTAAAATCTGATGCTTTGAAATTTGATTTAAGGAGGGAGAGAACTTGAGATTTTGGTAATCACCAGGAGTTCTTTGGCTTTTTGCTGCCATAGGCAAAAAACAACAAACAGTAGCACAATAAGGTTGGTGACATCAGGTTGCCTAAAGCATGTACTCATCATACACCTACCACATGCATCTTCACTTATTTCACAGCCAATCTTGTTTAAAAAAGTTATAAAAAGTAGTAAAGTAAAAGCACTAATCTCATACCTCTCTAAGCAACAGTTTGAAGAATCACGTTACAGCCCAAGTGGGTTGATCTAGAACTAATAAACATTTTAAAATCTCATACATAGAATTAATGCCCATGTTAAAACCCTTTCTATTTGCTTACTACACAATAATGTACCTGAATAACATATTTCTCTCTCTTAATTCAGACTAAAGAAATACAGCATGTGTTTCAAGCAAATGTGTCACTTGCATTGGCCGTGCTGTGCAATGCTGCAGACTTCCCAGTGCTACTCTCTCCAATTCCTAGAAGGGGCTGTGGGAATTTTTTTCCTTAAACCATTATTTCTGATCTATTATACATTACTTCAGCTGTTTCCTGCCCCGGTGACGCTCTGTGTTTCTCTGTGAAGCGCGATGGTCTGCGCTGGGCACCGACACGAACGCTGCAAAACACCTCGGGAAAATAAGGGATGGGTACAACTGCAAAATCCACTGGAATATTCCAGAGTGCAGTGAAGCAGGAAAGGTTTTAGTCCTGTGAATTCCACCTGGTCGTTGATTGGATGGCCTGTAAACAAGCAGGAATCCACCCAGCACGGGGGCACTCAGGTCATGAGAGGCAAACAGTGTGTGCTCAAGGTTTCCCGGGGGATTGGAATCACTGCACTACATCTGTTCCTCCAGGGATCTCCACTTTTGCATAAAGAGAAGGTCAGTGCTGGATAAACCAGAAACTAAATATAATTGGTGAAAGATGTTTCTTCTTTAATGATAGTAGTCTTTCTAATCCCCAGTAATAAGGAGCACAATTACATAGTAATGTTAGAAAATAAAAGAAATCCATTTCTGATTAAATTTCAGCCCAGTTTAACACAGCTTCTATTCTGACTATTCAGATGAAAAGTGTATTTACTCTTCTTCATATTGCAGATATACATTACATTGCCTATTTCATCTGCCTCATTTTCCTAATTAAATTCCCTTCAAGCTGTGTTACTGCAGTTGTAGGTGGGAATACAGTATTAAAGGCTAACATAACAAGTAGACTAATTTTACAGCCACAACAGACCTCAAATCTATATAACTCATTCTAGAAAAAAATAGACACTGGAATTCTACATTACAAAATAAGAATGCTTAAATTAAGAAAAATCTTGAGATACACTGAAATATTTTCAATTATTATTATAGTCTTGTAAAATTTCAAAAGGCACATTGCATTTGCCCAGCCTATATAAATACTGCTCATATATTAAACATATTTTTGAGAGGAAATCTAAACTTGGTCTCAATTCTCCAAGTTTATTTGGTGTTGGAGGTCAGGGGCTCTGGTTTGTGCTTCAGCTTTTAAACACCCTAAGCTGGAGAATCATTGGTGTCAAACACACAGGGAGAACTCTGAATAGAAGTTCACCTAAATTCAGGTCCTTAAGACATCAAGATCAGTACCTGTTCGTTACATGTCATCTCTAGAATCAGAGACCTGGAAAACTGTTGGAAGTTGCTTTCTCTGTACTGATTATAAGGAATGATGGCACTAATTCTTTAAGGTTCTCTTCCTGCTGCCAGAGACCTCCCAACTGGATGCTTAATTGAGATGGTGCTGCTACTCCAAGGTGCCTCTTTATTTTACCACACAACTACTTGTCCTTAACAACAAGGTGTTGAGATCAGCACCTGCTGGGAACCAAGCTCGAGGCTTCTGCTGAGCAATCCCATGAGTGCAGTTCTAGGAAAGCTGCACATCTGGTTGTAGTGGGAGAAGACAAGATGGCAATGCAAAATGGGCTGCTAACTTAACATATGTGTATTAAAGGAAACCAATTACAACCCCATTAGCTCTCTGTGCTAATAGAAAGGACTATTTTAGAACAATCCCAGGAGTATTCTTAAATTTTAAAGTTTGTTGTTTTACCACATCAGCGTCATCTGCTCATTAATTTTGACGTTCCTAATTCTGCTACTCAATTTCAAGATAAAAACACTGCAAATTTATGTGGCAAAATAAAAACAACTTACTATTTTTTTTTAAGGTCTTAAAAATTTGGGTGTTTTTCTTAAATTCAACAAGATAAGACAACTTATGTCACACATTCTAGTTAAGAGAACAAAGTACCTCTACAGTAAAGGATGTTTATGGTTGACTTGAGATTTTTCAATCCCATTTTCTAGGTTGCCCTTTATCCTACAAAACTATATCCTTATATGAATCTTTGGCACTATTTCCTCTCAAAGGTTTGATTATGGGAAAGTTATATTCCTACTTAGACATCTGAATCCTGCACCATGTTCAAGAAGTAATGAACAATGAAGACCTGCCCTATGTGCTACCTCCCCCCTCATCATGACTTATAATTTGTAATTTCTTCCCTCCCATCACTGCCACTTTGTGAGGATGAAATCCACTCAAGTCAGAATGTTACTTATTTGACTCAAGCACATGAATGTCCTTGTTGCTAGCAGCCATGATTTGACATTTTGATCAAAGAATTCCTAAAAACACTAACAAAAGGAAATTATTTTATTCTAAAATCACCTATTTTTTCTAATAACCCTTTGTCCCTAGAGCAGCTTTTTATCTCAGCATCCTTCAACCCCACCCTCACACAACATTCAGTTGCATATTTTGTGTTCTTCCAGTTCCAGAAAATGGCCCCTAATAAAAAACCCCTCTCCTTCTCAGTGAGCCAAAACATCACATGCTACTGCTATTCCTGTTCAGAAAAAGCCAAGAAGAATCACAAAGCTAGAAAAGGTGCTCAAGTATCTCTGACAGCCATAGCCTAGATTCTCTGCATGGGGATGGTATTTAATGCTCTAGACAAGGCTGAAGGGAAAAGCTTGTGTGGATTATTTTCCATTTCCACCACCCACAGAAGCTGCTGAACAGAAAGCCCATTAAATATGATGCATGCAACCAATCCTGGGGTGTTGACAAGGACCAATTTCTCCCATCACAGGCAGATTATGATGGACTCGAATCCACTACACGTGGCTTCCCCTGCTTAATCTAGCAGGGAAGGAAACATCAAAATTATTACTGTTTAAATATATGGCCATTTTCTTAGCATGGTCAATCTAGTTAAATTATCTACACTTAAAATGAAAATAGCCTGAGGTCTGTTACATACTACCTAAGCACCTGAGCGTGGATGATGCCAAGGGCCATCCATTTGCAATCCCACAACCTGCCTCCCCTTGCAGCTCTATTCCCCCTCACCTGACCTGCAGCAGCATTTCACAGCACCTCTCAGGCAGGATTTTCCATTCTGCTCTCTCCCACTTTTGCCTGGAAGCCTTGATGTTGCTGTTACAGGATGTTTTCATAGGGCACGACCGTGACCACCATGAGAATTGTCCCTTCCCCTGCAGGTTTGTAGCTGTTGGGTTCCACCAGTGATTTATTTTAAAAGTAAACTTTGCACTTTTTTTTTTTTCAAAATTGCTTCTCCTCAAGCTTGTCTACTGCACCTGCTAGGATAACGTGTGGGTGCACACTGACATATGTATGTAAGTTTGTCCTCAGTTTCCTATTTCCAAGTTGTCTGGTCCATCATTGTCATGATATTTACAGTCTTCAAACAAACAAACAAACCCCCCAACAAACAAACCAAAAATAAAACTAACTTAAAAAACCAAAACCGGCCTTCCCTCTGCTCCCAAGATACCCAAAACCCCCTTAAAACCAACTCAAACTTCAGACACTGAGATCTTTGTTCACCAAGAAGGATGCAGACACCTAAAAGCAAGTGAACCACTTTGCAGCAACACTGTAAAGCAATCACAACATTGACAAGTTAATCAACAAATGCAGAATCAAGCTAGACATCAAAAGCTATATACCATCCATAATACATGGAGAGGGCATAAATATTTTTAAATGACATAGAAGTACTTGTCAAATCCATTTCTATAGCAAGCATTTTGGAATACAAATTAGGCCAACTTGTTTCTTTCTTACAATTCAGGTAAAGAGTGCAAAGTTATAAACAATAAATGAAAAGGTTTGTACAGGCAAAAGAACTGTATAATACATTAAACTCAGAGAAGAATGAGAGTTTAGAAGAGCCATGAAAGTGCTAAACATGCTCTGCATTCTTCAAGTGTCCACATGTACACTGTGTTCCTTAGAAGATGACTCAAACACCATTTAACCATGCTGCAAAAATAATTCTGGCAGTGGAAGCTCTTGTTTGCCTCTGTGCCTCTGTGCTCAGGTAACAGCTCAACTTCTCCACACATTTCCAAAATTTACACATAATTTTTTTTTCTGTTTTGACACACCAGCTAGACCTATAACTTTGCTTTCTTAAAAAAACTTTTATGATGACTAACATGAAATAAAATTGCTGTCTTGCATTATATTGCAGTTGGTTTATGTCCAGCTTATGCCAGAATGCATGAACTCAACACACCACAATATTACAGAAGTTATCTTTAATACAGAATCCCAATCCCAAGATTTGATCAAGAGCTTCTCCCAATCTTCTCTGCTAGACACCTGTGCCTGTTTTTCCTCATACCAGCAAAGATCATCTAAGATTACAACATCTCCTTCTATTGTTATCCAACAAAACGACAGGAATCCAAAGAAAAGTCTGATAACTAAGAACAACTCAGAATCCATGTCCTACATCCGTGATTTTAAGCAGGATGTTTTACCAAATGGGACACAATCAATAGGTCCACCTCCTCAATGACTTCTACTGAGAGAGCAGAGTATGCACAAGCACACATAAGCAATAAAATAAATGATGTTCACAGATCTTTCTCCAGTGTTAGGAAAAAAAAAAAATGAAAGAAAACAAAGAAACACACATTATACTTTAATTTTTTTTAATAACTTGCATGCACCACAGCTATTACCCTGATGCATGGAGCACTCAGGGGTTTGGATTTGCCTCTGCAAGTCATTCTGATGAACGAGACCTTTAGTGCTGTAATAACTGCTGTGAGTAATGGAACAACCAATGGCTTTCATTAAGAAGGAACACTGAATAATGTATTACCAAAACTAAGATCAAGGGGAAATACATTTTTATTAAGGAAAAATATTAATATCCGTCATGTCATTTTTTAAAGCAGAAAGGTGAAAGGCAGAAAAGGAAAAAAAATTAGGAAAATGCTCCACAGTATGCAGTAAATGGCAGAAATTATACTGTGAAAATCCTTCTTTTCTAGTGTGGCTACCTAGGGCTACATTACATGCTACAGGAGCAATAAAAAAATGTGACATCTCTTGAGATATATAAGTGTAAGGAAAACTCTACCCCAGCAAAAGGAGAGATGGGGGAGGAAGGTCGCTATAGAGACCAACACACTGCACATTGAAACACTTGAGCTTAAGCTCATTTCTTTTGAGGTTACAAACTAAGAGAGCTGACATGATGGAACAACTAGGAATGTTCTTTTGCTGTACCCTTCAGTGGAAAAAAAGTTGGCTTTAAAAATGGGGAGCAAAGAAAAAGCTGTCGTGTTTTAGCTTTTTTTTTTATTATTACTTCTATAGTGCTACATAAAGTCACTTTATAGGCTTTAGAAACACGCACCAAAACTAAGCCTTCCCCTGAAGTGGTTCACTATTTCCTCTGAGCGAATTCAATTTGGACATCTATAGTATTGGAGAGCAGAAATGGGGCAAATAGAGCTGCAGAGGAAAAGCTGCAGGGAGCCAAGGGAAAAGATTCGAGGAGTAAAAAAAGTCCCCGGGGAGAAGAGAGAAATGGCTCTTCCCCAAATTCCATGATGGTATAAACCAAAGTACAGTCAGAAGGAGAGAGAGGGAGGGAGGGCAAGCACAGGGTGTGCTCTGGCAAAAGGATGGTGCACACGACTCAGGGCCAGCACAAGTCCACACAAAGAGAAGTGCAATGAGCCAGAGATGCTGGATGGCGAGTTTTCAAACACAGCCCAGAACTTTACACCTTCTGTCACTGAGGAAACAGCTACATCACTTCAAAAAGCCCTTCTGAATCAGTATACACTTCCAAAGATTCATACAGATATTTTCTGTATCTTCTTCTTTCATCCTTTTGTCCAGAATTTAATTTTGAATGCAATGTGTTATTATTAGACCATGTTTTTTTCGTAATACTATGAATTTGAATTTGTTCCATTTAGAGCAATTCCTGTGATACCCAAGTATCTCCACAAGCATTTTAGCTTCCTGAATTAATAAATGTAACACAAGCATTTAGAGGAAAATGCAGACACTGTACTTAGTTTAACAATTCCTCAGGCATATAGATGAAAATAGTAATGTAATGAAAATTTATTGTCAGATTTACATTTATATATAACTAATAATACTAGACAGTGGGTTCTTTACATTTATGTACAGTGCATTTACATTTATTTCTAGATGCTGGAATCTTTAAGACATCCCATTAGCTCTCATTTTAGCATTTTATATATATGCTTGCTCTTCAAAATAAAAACACTTAAACCAAATTGTTCCATAGAATTAATGAAGCCTCATTTCAAAGGATTTATGTCCACACCTTTGTTCCCCCCACAAGAATGAGAGCTCTCCCCCCTGGCCCTGAGAGTATCCCAGCAGGTGATTCCAGCAGTGCTGTGGGTAGCTGAGGCTGATGCCAGGGGTGAGCCCAGGGGTGCACCCTGGCTGCTGCCCAGCACCCTGGGCTACACCTGGGAGGGAAAAGATGCTCCCAACAGAAAGAGTAGGTCAAGGCCACTGCCCTAAAATGGCCTGTTACAACTGTGCAGTCTAATTACAGAACCACCATGGCACAGGCACATGTCTAATTACACACTGCACAGTTAAAAGTGCTGTTCTAATGCTGAAATTTGACAGATGCTTTGGACAAAGTTTATACAACAGGTGCTGGCAAAATGCAAGCATGTGTGACTTGTATTTCTGGTTCATTTAAACCAGTAGAACTGCAAACTGCAAGCAAAGAACACTTTTCTAGGTTTAACTTCCCCTCTCTGCACATGTTGTCCCTCTGATTTTCCCAAAACGCTCCCTGTGTACTTGACCATATGTTCAGAAAACGGAAAATAACATTCCTGCTTTCTGGCCACTTCCCTGCATTTCTCAAAGACACCTGTGGCAGGGACCAGAGCTCTCTGCAGTTTTGTACAGAGCACTGGGAAGCCCTCCATCGAGAAGGTAATGTTGAATGATAACAGTGTTCAAGGGAACTGAAAGGATAAGCAAATTTTGGAAAAGGAAACAAACCCTTCCTCCCTGTCAGAGCAGCACTAAAGCACGATGGGGAACCTACTTACAGCTTTCTGTGGTTGGTTAGATAATGCTGAACATGAGGACTCAACTAAATTTAGGCAAATATAGGCAGTCTTATGTGATTATTTTTTTCAGGACATCTTTCATATCTGGCAGCAGAAAATCAACCCTAGTAGGGTTATATTAAAATATATCTATTTACTGAATATGACACTCCTTTTCATAAGATATTTTCTGCTGAGAACAAGTGGCTTGCTTGTTCCTGTTATCTAATACACACAGGCACCAGATCTACTCAGGTAAGATAATAATCCTGAGAAGTTTGGGTTTAAATTTTCACCTTAAATTGCTCTTTAGGAATCTTTTCCCACTATAGACAGATGCTCTTAGCAAATCAACCACTAAAATCTATCAGATAGTTTTCTAGTTTCACCAGGTTATTTTCTGAATCAGGACTTCAGAATTTTCTCCTTTGATTGATTTACACATGTAAGAGAAGTCAAAGATAATCCTGAAAATATTCCCAAAGTCAAAATTCAAAATAATTGATGTAGTAAGGCATTTCCTCCACTATAATACTGGCAGCAGAAATACAGAGAAAGTAAAACCAAAGGGGAAGATATTGAGATACAGGGCCTAAACCTGCATTTCCAATATTCTGGCCTGCACCTTCCTTAGTAAAAGATTAAGGAATGCTTAGAAAAATTCTTTAAACAGGAAAATTTTTAAGTGCTCACAATATATACAAGTATTTTAATTATCTTATGTCTTAACTATGTTGTAGCTTGTACTAATTACACATTTAACTGTATATGCACATCATTTCCCTGCTTGCTTTTTACTCCATGATTGCCAAATACCCTGAAAAATACGCATTTTCATCTATCTGTAACTACCATAAGGTTCCTGAGGTTTTTTTCCTTTTAGAAAACAGTCTCTATGATTATTTTTTAACCTAGACTCACCATACAGAACTGCATGAGTCACATAATCAAGCCATAAACCAAGTAAATAATTTTGTATGGTTTTGATGTCTTTTTGGCTTTCTTTCCTATGCCACATCACTTCAGGCATCAACAAAAAAATGTTTTAGTGTTACTGCTTTTAACTTTTCAAGACTAAAAAACATTTATGGTCACATGGTGGATTGGAATAATTTTTCAGTAAACCTGCTAACATTTTGAACAAGAATTGGGTGCCAGACGACTGTTCTGCAACTAATTCAGGACCAAATTTTGGCATAATCTACTGAAAGTGCCTTGGAGTTCCTTGCCAGCAAGGCTTTCTAATAAGATACTCATGAGTAATTAGAAATCTATAGACATGATTAAATCTTAATCTCCAATCTGCAGGATGGATGTTTAGGCTGAGGTATGACAAACTGGCAGAGAACTCAGCTGGAGATCCCTCTGGAGCTCCCAGAATTTGGCTGGCATTTGTCGAGGCTGAAGCTGGGATTTATTGGTGAATTCCTCAGTCTGCACTGGTCTCCACAGGACACATAACCCATAAAGCAGTTTGCCAGCTCAGTTCCACAGCCCTGGCTGCTCCAGCACCAATAGCAAACATTTCACACAAGGTGGGCATAATCGGGTTATTTCCAATGAAAACTTTGGATTCTCATTGCACCTCTTAAATAATGGATATAATTTGCCTAGTCTTTATTATTTAAAGGGTCATTTACATGATACATGTCCTACCCAAGCTACCCAGTAGGTATTTCTACTTAGTAAAGCAACGTTCTCACTAACTTTCCTTTTTCCCTCAACAGGAAGCAGTTGTTGTGTAAGTAATGCCACAGCAAGACCATAAAGCTCCGGGAATAGCTGGTTCTGAGCAGTCTGGAAATGTTTACAGCTGTAAACAAAAGAGACTGAAACTCCTGAAAAATTCATTTTCTCGTGTTGTTATAAGAGCTGTATTGGCTTCCACAGGAGAAAACCTTCCAACTTTCTACACATAAAGTAGCCTCCCAGTTCCACAAAAGGTCTGAACACATATGGCACAAGACGAGGAACACAGTCTAAGAACAAGCTAAAGGTATTTAAAGAAACAGCTTGACTACCTAGCTAGACAATTCCAGCACACCCAGCCCCTGTTCTGACAGGCAGAGCCACGAGGAATGCAAGAAACATTTCACTTCTCTAATCATTGTCAGCTGAAGATTTCAAAGAGCTTTGGAAAACTATATAGAAATATCTATCTTGCAGATAAAAAAACAAAGTAGAGATAGACTTCAGAGACCACAAATTGCCAGAAAAAATGATACAGTAAAATCTTCTTTTCGCTGGTTAATTTAATCCAATTAAAGTTCTCCAAAATTAACAGAAATACTCAGAAATCACAATGCTTAGCCTTGGTTCAAATCCATACTGCTACTTTTAAAGGACTGTGAAGAACTGTGATGTTATCTTAAATTCTCCATGCTACTCTTTTGCGAGCCAGCAAGCCTAAAACAAAAATTAGTATAACATAAACTGCCAACGGAGAAAATAAAAGCAAAATCATGTCCATGTAAATGTACATTTTGTATACAAAATGTGAACATAACAAATAAAAATCACCAATTAAAGTTTATCTCAATAGAGGAATGGCATTTTGCCAGACTTGCTCATGAATCTTCTGGTATTTAGTATGTCTTTACAGAGGAAAGAAATCTGAATATACAATGAAAATAAATCAAAGTACATTTTGAAAGATCCTCTTAATGTTTATCACAGAAAAAAAGCACTACCTTTGAGGCAATATGGTTTCTCAATTAATATTCATTCCCCAAATTAACTGGATCACAAATTTCAATATTCCCAATCAATCTTTCTCCATTGCAAAAATCAAACAATCAAATTGACAAGGATGAGAACTCAGGTGGTTTGTGTAATCCCAATTTATGTGCGAGTATTAAGGAACAGTCTGTAATAATACAGTCACTTTAGAGTTTTCAACAAGCCCCACTGCCTCATTTCTGCAGGTGATTCTCTGAAGTTCTGCCTCTTTCAGAGACAGCTCTGAGTTCCTGTGTGACACTACACGAGGCATCAAACCCAGACTTTTCCTTAGCGATCAACAGTGGCACGGAACCGTTCAGTTTGCACTCTGGAGATGCTGGGGAAGTTATCTACCCACAAGGAGAACACACCTGACACTAAAGCAGCAAGTGATGTTTTCCGAACACAGGATGTGCTGCATGATCTGAAGGGCTCTAAAATCCAATCTTATGTCTTAAAATGTGCATCCAAATTTGGTGAATTTTTCTGACCTTAATCTCTGTCAGTTCCCCATCTGTAAAACAGAGATAATACCACATCCTCACTGGGGCTTTGTGGAGATAAATTTAATTTAAAACCTGTGTAGCACTTGGATACAGCAGTGATGAGCAGCACAGCAAAGCCTATGAGGAAATTAATAATTCCGACGTCTGAGCGGGGTGTGAATGACGTGCTGTAAATAAGGCTTAGGGCCACATATCAAACACTGAGGATAAAACAACATCTTGAATAACTACTCATTAACACAACACTGTCCATCTTGTGTACTGAGTAAGGAAGAAATCTTCTGGAAAAGTATTACATGTCCTTATAGCTAAAGACTTCCTCATAATGCATATGCATAAGAGAAGCTGAATTTCAGTTGCAAGGACACCCTTAACACTCTCTTCTCTGGGTCACTTGATTTTTACATTCTAAATAATGTTTTCTCCATGAAGTTTGTATGTGTAATATTTATATACAAAGAATGAATTATGATCTCATTGTGAGTCTCTGATTTCCATGCACAAGTGGTAATGAACAAATCTTGGTTTAAAAAAATTCCATTAGAAATATAAAATACCAGGCTTGCCTAGGCTTGGTAAATTCAGCAGAGCTTCTACTGAATTTCCTCTTCAATTGCTTGAAATGGTCCAAGTGCTACTTCTGTTAACACCTACGATGTATTACCATAAGAAACTTGGGAAGGGAAAATACATCAGGGCACTGTCCTTTCAATTTTAATCCAAGGCATTAAATTTTAATTCTCAACAATAACAGCAGCTGACATGTTCCCTTTGCTAGTTCCTGTGAAAGTAAATCAGGCAGAAATAAAGCTAGAAGTGCACTTGGGAATCAAGGAGAAATAGCATCTCCCCCCATGCTCTCCAGTGCCTTCTTCCTCTTCTGAAAAAAGCCCTTCTGCACCTTTTAGGATCAGGTGATGGTCCTTTTGTGGTGACAGCCACCTCCTCCTCCTCCTTCAGACTGCACAAACACACCCTCAAGGAACGGGACACCACTGTGAGAGCCCTCTGAGGGCACAGCCTCACACACAGAGCCCTAAACACAGCCCTGCCCTCTGACCAAGGCAGGGCACTCCAGGAAGCTGCACAGTTTGCAGGCCTGATTTCATTTACAGGACACGGAACTCGCTCAGTAAAAGCCAGAAGAGTCACACCCAGCAAGAGAAGATCCGAATCAGACCCTGCAAGTTTCAGTTCAAGGAGTTTTCTAAAACTTGAGTGTTAAAATAGCCTAATGTATTCAAATTAAAAGGAATTTTTTTAATACTAAATCATTTGAAAAAATAAAGCAGATTTCCCAGAGACTACTTGTACAATTTCATCTGTGTAAAATTATCAGTGTTCTTAAATATCACCAAGAGAAGTGAAAGCTGTTTTATTCCAGCTAAAAAAAAAAAGCCGTCTTCAGAAGACATTCTTTGTTCAAATTGACACCAAATTCACTAGACTCTGTCAACAAATCTTATGTAATACAACAATTCTTACAGTAAAATGAAACCAAAAGATGTTCTACCAAGAACATCCCATCTTCTCAAAAGGGCAGCAGAAAGCCAACATCTTTTAAACATTTAATTAGGACTCAATTCAAATTTACATAGTGATGTGCCACATTTTCAGCTCCTGATGAAGACAAATATCTCTGCATATTACCAGCCCTTGCAAGGGTAGTCATTTCTGTTTCACTTTGCTTACAGAAGGTCTCCAGAGCTTTTCACACAGTTATGCATCATTTCAGAGGCTTCTTTTAGTTTTTTATTTAACTAGTTCATTGTTGATATAAGCTGGAACATTACAGTTCCAACAGCAAAATATTTGGTACTTGATGAAAGTGTGAGATATGCCCTAAAATAATTGTATTTGTCTTCAGCAAACATTATATTTGAGTTCTGAACAAAACTGCTGATTGAGGCTGATGAAAATTATTCCAGCTTGAAATGCATTGACAGATGTGCTATCTAGCAAGGGATTTCCCTGGAAATTTTCTAATTTTCTTTCACTAATTTAGAAAAGGTTTATTTAAAATCTGCTAGAATGTACTGGAGTACAGTCACATAATATCTGGTCATGGGAAGAAAGGGGAAATGTAGTTGAGAAACCCAAGCTCTTGCTTCTTGAAATGCTAAAATTTAATCCAGAACACAGCAGTCTTTTAGATGATCTAACATTTCCTAGGAAAAGGAAAAAAATTAAACCTATAATTTAATCACAGACTTAATAAAATGGACACACATTCCTCATTTTAAGGGCTTTTGGAAAAAAGGAAAGGGAAGAACAATTCCCCAGAAAGCTTCCTCACTTTTTCTCCCTATTGAAGAAGTACTTAATTGCCAAGAAACCAAACTTCAGTAAACAGCAACAAATACACAATACACAGACACTGCTTACAAAAGAACCATGGAAATCATCAAGTATTTCAAGGTTGTGACTTGTAGAAACTTTAAAATTTCACACACAGATGTTCTCTCCTGACAGTAAATTTGCCCTTTCCAAAGTGGTATGCAATTAAAGGCAATGATTTTCTCTTTCTGACAGCAATATAACCAGCTAAACTGTGCACCTTCCTCTCCCCCCAGCATGAGAAGATCAGCAAGTCAAAGGTGAAGAGAGAAGTAGTAGCTAATTTTATTAGGAGTCCTATGTAATCTAGAAACGTTGGCTGAAAAGGAGATGTGCAAGTGTCACCTCCAGCCTTGGGACAACAGAAACACTCAATAATTTCAATCATGACTTTGGCCAGCTGGATCTTGTAGGATGGACATTCCACAACCAATCCCAGAAACATGTTCTTCAGTATGGAAGAAAAAAAAAGTAGATTATCAATGAGCACTGAAGGAAAAAATCATTAGGTTTCCACCAAAAGCATCAGAAGCCTTATGGGGCAGCAGGCTCTTATTTTAAATGTGAAGTGGCACCTTGCCACAGACTGGCTTCCTAATAATTGGCAATATGGAAGGTTGTGTTTTTCCCATCATTTTCCAACCTCTTTCCTCTGCTTCCTTGCTTGATTAGCACCAGCAAAACCATCCACATCCCCTTCACCAAAAGCAGTTACAAGTGCATGGAAGAAAGCTCTTTTCCTAATGTTGCAATCGAGTTCTTCCAAGTTGCCTCTTACAATTATATGGGAAAACCCTTTTTCTGCAGTAGCCATAGGTGAACTAGTTCACATGTTGCTATTTGATTAAACAAGATGTTTGTATACATGTATAGGTATCAATGCAAGCAAATTTCCTGATATATATCATTCTATCTCCTGTATCAGTTAAATACTCAAAAATTTAAAACTTCACAATTCAATAGGTGATCACTTCCAAGGGAAGGTCTCCTCTGACACTCAGTTTTAACAGCTAATTCTTACTCCCCTGCTCTGTGAAGTAATTGTGTTAACAATGTTACCCGAGATAATCCAGGTTATTTAATCAATCTTGATAACTGATTCTTATTTTAATGTATTCTCATTAACCTCACACTGCACAAGTTGAGTGAAGCTTCTACCCCCTGGCAATCCAAGATGCTCTACGAGCTCCCCTTTGACCTTTCTGATAGCCCTCGATGGAGTGACATAACACAGGAGTTCACTTTCCAGTATCACACCACCTTAACGTTAAAGCACAGAAACCCACATTGACAAAATTCAAAATTTCCTGAATGCAATGTTTCAAGTGATTAAAGACCTGGAGATTTTGGGTTGTTGCTCTGCTGGCATGTAACACGCTCCTAATGCACTTTGCTAACGGGAAGAGAAACTCAGCTGCTACACAGCAAAATGCTCCAGTCCCACATGCAGCACACACAGTCCAAGCTGTGACTGACCCACGTGTTAACCTCAAAGAATGAAATTTTGGGCCTTGCTCTTTTAAGATGTAGGACTAACACTCTGTAATTCATTGTTTAACTGAAGAATGTATACAGGTTGGTATAGCAATGGCTAATCCATATTCCTACAGCTGAATACTTTACTCGAAATTATTACTTTCACAATGGACTTGGATTTGCATCTCCTCAGAATGTACAGCACAGGACACTGCAGCTGTAGATTCACTCAGCTGCAGCTTCTCAGTTTGTGCCTGTGCCCTGGCCACTTGCACTATCAAAGCAGGCAAGCAACCCTTGGGGGATCCCTGCACTGCTGATAACGGAGCCGCTCTGCAGAATTGGCAATTGGAGATGAGCAGTCGTAGATGAAAGAGTCACACGATCTCACAAGAAGTCCCTGAAGCAATTGCATCTCTTGAAAATGGGATTTCAAACCCAAAAGCAGTGTGGGGAGCAGCCACATTCCCCCATGGTGAACACCTGTAGTTCTGTGCACGGGGTAAAGAGCACAATGACCCCTTCTGGAAGGCACAGTGAGGGAACCCTGCTTGTGCCTGCCCTGTGCCTGCTCAGGTGGACAGTGAGGTTATTTACTGGGCAGGGTAATTCTTTTTTTCTGCAATTTCTACATGTCCATAGAGGGCAGCTGGCTAAATTTGCAACAGAACTTTTTATACAGAGGAAGAAATATATGTATGATGAATTATGTGGAGCTTCGTACTCCACAGGAGAATTCTGAAGACAAATCAGAGCATATTATTAGTATGTCATTTATTTTATGAACATTTGGTGCACAAATATCTATATGCCTACACCCACTCAACAACAGGAGGGGAAAAAAGGCAGTTCTATTGCACAGTTTGTCATTATTTCTGTGCTGGAGAGAAACCTCAGTAAGCATGTTTCTCCAGCTATTTACAGCCCCCTTTATCTTTCCCATACACTGGTGTTCCCTGTCCCTACTGAACACACACAGCCAAACATTACTGGGTACAGAGGACACAAGCCAAAGCACCAGGAGCCAGAGCTATTACTTTCTCAAGTTCAGAGTGTAGAATTTACCCAGGCCAGGGTGCTCAGGGAACAGTCAGAAGAGAGCAGGATGATAGATGAATCTGGACTGAGCAATCCTTTACTCCACAAATAGCTCTTGCTAATACAGGAGCATAGGAACGATCAGCTCTTCCCCAGAGGCCGCCCTGTCCCCCAACAAACAAAGCTATGGAATCTGACACGACAAATATTGATTTCCCCGGGGGAATTTCTTTTCCCAACACAAGAGAAGTATTATCTCAAATGAGCAATCAAACTGCAGCAGCAGTTTGCATTTAAAGACATTTAAAATTATTATACTGTAGTGCATACAATATGTAAACAACCAGGTCAGCCTAAGTGCAACATGTATTTACATGCTGTCCTTAAATGCACGAGATGTGTTGCCATATTTAATTATTTCTGAACCAACACAGTTTTAAATTATTTTTTCAGTTTATTTTGGTTTAATTTACTAAAGGCACAATCCAAAGCCTTTTCACAGAAAGGAAAAATTCCCAACACACTAGAGTTGACTTAAGATATGTTCTCAGAAATCCTGCTTATCACATCAATACTGTAGATCTTCTCTGCTGTTGTTTAGTGCCACTTCACTCACATAAAGTTAATCTAGGTAAATTTTCCATAATTTATTTTACTATTTGAAAGAATTTATAGCCTATTTGCCTGTTTCATCAGTCAGTGGTATAGATCTCCCAGACTTGAGACTAGTATTTGACCCATATTCAACTGACTTTAATAACGTCAAGTTACCCAAACTTGAAAAGGAATTAGAAGTGGATTATAAATGGATATATCTATTCCATCTAAGAACACATACTCAAGATTCATCCTATGGTTTCAACATGAGTATATCAAAACAATAACATGAAATAACATGGAAACCAGCAAATTTATTTCTGAAGTGGTATATACAGCACTCTGACATTCCTCTGATGAATAAAGGACATCTACTAATAATCCCCTCCTAATTCACTCCATTAACTCATTGTCTATTTGCACAATTTATTTGATCCACCTGCTCAGGGCAAAGAGTGATTTCTGTAATCAAAGGTAACCTTAAGATGATACAAGTTAATTTTCTGTGTCATCTGATTAACTTCCAGTCGTACATACACTTTTTCACTGTTACAGCACATTCTACATTAGTTTTATAGAAGAAAACTGTTCATCTACAGGAAGAGCAAAACGAAACCAAAGCAGAATTTTTGCTTTCATAACAATCAGTTGGGGAAAAAAAAATTTAAAATTCTCTAAACCCAAAAACTTGCTATCCTGAAATGTCCTTTTGTATCAAGATGATTCAGGAACAATTTCTTCTTAGGTAATAATTCAAGTGAGGAAGGAGAATAATACAATGCTTAAACTCAAACTCACAATGTCAACTTCTACCTCAAAATCTCTATTCCAGATTAGAGCACTTGAACACTTTATCTTACAGACATGACTTCTCACAAAGAAATTTCTAAACTTCAAGATTGATCTACCAATCCTAGACCAAAAAAAAGGAAAGGGATGTGATGGTACAGTTCTTGGAAGTGCATTTAGAACACCTCATTATCTCACCTTTGCTGACCCCTTCCTAAGTAAAGAGTCAGATACACAACACAAAACTACCCACAAGGTAAGAGAACACAAAAAGTGACAGCAAACTAAGAAAACATTCAGTAAACTTAACAATTATAGAAATGTAAATAATAAAACTGTGAACTGTTCATTAGATGAGAACAAGCGATTTGGGTTCTATAAAGTCGGGCACTGTTTAAGAACATGTTGCAAGCTCATGGAAAGTCAGAATTCAAACAGAAATTAGGTCATGCTGATTAAAAGAAAAATAAACTAACATGATTTCAATGAGTAGTGAAAGGTACATAACAAATAAAAGAATGTAAAGCCATTCCCAGAGATGCATGTGAGTCAGGGCTAAGAAATTGCATAACCAAGGAAAAAAGAAAAATATGGAAAAATGGACGGCAGAGTTTAGAACATAAAGAGAAATATCTTTAAGAACACGGAATTTATAACTGTGCTGTACATCTGCATATTTTGTGGCAGAAGTATTACTAAAAATAATAATAGAGAAAAAAGCAAAAGTGTTCAATAAGTACTAGACTTCAGGAAAAAGCAAGATGATGCAGTTGGAGGGTAAGGTGCTTTCTACAATTATTAGGGAGAGAAAATTAATCAACAGTTGCTGAAATTAAAGAGATCTCAAAAAGTTGCATCCCAGAATTCTGAAACAGCTCAGCCAAGCAGCAACCAAAGTGTCAGAAAGATTACATTGCTAAGCTGTAAAAACCAAACAAGTAAAAACAATATCCCCAAATTGGGCAAGTCAGCTAATTATATTCTTGTTAGCCTGAAATCAGCCAATGGCAAAATACTGCAATAGTTGATGAATGCCTTTACTAATAAGCAATTAAAATAAGGTAAAACTAATGCCATTTGAGATGAATTTACAGGAAATAAAGTTAGCTATCTAGAATTCAGCTTTTTTTTTTTCCTTTACATTTGAAAGCTTGACTGATAAAAAAGGGTACCTCTTTAAAATGATCCACATTTTCACAAAACAACTTATCCACACAGGACATTTTTGGTTAAGAAACCAGAATAATGTAAGTTTGTCACGATGTACACAAAATGCAATTTTAAAAAATCATTAACAGACCCTAATAAATAACTGTAAATTAGAATCATTTGGTTTTAGATGAACACCGCAGAATTTGGCATTTAATCCCATACTAACATCTTTACTGGCATTTAAAAGGAAATTTCAATCACTGCAGATAAGGCTTGAGTGTCACAGACTGAAGAACGCTCTGGAACACAGTAGGACACCAGTGCTAAGGAAGAAAATCAGTTGAGTGGGAAAGCTGAGCAAAGAGTAGAGGCTTAGCTAAACATCGAGGTGAACAAAAAGCCTGTTGTCATATTTGCATGCAAGAAAGTGCACTGAGAATCAGGAGTTTGGAAGAGTTCTGGAGTCACTGGAATTCATTTCACAGACCTTGCAGCAGAGGTTTAGCATCACTGCTGGACACGCACACAGGAAGATCCCAAGCACACAAATGTTAAATTACCTTCTGCATTTGGCACTGGTACAGCCACAGCTGGAATAAGGCCTCATGCAAGGATTTATAATTTTTTTAATCAGGCAGATATATTGGAGGATATTCAAGCGAGACAAACACAACAAATCAATTAGAAAAGATCCTTTGCCAAAGGGCACAGAACTTCATCTTTCTTATTGAAGGGAAGCTTGAGGAGTGCCTTGAGTGCAAAAGCAGCTACAAGCCACACAGACCTTAACAATTTAGAAACACAAAAGTATAAAAGCTTCTACTGATGGAAAATGACAACTATTAAAAGAGATGAGCTCAGAAATGAAGTGCATGTTTTGTTTGGTGCATTTCTCTTAATGAGTACTTACCATTTGGATAAATTACCCAGGGCAGAGATCTTTTATCAAGAGGAATTTTAACAAATAAAGATAAGATGATCTGAAAGATCTAATCAGAACATAAATTAATTTGGGAAAGTCATATGGCTTTGTCCAGTGACTGTGGAAGCCACACTAAGGTGACCGCCCTGGTGTCTGCCCCTCGACAGAATTAGTTCTTTTGAGCACTGTTAGTGCTGCACATTGCAGGTTCACCCATAGTTTGGTGGGGTTTATGTCATGATAATGAACACTGAGCAGACAGGTGTGATAGGGGACTGAGGAAATGAGGTAATTTGTAATTATAATTAAATGTAAGTTTAATTTCTATAACACCTTTGATTCTGTTATGAATGCTGGTCCAGCACCTACATAATAACCCACATTAATCAACATTATCTTTGTATCTTTTTTAAAACTTGGTATGCAGCCTCTTTTCTCAGTGCCAGTAAAGCCTGCCACCACAAGCAGAAAAAGAGTGATTTACATTTACTTTCAAAATCGAACTTAAAGAGTTTAGGATGACTGCTGGAAGGCTGGTCATCAATAATCACATATGTTTATATCTGCAATCAGGTACAAAACTAAATTTTAAAAGCTGATTACAGTGTAAACAATACTTAAAACTAAGCACAATATTTTGGTTTGTAAATTAGCAAACAAACATTTGGCTTTTTCTCTCTTCAGTCCCTTCTTCCAAAATTATTTAGTTTGAACTGGGCTAAGCTTATTCCAGAGAAAACAAACAAGGCAGATGGTTAAATGTCTGTATGGTCTGGAATTCCATCAACTTACCAGCTACCAAATCCCCATTAGGTACAAAGGCTTGTCAGCAGTACCAGAGAAATTAATTAATCCTTGGAGAGTTCTGGGAACCAGCACATGGAGCAGTGGCCTTTCATGTCCAGGGGTCTTTTTCAAGGTGAGGTTTCCAGTGAAATTCATACAACGTGTATCTAAATTTTCAGATCAATTCAGCTGCTGCTGCCACCACCATATGTTTGTATGCAGAAGAAAGTGATGCTTCTGGAGTTTGGAGACTGATTCAGAAATGTACTTATGCACAGGGTTTCTTTTTTATTGGAAAGGAATAACAAAAGGCCATTCCTATTCCAGACAACTCTCAAAGGGGTGCTGAAGCTCCTGATGAATTTCAGTGCCAGAAAACCTTTGAAAATTTCAGGGAAGGGCAACTCAGAACAGGAAAGCATAGCATTTTTTTGATCTTTAATGTAGATCAAAGAAGGCTCACTTATATTCCATTACAGCAATAGCTGTATGATTCTGGGGGAAAAAGAAAACAATAAAAGTCTATTTCCTCCAGCTTCTGAAATGCATATCCACATCCTACAGGGCTGGGGCCAGGCCTATTAAAAATCTGATAAAGGTCTCCAGGAATTTCAAGAGAAAGTTACTCTGGAAAAAGCTTTACTACAGGTTTATGCTAGCACATCCTAACCACATCCTACCTCTGGTTAGCATGAAAGGTAGATGCAATTTTAACACTCCTGTATAAGCCAGTGCATTCCAAGGTAAGTCTAACAACTATAAGAGGAAGATCAAGTTTCACATAAGAAAATTAGTCTACATATGGAATCCAGCTCCATTTCACCTGAGAGGAACAAGAAAGTCAGATTTAAACAGAGGTTACTTCCTCCAAATAGCCCAACATTTTTTAAAAAAATATAAAATCCAATTTAAAGGTTATTTATATGGGAGTAATTCTTTCTTTGATTCCAGAGCTGTAACCATCTTTGGCATAAGACACAGTAGTTACACCATCAATCCAGAAAACTGTCATTATTTTCACCTAGCAGTGATCAGCAATAACATATAAGCTTATGGGCTCCAAACCCCAAAAGAGGAACCAGAAGTACCATTACTACATCTGTTGCAAGAAAACAGCATTTAGCAGACTATAGTTTTTCTTGCTTTCTTGTCACCTACCCACTTGCATTCAGCCTTAGGTTTTTGAGGGAAAACTAAACATTCCTCTGGTGCAGAGAGCCATCACCATGTGTGGATCTGCTTTCTCTATGCTCCTTGGGCTGTGGAGATAAAAAAGTCATTTCTCAGCACTACAGCAAAACTAAGGTCCTAGACAAATCAGGAATGCCAGGCAGCAGCTTCAGCAGGAACACTGGGAATAAAAAGAATTTGCCATGTAATTTCACAAGCTGAAGAGGAGGATTCATAACCAGAGGCCCCTGAGTGCCAAATAGCACCTCAGTGAACAGTAAGAGGGAGGTGGGTCTCCCAGAGCCCTGAAAAAGGTTTGCCCCCTTTAGCAGGTGAAACAGCAAAGACTGGTGATCCTAACACAAACACACACACCCCCACAAACCCCACAGGCCTTTAGAATTTACAACAGAACTTTATTAGCCTCCCACTCTAATGATTTCAGAGTTTGGAATTGGAAAGGCCCTTATTTACCATGTCTCACTTTGCCCGAAGAGAACCACTATAATGGTTACAGCATTGTATAAATACCTCTGCTCAAGGCACCTCTTCATTTGTTTAAAAACAGAAGTCTTGTTAAAATGCAGTGCACCTTTTACTACAGGACAGAACATAAAAATAACCCTCTTAGCAGGAGGCCCTGTACTCTTTAGGGATTGAAAAGCAAAGAAAAGAATAATTCAGAAACCTCAGAGTCAGTATTCTGGCCTCTTGGAAAGAGGTTTAAGAGATCAAGAACAAATAAATTAGCAGCCCTTTAGGCAAGACTTGAATTTTGTTCTTATCTATCAAAAGGTGAAAAAAAAAAACAGTAAGAAAATCTATGGAGTGAGCTCTGTTTAATTTATATTTCCACATCACCAAAAATTAGAAAGGCACGACATTCCCGACGGGAGAGGATAAACTTCTAATTATTCATATTTTAAAATTTAAGTATATTGGACCTCAGCCTTGGCTCCAGAACTGGGCAATGCAGATCAACTACAGCAGCACTCAAACTAAATGTTGGGGGGCTTGAATTTTTTATTTTTTAATATAATTGTGTGGGCAGGGGGATGATGTGCAATAAGATGAATGCACTTCTTTACTTTGTTATGTCTGATCTACCCACAGGTCACAGTAAATTCTCTGGAGATCATCAGCAGCTGATACCTAAAGACTCAGCAGCTCAGTGATGCTCAAGCACAACCTCTGTGCAAACCAGTCCTTTGCATCCAAGGGATAAAGAAGGTTTCCCTCCTCTGTACAGAGGAGATTGACACAAGATTGTTACTGGTTTACTTCTTCCTCCAAAATTATGAAATAACGACAACGAATGCAGGACAAGAAGTTAGAAACATACATGTGACACACACAATGATTCCAGTGAAGGAGGAAATTCACTCTGACACAAATTGGGTCAGGGTAAAGACACAAATTATGCTGGTGGGGCTACTCACACAATTTCTTCTTTAATACCTTCTACTGTAGTATTTTTGTGGGCACATCAAAGAACAATACAGGATGATGCTGACAATCCCTCTCACATATAAAAATTTCATTACAGAGGGTTAAAGGCATCATTCTGCATGAGAAACAGGAATTCATAGGGGTTGGCTTTTTTTCCCGACCTGAGGAAACATCTCAGGTTCTTCCTCACAGTGACCCAGTACCACAGTATTGGATTTGTGAGACAAGGTTTTGGTGGGGGGTGGTTTACAAGGGTGGCTTCTGTGAGAAGCTGCCAGAAATGCCCCCCCATCTCCAATGGAGCCAGTGCCAGCTGGCTCCAAGACAGACCCACCACTGGCCAAGGCTGAGCCCATCAGCAACAGTGGCAGAGCCTCTGGGATAACAGATTTAAGGAGGGGAAGAAAACCCTGCAAAACTGCTGCCAGAAAGAAGATTAAGAAGATGTAGGAGAAACAGTTCTGCAGACACCAAGGTCAGAAGGAAGGGGAGGAGGTGCCTGGAGCAGAGATTCCCCTGCAGCAATCTCATGGAAAGCCCCCACTGGAGGAGGGGAAGAGCGTGAGGAGTCCTCCCCCTGCAGAGGATGGAACAGCAGAGACAATGTGTGATGAAGTGACCTCAGCCCCCATTCCCTGTCCCCCTGTGCCACTGAGGGGGAGGAGGGAGAGAAAATCAGCAGTGAAGTAGAGCCTGAGAAGAGAGGGGTGGGGGGAAGGTGGTTTTAAGATTTAGTTTTATTTCTTATTGCTCTCCTCTGGCTTGATTTGAAATAAATTAAACTAATTTCCCCCAGTGGGGTCTGTTTTGCCCATGATGGCAATGAGTGAGTGATCTCTCCCCATCCTTATCTCGATCCACAAGCCTTTTGATGTATTTTCTCTCAGCTGTCCAGCTGAGGGGGAGAGTGATAGAGCAGCTTTGGTGAGTGCCTGGCATCCAGCTAGGGTCAAACCACTGCAGTGACACTGAATACTCTGGCCAGAATTTGTTCTGAAGGCTGCAGATGTGTAATATGATGAAAAATCTGATAAATGGGAAAAGGGGAGGGGGAAGGAAGGTCAGCAGAACACTCTTCTGTGTCAGCCCTGAAACGCTTTACATTCTAATTAGTTCTAAAATATTTCTTGTAAACACTTTTCTATTCCGTTCTGCAAAATGTTCAGCACTACCTTTTATAGAGGTGCCTGTAGCCCACGTCTTCTCTTAAAGAAACACAGTGAAACAAGTTTGATTTTTCATCAGTAAGAACTGCAGAGTTCCTTTCCCTATTGTAGTTACAGTGGTTGGATAGTCTGAGCTGGCTGAGGTGCACCATCATCATTTCCATTTCAAATCACTGTAATACTCTTGCTTGTTTCCCAAGCTAAACTGCTGCACTCTGTTCTGTCTTAATTATGCAGTTGCCAAAGTCTACCTCAGGAATTATAGCACCTTGGAAACCCAGCAGAACTACTTATGCACTTACTGCACAAAAGAGTGCAGAGGTTTGAAAGGATGGTTCTGTATTTCCAGCCTCATGCAAAATCAAGCAGTCTTGGTTATTTTTAATACACATGTATGGAATTGCAAAAGGAGAAGATGTAATAAAACCAAGAGACTAAATTATCCTCTCAGTCCTTACACAAGCAAAATGAATTAGAGTTTTATTTGATTAACAGAAGTAAATTTACATAGAATTTGACCCAAAATTTGTATGGAGGATAACCAGTACCCTAGACCTAGCCAGGGAAAGCTGCCAACAGTGCATCAAGAGCTTTAAACAGAGCCATTACCTACTGCTTATTTCTTTTTCAACCTAGAAAAAGAAACTGCTCACCAGATGCTGAAACCTTCAGCAAAAGAGAATCTATCGTTCCCCCCTCATTACTGAAGTTCACATGAAAAGTACATTCCCCTGACTTCAGTGCAGTCAGATGACTACAGACTAGAAAGAGGAGAAACAGTCCCTATGTTTTATTAAACACTTTAAAAATTGATACAAAGAGTGCTCCAGTAACAAGAGCTGACAGCTTTGATTAACACAGATACATTTCCTTCCTGTCCCTGCATCAGAGTCATTGTAATTTAAAAAATAAACAAAACCTTCTTCATAAAGTTCATGAAACTTCAAAAAACACCTATTTGTAAATTCAGAGCAAACAGAAAATAAACCTAAACCCTTACTCCCCACAAGTCATGCTACATAAAGGGGAAGGGTCTATACCTAGGAAGAAGCCCCTGCACGTATTGTGCAATTAAACACCACGACATTAAGTTCTCAAACAGGTGTCTTGAGTCACTGCACAACATTTAGACAGAAGCAGCAGCGTGATCTCTGCCTCAGACCATCCCCAGCCTGAATCCCACAACAAACAGGCAAGTGGAAGGAAACAAAACATTATTCAACACCATAGTTTGTTTTGCTTAGGAGGCTACAGCCAGAAAGAGCGTCCCCAACAGTCCCCTGTGACATGAAACAAGGTTTCTCGTGTGGTAACAGTATCATCTTGCCCTAAGATCATTCAGGCCTATTTTAGTCACATTTTCTGTTGTTATTTTTCTTCTTTTTTATTAAAGTAGGCAAGAGTAAACAGCTTTAAAATCACATCACCTTGTCTCAGTCAACTGTTTGGCAATGTAACAATATAGTATAGTAGTGTATATTAAAGTTCAAAAGTTAAGACTTCAAAGCAAAACCCATTGAGGAGAATTATTTATAACCTATAAATCAAGCTGCAAGAAAAGCAGTGGTAAGGGTTTCTGGTTGACTGTTGGGGCAGTGGGGCACATAAGGAGACAGCATCATTTAAGTTCTTTAAAATTTATCTTTTAACTTTTAAAATGTCTGTGTTCAGTGCAAATAAAATTACTACTTTCATGGATATACAAATACTGGCTGTGACAGCACTGCTTGTTGAGTCCAGCTGCCAGGGCATGTGGACATGTACACGCTTCCAGACTGGAAACATTCTGCTTTTGAGGGCACAAATTTCCTCTATTACTTAGTGACGACTATTAGTAGTCCAATTCATTTTAGTAGGATTACTACCAGGCTTACCAAAATAGTGACTGTGTGCACCTTTCTCTACTGCCTACAACATCTTGGCAGCACCACAACACAACCAAGATCTGATTTTCCTGGGCTCTTCCGGAAGCAATCTGGGAGAGAATTATTAATAAAAAAAAAATACCACAAAAAAAGACCACAAAACCTTATGCAAAAACTGAAAAGGCTAAGGGAGACCTACAAACTGGGAGGTTTTTTAGATTTTATGTTCAAACTGACTTAGAGTTATGGTATTCTCATAATTTATGCTTCTCCCTTGGATGTAGCTATTAACTGAATGTGTCACTGACCTTGGCTGGATGACAGAGGTAATCATGTCCTGAGGATGAATTGCTCTTGAACAGTTCTTTATTATCAGGCAGGCCTAGGATTTCCTTTAAACACTAGCCATGTCTCTATCTATTCCTCTGGTTTGTTTATTTCAATAAAGCAAGTGTATCTCATTACTAAAGAACATGCAAAAAATCTATTTTATTTCCAGCTTGTTGCACTCCAGAGTACAGATTATCTTCTTGTGCTTTCTTGAAAGAGGCCTGTATGAACATTAATGAGAACTATTGGATTCTTAACACTTCTGCAAAGTGCATTCAACTCATAGGAGCATGTAGGAGGTTTAATCATAGAATTTATTTATTTTTTTAAGTCTGGCCCAAAAATCAAAGTATTAAGCAATCAAACCCAGCTTATTCTATGCCTAGAAAACTGATGTGGTAAACCTTATCAACACCACCTTTCACAACCAGGCAGAACTTGGTTTTGGCACCAGTTAGCCTCTGAATGCCTCAAAATGGGAAGAATCTCCCAGCAGAAACTGTGTCCTTTGCTCCCAGAGGAAGAGAGGACTTCCCAGTATTACAGCTGCACATTTGTCACTTCATGATCCTTGTTCAGGATCCTTGTTAAAGGAGAAGTTTCTGAGCTCCAGACCCAACACTTGCATTGTGTGCCTTTCCCCCCTGTTCTGTCTATATATTGAGAAATAATGCCATGGTGGTTGATATAATCTGTTTACAAACCTACATGCCTGCAACATAGAAAAGCCTTCTCCTGCATATTAGCACAAATTAATTCTGCTACTCTATGTAGAGTGACTTCACATGCATCAAATGTCCCTTCTACCACAGAACAGGATAACAGGAGTTCTTTTGTACACCTGAGGCTGCAAACATTGGCCAAAATTTAGAAAAAACTCACATATTTAGCTATTATCTCTGAGGTGCCATCCACCATGCCTCCAAGAAGGTCATTAGTCTTATAAACCTCTCTATTCTGGGTAAAGTACATCTCACATACACCACCACCCCCAGCCCAGCCTCTCTCGAGTCAAGATGACCAGATTGCAAAGAGGAATCTGGGTTTCTATGGACTTCTGCCTTCATTCACTCCTCTTCAGATTTTAACTCCACAACCTTACTTGCATCCTTTAGTACACAATGAAAAGTAGTTTTTAAGGAGTGAATTGTTTTAATTCAGCTGTTACCATCTCTCCCTCCTAGGAGTGAATCTGCTTTTACCCATCTCAATGATGTTACTCCTTTTCATGACTTTTATTTCGCAATAGGAAGGGGAGGGAATACTTTAAATATAGTCTTCTCAATTTTAGTATGCAGGTTGCTCAATATCATATGCAAATACTTCATAATATATTGATATACTCCACTTAAAGTTCACTTGTCTCAAGGGGCTGAGACAAAAGATTCTTAGGAAACTGGTGCCAAATTCAGAACTGGTTTCCAGTTCTTAGTATTCAAACTAGAATGCTACCATGGAGAAAGATTTTTTTCTGATGATCATTTTAGTTAATGATCTTTACCCAAAGAGCTCTCCATGGACTCATCACCCATTTTGAAGGAGAGTTCCACTCATCCAGACCATTCCTCTCCATAGGACACACTCCCCATTCCCAGTCTCTTCAGCCTGGATCCACACATTTCAGTACTCCAGCCAGGAGAGTGCCCCTCTACATCTTTGTGCTACCAGCAAGATCAAACTCCCACAGTTCTGCCCAAGCTTTCAATCCATCCAGTTTGCTTCCTTTGCTGTACATTTTCATGTATCAGTAGGCAGAAAGAAGAACATCAAATCTGAATTCTTCAGCCAATCTTCAATGACTGAAGAATTCAGCTGCTTTAAAACACAAACCTGTTGAGACATCAAAATCAAACTTACAGAGCTGAAAAGGTTACTTCTTTTCAAACTGCAAGATTCTTACTCTAATAACCTTGTGGGGTAGTGGTCAATTGGAGGTTATTGCAGAACACTGCCCAAAAGTATGTATTTTATAAGACAACAACTGAGACACAAATAGCTTGATGTTGCCTAATGCAAGCAGCAATAATAAAAAACACAAATAGTCAATTTATCTCAAAATTGCCACAGTAAACAAAGCTCGCTCTTGTATATAAACACTTGCAAGTGCAACTGCTTATATTAGACAGTAATTTTAGCCAACTATTCCATATAATTTTCCTGCCTTTAATGAAATTTAACTGCTGGGAATAAGGAGCTACAAGTTGACTCCAAGTTGCCCGAAAGTAAACTGTGAAGAAAAATAAAAATACCACCACCTTGTCTTCAGTAAAAGGTAAAGGGAGACAAAGAAGATATACACTGTTGGTTCAAAACTCTATCAACATCAAGTACCAAATCAAAGTACAGCAGGAAATCCTTACCACACTTTTGAAATACTCTGATAACATTTCCTTTTTTTAAACAAAAGAAGTCATTCAGGTTGAGGATCCTGTATCAAAAGATGAACAGTATTTTTTTAACTTGGGCTACAAATTTTGTGCCAAAAAAAGCTGATTTCTTCAACTCCCCTCATTTTTCTCAGATTATTTTTTAAGAAGAGTCACTACTTAAAGTACATTGTGATCTAAATTTTGTAAACTTACTATTTAACAGAGAACAGACACTCAGCATTTCAGGAAACGCTTTTGCCTCTAACACAGTTTAGAGTTACAACTCTGCTCAGCCCCCTGACAGAACTGGATCACCAACTGCATCATCCAATCCCTTGTTTTCAGCCATAGAATAGAGCTGCCAATGCAGGCAGCCTTCAGCAACACCAAGTGTTGGCCACTGCACACACAGTGAAGTGCAAAATTTGCATTAATGCAAAGATAAATTATCAACTGAGTGCAAGGAGTGAGGACACAAACGTCAACAACACCAGAAAATGGGAATGTTAGAGCCAGAACATTAACCTGCCTGCATTTCACAAATTCTTCATACTTTTGAGATTTTTTTAAAAAGTGACATTGAATACTCTATGGCATTTTCAGAGAACTTTATGGATGCTACATTTCAAACTGCAGGGTAAAACACTTTGGAAAATTAAGAGTAAGTTAAAAGACTAAAAAGAATTCTAGATCACTTACTTTCAGGGGTTACTTTCATCCAAATTATAATGTCAAATCCATTCTTTGGAACTGAAGTTAAATCACACAGATTTACTGAGCAACACCAGAAGAAATATCTATTTCAATATTGGAATACTTCAGTTAATAAACATTTAACATTGATAATTTCTGGCATGCCCATTTCAAATTTCTAATGCAGAGACTCATTTCTGAAGGATGGCCTAATGCAGGACAGCTTTGATGAAAGTCAGAAAGCTCTTACTTTCCAAGTGGTCATCTCTATTTCCAGACCAAATCCTCAAAAATAAATTAGGCAAAATTGCCTTTGATGTCTGCTGAGGGAGAAGCAAGTTTTGTATGAGTAATTAGTGCAAGACCAAAAACAGAGGCCCTGAAAGGAGTCAGTCCTCAGAAAAAGCAGTTTCTAAGCTCTCCAGAGGGCAGAACTGTCAGACTACATGTCTTTCAACAATAAGCTTCATATTCCCTAGGAAACCAAGTGCAAAACAACCTTGCAATGGTAATGAATTGCTGAGATAGAATAACAAGTAGTCAGACATAGCTAATAATAATCTTTCTTCTATGTAAATTGGGGTCCCATCATTCTAAGACAGCACTTCCCAATTCCTTTTTCTTAAATACAAACACCAGTGTCTTTTCTGCAAAGTGAAAAATCAATATTGTACAAGCACCCCAGGCCTAAGCAGTTAATACTTACCTGCAGCTAAAACTATACAAACCTCCCATCTCACCCCAAACCCTCTTCACACAGTGGGACTGTGTAGGTATTTTATCACTCATTCATGGAAGCCATCCCAAAGTGTGGATGGAAATTTTGCCCTCCACTACAATCTGTCTGGAAATTAGGAAAAATGAAGCAACATAATGAGACTTGCACTTTTGGAAACAAAAAAAAAACCAAGAAGAAAATAATAAAATAATAGCAAAGTCTAACTTGCTTTTGGAAATCTCTGATTTACCAACTACAAAACTTCTGCATGTGGAAAAAATAGCTTACACTGTGAATGGTAACAGGCAGCAGGTGATCAACAGTATATGTTTGTGGGGAATGAATGTCCAAACTGAACTTCTAAACTGCCAAGCAGAAACCCTATACTTGCAACTAGTATGAACTGGTTGGAAATTTTGTTAAATCCTGGAACAGAAGTGGCATGTCCTAAATTCTCCAATTCAGAGTCACAGGAGAGAACCACCAATGTGGAGGCTGAAGACATGGTGTGCTTTTGCACATAGGCTGCTGAAATGGGGAAAACCAGACAGGTTGAAGTTGATAAAAAGGGTTCCCAAAAAGAAGCAGTGGTCTCAGAAGAAGTAGGTATATACACTTATATACATATGTGCATTTGCTTCAAGTGCAAGCTACACAATGGACAACTGAAGCTGAGGTGCCAGTTTTGCTAAGAGAAAGATATGAGGAAACATGTTGTAACATGAAAAAAAAACCTGATTAAATTCATAAACTAACAACAGACTTGGTTAATGCACGTAGTCTGTCAGTCTACAGATACAGCAGATAAACAGAAATTGCAATATCTGCTTCCAGAGAAGTAGACATGAAGCCTAATAAGTCTAACCACGAGACTGAATTGGATAAACGTGCTGTTGACCAGTCAGTACCCTTTCCCTGATTCCTCTTAATGACTTTTCAAATCTTAGCAAAAAGATTTGTAGGTTCCTATGGCTTAACAGACAGTGCATGTTTCAACAGCCACAATCTTCATTCTGCTTATTAAAGCAGAAAAAGGAGGGTGGAAAAAGAAAGCAATTTCAGTCAAGTTAACTAAATTCTGAGTCAACTGAAGCACAACTTCATCAGAATTACATGTTAGAGTCTGTAAGAAGCAAGAGCAAAGCAGGGGCAGAGGTTTCAAAATGTTGTTCACCTCCCGCTCAAACCTCTGCTTTCCATGTGAAGAAACTGAAATCCCCAGGCCACTGCAACTCTTCTCCAAGATGAAAAACAGGGAGAAAAATTATTAGTAAACAATCAAGGAGCAAGAATACAGACAAAGAACTAAAATATCTGACATCATTCATTGCTAACTCCATTGAGAGAGAGCAAACATCAGAAGCAAACTGATGGGAGATGCTGGGGAAAGGACCATTAAGACCATGGGCCTGGACCTTTGCTGCATATTCTTCCTGATGGAAGATGTGAGGCACTATGGACATGGGCAGGACACAAATCATTACCCTGAGCAAAACATTAATGCAAGCATCCAACTAATAGCCCACAGCAGTTCAAAGCATAACATCTCAGATAACTGATTATTTTTGAAATCCCCAACCAAAAACATTGCTGGGTAGAAAACAAAGGAAAGGGAAAGCCTTAGATCTGAAAAGAAGTGATGGCATTTTCAAACAGTTAAAGCACAGGAAACATTAGCTAAGGCAAGCTGGACTTGTCCCTCGAGTTGAAGCTGATACACACTGACTTGCTCTCTTCTTAGCTCCACTAACAGGTTATGTTGTTTTTTTCTATACTCTTTTTTTTCCTAGCGATCAAAAGAGATCTACAGGGAGCAATAACTCATCAGATGTGCAAGCAATCATGGTTAATACTAAAATTCCTGCATTCCTAGGAGCAGACATAGCATAAGACACAGATAATGCCTATTTAAGGCCAGGATAGGTGGAGATTGAAATTTTAATAAGGTGCAACTGTTCAATCCAGAGACAAGAGGAGTGAAAGAAATGCAGGTAGCCCAGATATGCACCATTTAACTTCAGGCATCTCTTATTCAGTTCTCAATGAAGAGACAGATGTGCAAGCAGCACATAATTTAGGTTAGAAGCTTATTGTCAACACAATGTAGTTTTAAAAAGGCAAGATGCTGAACCACTTAGAGGTAGAAGATGAAAAGGAAACTTGCTGGTTGTTAAACTCCAGTGAGGCTGAGAGAGCAAAGATCGTGATCAACAGGGAATGACAGCAAGTTTAATAAAAACAGGACAACAATGGGAATTCTGAGATGACAGTGAAAGGAAAGTTTGCTTAAAGGCAGACAAAAACACATTCAAAGAGATGATTTAATACTTATTTTCACGGCACAGTCAACACATCTGAACTTCAGCCTTAAAACTTTAATATTTTTCCCATACTTAACAATAAATATTTCCTTGTCCACAAAAGGAAACGTAATCAGTGGTACTTTCCCCTAACAAGATAACACCTCACAATAACAATTATATTGATTATCTGATTCCAATTAGCTTTGCAGAACAAAGCCTTGGCCAGGAATGCATAATTCTCACCCCTCTGTCATGGTTTATTATGTACCAAGACAATGACTGACCTGGGGGAGGGAGCTCTCTGGTGCCAGTCTTTCAGGTACATTTAACAACCACCCGGCTTCTTCTCCTCAAAAACACACAGTGACTGGATAATTAAACCTTATGCTATGTTTGCTGACTGACTGGGTTTTCCAGGCCCACTTCCATGTTGCTCCTCCTGCAAAAGCAGGGATAAAAGCCAGCCTACATGAGCAAACTGCTGAACTGCTGCACTGTCAGAAACACCATCCTCTCTGGCAGCAAAATCTTCATAAAAGAGACACAGGAGAAATGAACTCTGATAAATCACCATTTTCAGACCTAATTTTTTTTACAGCTAGAACACAGATGAAACAATGCTTCCAGTGCATGAGAAAAAGCAGCTTCTCACTGTGTCTGTTCCACCTTCTTCTCACTATTTACCCATTACAAAAACACCAAAACCACTCAATAACCCAGAATACCTTCACCACCAGCTTAGTGCAGGATCCTGAAGAAGGGAGATTCCTGGGCCAAAATCTAGACAGCTTGGCACTATCCTTCTGGCATATTCCACTGTGAGAAATTCTCCACAAAATAATTATAGCCAATGTCAACAAATAAATCCAGCAGCAACAAAGGGTAAAATGCAAATGATGTTTGTAATTAACCACTTGTTCTGAAATTACTAATATAATTTCATTTTGTAGATTCATTAATAGAAAATTAAACCAATTATTTTTATTGCTGTACCATAGTTTGTGCTGTGTGCATTATAATAGCTAAATAGCATTGATAAAACTACTACACTGCTATGCAGAATGTAATTAGTATCCCATTTTGCATATGCAATTGCCACAATACTATAATAAAGAATTAACTGATAAACAAGATTCAGGATACAACCATTTGCCCTCTTTCCAATCGTTATATTTCCTAATGAAATGGCATTGCTCAATTCAGCTTTTAAATATCTTAACAGAGAATAATGAACTTGAGATGTTCTGGAAAGCAGACCAGGGAACACTGTGATGATAACAGCACTGTGTTCCCATGACAAGAATGAACTAGTAAAGTCTGGGACATTAAAAAAAAATACATTGTATGATAAGAAAAACACCGTGCTTATGCTATATTAAGTTTTTTCATTCTCCTTTCTGTGTATGTGTCTTATTTCCAATGCATCTTAGTTAAGTATTTGGGCTTTACTTCATTATTCCACAAAGTCATAAAGTGGAGAAAACCAAGACCAAACTTTACTGCAAAATGACTCATTCCTGAATTCCTACTTTCCATTTTTTAATTGATTCTAATAAAGTTTGCCTGTGGGCACTGAACACAAGTAAAAATACCATGAAACACGCAGGCTTGCAGAGAATTGGTAGTTCACCACAATTTCATTTTCACAACAAAAAAAGGACAGTACAAATTAGGAGGGAGAACCCTGGAGATACCCACAGTCTCATATACTTTGAGAATGACTTGAAAAACAAGTTACAATATACTGAGGGCTGGCAGCATGAGGCACAAAATAGAAAAGGTTACTCAAATTACACCCTATACAAATGGCACCACATGAATTCTGCTGTCTTAAAAAATTGTTGTGTTTTTTTTTTTCTTAACTCACTGCTATATCAACACATTTACCTGGATTTCATTTCTGCCACTCAGGAATCACTGAAGTCCTATGTCAAACTCCCTTCCTGCTGTAACCAAAGACATCATTTTACCCTGGCTATGCCTTTTTTTTTTTCTTCTTTCTGTTAGTGTTTGGGATAATATTTTTACAGAAGTATATTACTTCTGGAGGTGTGTTCATCTCACCAAGTGACACACTTGCAATGCTTTTGTATTTTATTCTTCTATTTCCCTCTCCTCTAGAAGCAGCCTATCCAAACAGGGTGTGCAGGGGAAAAGACGGGTCATTGAAAAAAGTCCCAGAATGGCTCAAAGGCCTCAAGTGCACACAGGATTTTGCTACATTACTTCAAATCACAGTCCTCAACTGTCATAGGCTGAACTACATCAAGATCTAGAAAAGCACTGAACAAACTCTTCCATACTTTCTTCACGGTATCTCCCCATGCTGTTAAATTGGAGCTCACAGTTGCTGTGGGTAAGTGCCATCTATCCATGCTCTTCACAGGTACAGATCTTCTGTAAACTAGAAACATATACATGAAAAGAAAGGAAACCCCTATTTCCAGAATATACCACTTGATACTAAAAGCAAAAGCTTCTGTCACTACTTAAGGAAGAAACAGATTGGTAGAGACAAAAATCAAGCCAGGAATCACAGAACAACAGCTACTTTTGGTTACAGTTCAAATTCCTTACTTTGTCATTAAACCAACTAAAACTCTGCATGATTAATTAATCCAAGTTTTTCCAACTTGAATAGCTGCACATAAAGATTAGGTTCTCAAAATCTTTAACCTATCACTAAAAATTGAAGAGCATTACAAAAAAACCCCAAACAGTCACTAATTCACTGTGATATGCTGAGAGATCACCCTCTGCTCTTGTGGCAGCAGCATTTTTTAAACAGGGCTCTCATTAAAACTCCCAAAGCACTGTTGTTCCACAAGTCTTACATACAGAGGATAGACTTGAGAATATTCCCTCCCAAAAAAACTGAAGTTGGTTTTAGAACTGAAGCTCACCAGTAACACACTGAGAAAAGCAATGCCACCACACTGCAAGTTTTTCTCATCTTCAAAATGCTTTACAATATTAAGCTGGCATCATTATCCCTTTTTTATTGAACAAGGCACAAAGGATAAGTAACATGGCAAATGTCTTAACAGTGAAATTGCTGGCGACAGAATTTAGATATGACATCCTGTTCCTTATCCTCCTTGCAAGGCTACACAGCTTCACATTTATCCTATTATTTACATGAAAATACAAAGCCTACTCGCATTAGAATATCTTTGTGCCAAAGGAAAGTTAAAATGTATTAAAAATACCACGACAGCAGCCAGTAAAACCTTCATTGAACAGCTTCTAGTACACACCAACATCTCAAGCTGGCCTGTAAAATTAATTCCTTGTTCTTTTTAGATGAACTTATCTAGAACCAGAACTAGGGTTAAGACATTTAAAAAGAAGAATTGCAATGTCGTATTTTATACTTAACTGACACCATGTCTGTCCTGGACATAGAACTCAAATACTGACTAGCTCCCAGCACAGGAACTTGTAACATCTAAAACCTACCTGCTTTTAAAACATTTTGGAAGGAAAACATAGGTATCTTCCAAGGAATTAGAACAGTGGCTCTTTATTCACAGCACTTTCATTTTGTACCATCAGATTAATCCCAAGAGCAATTTCACTCATTAGAATGGGTTTGGCTGATTATCTTTGACCTGAGCTCTACTACTGCCACACTGCTGCTGTTGATTTGTTAATTAAAAGTGCAAGTCCATCAAACCAGTCAGAAAATGAAAAATCTCTTCAGAAATGGTAGTCTCTATTGCTGCTCATTTTTGCATGCCTAAAGCCAGCTTAGTACACAGGAGAGCAAACTATAAAGGACAATTTCTTTCTTTATGCAAAAGCAATGAGCGATGAGTAATAAAAGGTATCAATTATTCACATTGCTTCCCAGCAGTTTAGAATTTCAAGAGGAAAAAAAAAAAGAGAGATAAGAAGCTATATTGCTTTTGAGTAAAAGGCAAAAATTATTTGGTGAAATGCAGATATCTCTGTATAGAGTATTTGGCTAAATACATTTGGAAACAAGAAAAATATACTCATGGCATATTTTTGGTTTTCTTACTCAATTTCTTAATAATGTGGATTTTTTTGCCAAAGTATAATTTCCAGAATTGAAAACTAAGATCAGAGAAGGCACTGAATAGCTCAGACTTGGCATTATCAAGCCAAAAAATATTGTCTTGAAAGAGCTTATGCATCTGGGAATGCTTAGAAATCCCAGCTGGCCCTTTGCCTCCTTGGCTGGAGTCAGCTGTACTCACACCCCACCAGCTGAACATCTGAAGGACAGTGGCTTCCACAGGTGTGGGGCTTGACTTCAGTTTATGGATGTTGAAAACATGGTATATATTGGACAAAGGCAGCTCCTTGTGGGTTTTAGGGTTTTGAGGGGCGTCAGAGGGGGTTGGTTTTTATTTTGTTTTAGAGAAAGAGGTAAGAAACAGTAATGAAAGGAACGGGAAAACTGGAAGTGTCCAAAACGTTTCAAAATGTTTCTTTACTCTCAGTGAGTAAACCAATGAAGTAAACCTCTGCACAGGAATGCAGATTGTACATGTGAGAGTCAGGGTTAGTATTAAGAGTTAATGAAATAAGCCAAAGAATAAAAACACTGCCACAGTCATGGTTATGGTGCTACGTGGTTTGCAAGAGCTGAAAAGCAAAGACATATTAGCTTTCTAAGCCTTAAAAAGGTAACCACCCTACACATCAGGCACTTGATAAATTTGTCCATTTTAGCTCTTCTTAACAGAAGGGACTCAGTAAAAGACTGACTTCTGTTTTCTTCTTTCCCCAAACTCCTTAAATTCTTACATTACAGTGGTTCAGGACATTGATAGAACCACATATATTTCTAAATAATAAAATGGCATTTTCTTAATGAATTCAAGAGGGAAAAAAGGATATCAAGAGTTTATGAAGTGTTTAAACATAAAACCAAGGAATTATAGATAAAGTTCCAAACCATTAATCCATTATATACTGTGAATTGGACAACCCTGGTGAGATATCATTTCCAGAAATGAATCGAGCAAAGCCATCAGCAAATAGTTAACACTCTGAACCTCTGAAACACTCCTTGATTCAATTCAAGCTGCAAACCTCTATGTTTAGAAGCTAATTTACACTGGAATCTTCAATTTAATCATCTCTTCTCATGCATTTGAAAAAGGATGACTTTACTTCACATAGTCTAAATTAACTTTGAAATTTCACTACACATAGTAATATAATATCTAGTCAGATATGCTGATCTTACCTTGAAATAAATTAATTGCTTGATTCCTCCTCTTAATATTATCCTGATGCTGATAAAGTTTCCCTAGGCAGCATTATGAGCTGCTCTGGTTTTTGTTCAAATAGGTTAGAATGTATATAAAACCACACAAAGATCAGCAGTAGTAGGGAAACAAATTTTAGATAGGAGGCAAAAAAAGATAGAAGGGAGATAATTTTCTGTTTGATCAGAAGTTCACTGATTTCAAAATAAGTAAACTGAAGGCCACTGAACTAAACAATAAAAAAAAAGTTGTATTTGCAAAGTGAGGGTAATGTTGAATTTCCCTTTTGTTGGTGTTGTTGTTACTTTGAAGTAAATAAAATTTCTACCTGTGCCATTATTTACATCACACTTACTGCAAGAAGTCTACCAAAGTGATTAGCTATTTATTTCCACAAGTGCTCTGAAGAATCCTCTGGAAGGGAAAATTCTGAGGAGTCTAGATGTTCAGGCAGCAAATAAAGTGGGAAGTTTATGCTTTTCTCTTCCTCAAGAAACAAATTCTGCAATCAGTTACAAAGAAGAAAAAACCCATAATCAATATGAAGAGAGCCTTCCTATGCTTCAGACTATGAAGGCAGATGTGTTTCTTGATAAGAGTCCTCTAGTTCAGGAAGAAAAATGTCAAGTATTAGCATGATCTAGTGGGTTTATTCTTGTTCAACATTTAGAAAACAGCAAGTTCTTTGATCCTCCTAAGCCAAAGTCCTGACCTTCACAGAGCCACAAAGCTGTCAGGCCCTCTCTTAAGAAAGTAAATCAGTTTGACATTAGAATACATTATTTTTAGTTAACATACTAAAGATTTTAACTAGTTTATCCTCCCCATGCTGGGCTGTACCAATCCACAGGAGTTCATAACAAGGATCTTTCCACAGAACAGGATCATTTTCTAAAGACTAAGAAATTTTCCAAAAGGAAACTCTGTAGAAGAACATTTAAAAAAGAAGTTGCTTTACAGGTGTGAGAACTGTTAATTTAAATCTAGAGTGGGAAATTGTCCATGCAGTAGAATCACACGCTTTTTGGCAAACTGGAATAACCATGTTGTGGTATCTCCACCAGTCCACAGGTTGAAGCAAAGTTTTGCTAATCCTACAGGATATTCTGCCATTAAAGAATAAGCAAATGAAATGAATTCCCAATTTTTTTTACAGCATGTTCATATTATTATAGTCTCACTTATTTCTCCCAAATTAGTAACCAAAATGTTGAGATCTGACACTGGATTCTTAAATACACATTCCACAAAATTCAGCTATATATTGATATTATCCCTACACAACTTAAACAAGTTTTAACCGAAATAGCATTTGCACTTTTCACCTTTCATAAGAACTGCATGGTTTTTTATTTACAGTCCTATACTATTTCTTATTCTTTACACTGCAAAGGCCATTTGGCAGAGCACGCCTTTATTTACACCACAATACAAAACAGTAGCTGAATGTATCAAGTCCTTTGTGATGCATTTACACACTCAATAAGCAAAACAGTAACATTATCTGTAGATACAAAAAGATACCTAATATTGTAATTTTTTTCCAACACAAATGAACTAATGCCCACTACTCAAAGATGCTAATTCACTCCACAGTGTAGCACTGAAGAGTATCATATAAAATGTTTTCATTTTTTCTTTCAATTGCAAAAACGAAAAAAGGTTATTGCCTACCTATAAAACCACTTCTCTTCTGCCTCTTACGTTTAGTAAACTTGCAGGAATCACTCAGTTTGTTATACAGCCTGAAAGGAGTATATTGAGATTTTTCACAAGCAATTAAGGTCACTTAATTGCTCAATACATTCCTTTCCATTTGATAGCTTGCACCGTAGCAGATATTTAACTCATCATTTATAAACTTCCTGCTTACTAAGCCAGGCTGAAGATTTCCAACATACTCATTTTATCCCTTTTAGTTTTAAAGTTACACGAAAAACTTCAATGTAAATATTTATTCTTTGAGACACATTTATCTCACACACAGAAGCCTTTATGTACAAATTAGTTTTTGGCCCTGAATAGAGGCAAACTGCAAGGTGTCCACTTCTCTACTTGGAGAGGAGTCAAAGGCTCTCCAGCCAACCTCAGCACACATCCCCCCTGAGCTCCACCACAGAGACAAAGAGCCAGGAACAACCCAGGACAGGAGGAATGCTCCAAGGGGATGGCCAAACCTGGCTGCTCACTCAAAACACCACATTTATCAGCATAATTCAGCTCACAGGGAAATAAATTGGAGTCCCCCCTCTTCTGAGCCACAGCCAGCAGCAGCTCACCAGGCAGGGAAAGGACTGAACGGGAACTCAGGTCAGCCTGCAGCAGCAGCAGGGAGGAGGAAACCACCACTCCTGGTTCCAGCCAACCATGAAGACATTTAAGATCTACCTACACCTCTTTCAGAACAGCAAAGTTGTGTTTAATTAGCTGTAACATTAATAAAAACATCAGAATCTATAACTTTCATGCCATTGGCAAACTGACCTCTGTGGCCTTGTTTTTACTATTAATAATAAAGTAATGATAGTAAATTATAAGTGTTGGTGCATACAGCTCCTTTTTGTGATTAAGTAATTCTAATTGCATTTGATAACAAACATATTTCTGCCTTCAGGAAAAGAAAACAGAACTTATTCAAATAAGTAGATATCTGGCTTGCAATTTAAGGGGGGGGAAGCTTTTAAGGTGATTTCCTAGGAAAAATGTGCAACCAGAAAATTTTTTTAAAAGTGTGAAGGAAAAAGGATAGTAAAATAGGAAGAATATTACTTATGGGAAACATTTATGACAACATGAGTTCTCAAAATAAATGCTATGGGTAACAGATGTAGAAAATTCAAATACATGTGAACTATTAGTATTTGGCAAGTCACAGAAAGTGAAAGGTTCACGTGAAAGAGTTATTTCCAAAATGGATTCCTACTCCACAGCCTTTCCTGTATGCAGGAACTCAATTTTATAGGTATAGCAACAATGTGAGTAATGACCCTTGGTGTTAGAATTTAACATGTCCTTCATGCAAATACAATCATGCCTTGGTTCTTTTGTAGTAGAACAGCAAGCAGGTTGTAGAATTGGGGGGGGGGAAGGCAAAAGGTGATGTGTGGAAACTACACAATGAAATAATTTCATTGTAATATTGAGTGGATTACAAAATGAACACAAGATAATACTGACAGAAGAGTCTAGCAAGCCTTGAACCATCAATTCACTTAAATTGCCCTCATTGAAAAAAAAAAGAAAAATGTTTCAAAAGAAATTAAATTATATTATTTAATCTGCTCAGCAACAGCTTAAACCCTGGGAAATAATAATCAATTTTAGTAAGAAAATGAGAGGTTTCCTCTTAAAGGGAGAGTGTCAATGAATTTGACCCACAGTTTACACAGAACCACATCAGCTTTGGAAAAATTGAGTAACAGATTTTCTATATTTTAAAAAAGTGGAGATTAACAATTAATATAGGAAGTCCTTGGCCTTTCAGTACCTGCAGCACAAACACGGCCACATTCCATCGCTGTGGCAACATCTAAGGAGTGCAGCTACAAAGAAGGGCTCCACAGGAGCCTCTAAAAGGGAATCCTTCTCTGCCTCTGGAATTCCTCTTCCATATTCCCTGTCCTCCCAGACATGCTCTCTCTGCTCAGCTCTGGCACCAGCACATCCTTGAGCCAGACCCAGTGTAAGCTGAATTAGTTCAGGGAGGGGTTCAAGGCCACCAGCGTGGGGAGATCAGAGTAACAACCCCTGCCACTGGTAGGAAGTCGTCAGAACAGTTTAGCTGTCCCAGAGAACTTCCCTTAAATGCAAGTCAATGAATTATTTCAGCTTTCAAACTTCGAGAAATGGAACAGGAAACAAAGTTAAGCACCTGTTATTTTAAAAGTATTTTTTACAACTAATTTTATTTCATCAGTAATGTGGTTTTAAAAAATTCAAGTTAAGCTGTACAGACAAGATTATACCTCTCATGGTACTGAAACACAACAGAGACAGACTGTCCACAGCAGATTACAAAGCTTGTGATCTCAAAGGAATTTTCATTATTTCAGCTGGCCATGAACAACTACAGGATTAGCTCTGAATTTAGGACATTTTCCTTTAGACCAGTCTGCCTTCTACAGATTTTCAAACATCTCTAGAAAAAAAAAAAAAAGAAAAAGAATCAGAACAGAAATCCATTCTCAGATGTTGAGAGTCAGATTTCTGTTCACCCCAAAAGAAAAAAAAGGCTGGAAAACATGTGTTTGTCTCAATCCCAAGCAGCTTTATTGCACTTCATGATAGCAACAGCAACCTTGCTTTTAATCCAAATCCAAGGCTAAACTGCTCCTCAGGCAGAGCACATCCTTAACATCTGTAACATACTCCAGATCTCCTAACTACATGTAATGCAGGATGGTACAGCCTGGTAACATTAAACACTTTTGAGTTGAGATTGAAATGGTATCAAGTTGTTTGTATCAGATCAGGCTTTCTTCTGCAGCAAAACCAGCACAACCCACAAATATGACAGAGAGATGCTACAGCACACATTAAAGAGAGAGGAAAATAATTAACTGGAGACATAAGTTCTATTTTGTTTCTTTTCCAGGAGAGAAAAATAAATATCAGACAAGGATATGCCTCATGGTTGAAGTCTACACATACTGAGAATTAGCCCAAAACTAGCTACTATGTCAAAACTATAAAATAGGCTGCAGATGGGAAGAACAAGTGACCCTTAAACTTTAGTTTAACTGCATATTACAGAAGACAAATTGGACAAGCAAAACAATTTGCTTTGCAGAATTCGCACAAGGAAATGTTATTTGCAGAAAGCTAAACATGTTCTCCCAATATTGCACGGTATTTGGATTAGTCATTATATCAAGAGGTTAAAAAATTAAACATCTTGAAAATCAGTTCCACTTGTTATGAAAAGAAAGTTTCTGAGGAACAATAAGAGAGGCTCCAAATTGAACTTCATCAAAAAAAAAACCAATAAAATTGCTCTAGTATCAAAATTCAAATGGGAAAAGAAATGCAAGATATAAAGGTTCTCAGACTATTTCTTGTAAATTAGAAATACAACCTTGCATGTGTTCTTTGCTGGATATTTTTGTGCAGCAAGGACCAGAAGTACCAGAACATCAGTCATCATCTAACACAAGTTCTGTAAGGATTGTTAAAACTGCTACCTATGATCTATGGTTCCTTTTGAACAGAAAGATAAATTGAAGAAATTAAGAACTGGCTAAAACAAAGTCAGTATTGAAGACTCTGGAAGTTGTAAGGCTGTAGGAAGAAAAAAAAAACCTCCTAGCAGGGATATTTTCAACTTAAATACTCTAAAAAGAAACAAAAGCAGAGCAGAGAGCAGTCAAAACATGAAACAGTTCTCTCAACAAAATTTCATAGTCAAAGCTTGTTGTCATGTTTTTGGACTACATTCAGAAAGTCTTAAGATCTATCTACAATATTAAATCAACTCTCACATCAGAAATTTATTTGTTGTATAGGACTCAAGAACTTGTGGGTCAGCTCCATTCCACATTCCCAACTCCTACTGCCATTTGCCTGATATGCAAACCAAATTGATACTGAAGATGTAAATGTCACAGAATCACAGAATGGTTTGGGTTGGAAGGGACTTTAAAAGATCAATATCTCAAGAGATTTCCCCTCTGCAAGAGGAGATCTCTTCAGGCAGTACTGACATGGTTTCATTTATTTATTCCTATTGAAACTCATTTAGAAAATGATGGAGTTAAGTTCTTAGAACCCTTCAGATTCTTACAAGCATATTTTCTTTTCTTCTTTGAGAATTCCAGGCAAAAATCTAAGCTGCTCTCTGTATCAGCCAGAGTATCCTAAAAACATAATTAAAAAGGACATAAATTCCAGTGCAATGGAAGCTTAGAGGCAAATCTCACTTTGCATGAATTTGCTGATTTATACATCCTGGGGAACATTTCAGAGTATCCTTTGAGCAAGATAAGACTACTTCAAACACACTTGTCCATCTACTCCTCACCCCCATATTGCTGTGCTCCTCCTCCCTGTCACAGTTCAGGCTTGGTTCTCCACCAACACTGACAGGGCTGTTCAGCTCCAGCTCACCTCCCTGAATTCAGCTAAACCTTATCTTTGATACACTTATTTACTGCTGCTGCTCCTCTGAGATGCAGCAGAATTCAGACAGAATGTTTCACAGAGTCCTGAGCCCTTTATTTCAGAAGCTTAGGGGAACACAGAGTACTGCTTCATTTACTAGGTGACCAGAGAGAGCAGTGACCCCATCACTGAGCACCTGCCACGTGTGCCCAGGTACCAGAGGTTGAACACCCAGGTGATGGGACAGGACACGACCACGCCTTTCCTCCAAGAGCAAAAATACATTTCCTGCTTTATTAGTATATCACCATTCTGATAAGGTGCAACTCCAGCCACTACAGCAGGGAATAGTGGTCACCTATCTGTCTTTACAGAAGGGGCCCCAACTCTCCCTGTGACGTGTAACTCATAAAACACAGCACACGACCACGGCACGTTAAACCCGGTGAACTGGAACACCTTTGATGAAGGTCAGCCCTGCTCTCTGCGTGCTGGGCAGTCATTCACAGTGTCCTGCACACCCCAGCCAGCCACAGAGGAAGCTGGTTTATGGCACTCAGAGTTAATGCAGCCCTTCCTCAATTTGTAGCATTGGGGGTATCATCACAACATCTAAGAAAAACCATAAAGGAGCTCAGTACATAATCTCACATGTCCCTTGATCCCTTTTTTCTTTTATATTTACATCCAGTTGAAGAATACTTGAGCACTAATACAGCCATCAAACCCTCTCCTCAACACATGAATTCACAGGTTTTCCAAGGTGTGACCACTGAATCATGTCAGAATTCAGACACTGAATGCCAGCTGCATCACTTTTTGTTAATCCTTTTGTTCCTTTCGCCCAAGGCTAGTATTTCTTTTGATCAATATAAATCTTTTCTGCCATCTTATTTTTGCTGTCACTCTGTGAACTGGATTTATGTATTATGCTGCTGAGCCAATGTCTTCATTTATCCCTGGTGCTGCAGTCCTGTTCCTCCTGACAGGTACCCTGTGAATATATCATTATCAATCTCTCTGATCCTCCCAGGTTTGTACATAAATTCACCTCTCAGGAACTGACTTCCATAAAGTCGTAAGTCCCACCCCATTAAATGCCACCTGCTGCAACAGAGGCTTTACTGGAAAGCAGCACTGCTGAGAGACAGGTTTGTTGTATTCTGTGGTGAAGAGAGACATTCAGCAAAAGTTAAGTGGAGACACCAGGAGTCCAAAACACGGACACTGGAAGCTCCAGCTAATTTTCATGCCCATTCAAAGCGCTATTTAACTTAGTGTAGCATCACTTCCCACTTTATACTAGAACACCTCTTTATACTTTAATAAAAATACAATTAAATATTTATAGAAATAAAAAGTTCTTAATTTTATACACTTAGCATATAGTAACTATAAGACAAATAGTTATAAGTATTTGTGTGTGCAACAGTTCAAGCTCACAAATCTGTGCACGCATACAAACATGGAGCTGAGTCCTTGCCATTCAAAACAGCTGAAAGTTCAAGGGTTTTTTTTCCCTGCACTGCCACCCAGCATTTTTCCACATCAGCTAAACAGAACCCCAGTCTAGAGTCAGGGGGATAAAGGACACAGCTTTCAGAAACACTGTTGTAACTGGGACAGATTCATTGCTGTAATAAACTATAGTAATGCTATCAGAGTATTATCACTCTTCATAGTGCAACACATTTTTCACTAATTCAGAAAACACTTGAAAGTTGGTACCTTTCTGTGCTTTTTCTTCTCCATCTTTCTCTTGTACTCTCCAGAAGATAACATATCAAGTATACAATTATGCAGCCAAAGGAAACAGACCCTGAGAATATTTAAATACTAGCACTAATCAAAACTTTTTTTTTCCACTCATCTTACTCTTACTCACTCCTAAATACTACCACTCTTGCATTTTGTTCTCTGGGTAATAAGCTCATATGCAGAAACAAACACACACATATTTTTGTCTGTATTTATACCAGTGTAAGACAAACTGAAATATGCATTTCCTTTCAATCCACCCAGAAGAGGACAAATTCTGTAACAGGAAACAATGTCCTACTCTTTATCATACCACACTGTGCTAACAAAGTAACCTCTACATGGACACTGCCTTCTGGGTTTGGTAATTGAATCCAATATTAGCATTTCAAGCTATTCCTGAGCACCTTCAAACCGGAAAAACTTCCAGAATTACCAATGTCACATTAGACAGCTCAGTTCTTAGCCTTGGCTCAGCCACAAACCCCACCACATTTGTTGATGTGAGCAGTTGATTTTCAGCAGCTTTTCTTACATTTATTCCTTTAGTTTCCTAATTATATCTAATTTCTGAGCAGACAACTGTATTACCATAGCAAATAACGATAATCAGTCCCATACATGAGGATACCAATGTATGTCCTTGTCCCCCTGCCTTGCACGTGTGATTTTCAGAGCTACAGCCCTTCAAGCCATCAGTGAGATCACCAGGATGCCTTCCCACCATCAACAGGGGTTTGGGATGAGGGGTTGTTTGGGGTTTTGATTTGTGGGGTTTGCTGGTTTTTTCAAAGCCAAACATTTTCAAGGTGCATCTCTTCAATTCACCAAACCTTCCGAATCTCACCAAAACGCCAATTTCTTTTTTCACCAAATAAGTTCTGCCAGTGTTCCTGAATGCTTCCTTACATTAAATAAAATCCCTTTTGATTCTTATAGGCCAAGACAACACTATTTAACATGGTAACTGGATGCTTGATCAATATTTCAGAAGGGAAAACAAACACTATAACCGGTAGCTGTGTAGAGTCTATTAATGGTAGGAAATCTCTAAAAGCCAAGTTAGGATAAAATCAACAACTTACAGCTAAAACAGCAGGTAAGTAGATAGTTTAATTACTAAGAATGTCTGTCAAGAAATGTTCTTGTTTACAGCAGCCACTTCTTTTGCCGGGTTTTATCGTTCTTCTTCTTAAAACAATTTATCTTTTTCTGCAAACAACAGTGTGTAGGTGGGTTCGTGGCTGGTTTTGTTTGTCTGTGAACAGCAAATGATAAAGCACTACTTCTGATGCCATTTGATTCTCATTCTCCTGAAAAAAATAATCTCCTTTGTGAACAGAGAGCAGACAGGCCTGTCCCCCCACAAAGACCATTAATATTTATTTATCCTGATAAAACAGAGTAAGTTAATAATTACAGACACGGGCCAATTTGGATCCCATTATCTCCACACTTTTTTGTTTCATTTACTGCACTTTTCCATGATTGTTTGTAACTTGGCAAAGCATAATTCCTTTATTATAACTGTGTTAAAGTACTTTATGTCTTCTCATATGAAGCATGCAAGACAAATAATCTTCACTTATTGCACAGTAATAATATAAAAATGCACTGTCTGGTACACTTCATCGCCTAAATGGATTTAAAAAGGCAGATTTTGTTTTTCCTTGGTCCAAGAATTTCATCACATCTGAATTAAAATGGATTTTCAGAACATCAGATCGTTTCATTTTATTGATGACTATGCCAATAGGCAACAATCTTTAACACTAGATCCTTGTACCATCTCTCTTCTGAAGTTCTAATTAACTGAAAAAGTAAATGTTATTTTAAGGAAATCAGAGACAAATACAGCATTTATTTTCTTCAACATTATATATTATTAAAAAAAACCCTGCAATAATTCAGTAGAATTATTAAGGAGCCTCCCAGTAAAAACCTGTCACAGTGAGAAAACAGTAAATAATAGAGTGCCCATCAAGCCAAGTGAGCCTTCACTCTGCAGTGAAATGCACTCTGCAGCAGGTGTAGATCAAGAGTCACTTTCTGGAGCACGAATGGATGAAAACATACATTTATAAACCCTAATACTTAATAATTCCAGTTTTGTACACTCTCTTCTGCAAAGGGAAGGGTTTAGAAGTCAGCTTTAGCATATTTGTTCTAGTAGCTCCTGCGGTGAATGAAATTTTGACAAATTATAAATATTGAATGTTTGTTGAAACTTCCAATCTTTGGAGATCCTCATTAAAAGCTGAATTATACTACTATTTATTATTCAAGGGGCATAATCAGTGAATGCCTTAACTGTATTTAACATCTAAAACATGCAAGAGTGCCAACAGAAAATAACCATTGGGTTAAATAGGACCTGGTTTAACTATGACTGTAACCAAGACAGTTACAGTGTTAATAATTCAATGGTCGTTGAAAACCAGTCTCTCATGATTGATTTATACAGACTGAAGCAGGCACATGTTTTATGCTACAGGTGGATGTGAGGTCGTAAGAAACCACTTTACAGTCTTCCCAGAAGTACAGTGTCAAAAAGGTCACCTGTGGTAAAGGATCTTTTGGATTAGTCTTTCAAATCAATGCATGAATTAAAGGCAATTTACATATAAATGGGCTAATACTCTGGCTTTGAAATTAGATGAATTTTTAAGAGATTTAAGAAACAGCAGAAAAGGTCAGTTAGGCATTAAGTATACATAATGCAATTTTTAAAAACTGCTTGTCTTGGAACTACATGTTTCTGGTTTATTAATATTTTGTATTCACAGCCTGTTGTGCTCAGAAAGGTGCTACCAACTATTTGTGAGCTACTGCAGAAAAACAATTCATGCCTGAGACATCAGATTTCAGGCACGGTCTAAAACTTAGAAAGTGAAATTTTATTAACGTATTTTGAAAGCATTTTTGTTTTGATAAGGCAAGACTAAGGAGCTTTAGTCAAAGTCAGTGAAGATTAATATATACCGGAAAAACCAACAACTGAATCCTAGGGATACTTCTTATATGACTTTTTATTTTCTCCCTCATACAAATCAAGGCTCCAGTATGGATTTGTTGCTCTCCCCTTAGACCTTTATGGCAAGAATATCTTATTCATCCCTGTACAGCAGAACCTGCACTGGATTTTATTGTGCCTCACAGCCCAAATGCCTCCCACAGATGAAGGCAAGATCTGACAATTAACCTTTGGGTTTGTGTGTGTCCATATGTGGGTATGTCTAAATAATCTTTTGGAGTCAGAATTTTTCTTCTTCAGCTTCAGAAAGAATCCTTAAATCTACTGTATTATTTAAGGTGGGCATTATTTCCTTAGATATTTGTTTACATTATTGTCTCTTCCCATAAAGGTGCCATAACTAATTCCTAATGCTGCTGCTTTTTCACCACAGCACCCCTTGGTGATGACCCCTTATTTTGCAGAATCAGGAAGTGACAGTGATCTCCCTTTTAGACATATCTGTGTGACTACAGACTGTGTTCAACTTCCCATTCATGGATGGCACAGAACCCAAATACAGTCAGAAAATAGACATTGAAACAAAATACCCTCTTCAAGGGCAAGATCAGACAGACAGACAGATTTAACCAGCCAGGTTAAATCCAGCACTATGTAAATGCAAACTCACAACGTGGTTCAGTCCTGAAGCCGTTTTACTAATGGTACTTCTGCATTCTCTGTGTCTGTGACACTGACCTGATCCTTTGCAAAACTGAGATAAATCACATGCAGTGTATTTAAGTTCTTCCCAACTGGGTTTGGGATAAAAAGAGGGAAATAGTATTACCAGGATAAAATAAAAAAGAAGTAGTGACAGCAAGCTACCAAGCAATGCTGATGCACAGGACTGGCTACTGATGGGACATGAGAAACAGCCAAAGTACTTCTCTAAAACCAAAAAGAAGAAATAATATTTTAAAGCAAAAGGACTGCTTGCTAAAATGCAAGAAGAATTAACTTTTGCTGTGCTGAAAAATATAGGACTTGAGATTCAGTTTTACTTCTCACTATCCTACTCTGATTTAATTGGTAATATATTAAACTAATTTCCCCAAGTCCTGTCTCTTTTGCCCGTGATGGTAATTGGGGAGTGATCTCTTGATGCACTCACTCAGCCTTTCATTATATTGTCTCTGCCCTTCCAGCTGAGCAGGGGGAGTGATGGAGTGGCTTTGATGTGCACCTGACACCCAGCCATGGTCAACCCACCACAGTCCTACAGTATTAAATAATACTGGCTTATTAATAATAGTACTGAAAAAACCAGCATGTGTCACAGACATTAACAACGCTGTTCTATGAAAAGACACAAAACCAATTACAATAAAGTTCATAATCCTCCCATGCAGTTAATTTTTAACATTACAGAATTCTAAAGAAAATATGATTATCTAATCAACCTTGAAGACAGTTTCCTTAGAAAGCCTGTTTTCTATCATACTGTGCAGTGCAAAACTGAATTTTATGTGATAATTATTAAATTGGTCCCTTCCCTTACAGGAAGCAAAAGAAATCAACAGATGCTTGCAATGAGCCCTGCAGCAAAGCACAACTGAAACCAGGAAAATTTTATACTTTGAGTCGATTTCAGAGGATAAACAATGAAGTTGTACAGACAGAAAAAGAACTGAGGCACATAACAGGAGTAATGAAGTAAGGCATAGAAGATACACCACAAACTAACTGTGGGTGAGGGGTAACAGTATTATTAAAACAATTAGTCAGCTAAGTGTTCAAGCAAGCAGTGAGTGCCAGATGACCTCCATCCTACACAAAGTGTACACCTGATGGATCAAATCAGTTCTCAGCTTTCAGCAAAGAACACAACCCCCTTAAGACTCAAGGCAGCTTTGCTTTGGAAAAAAAAAAAAAAACAAGGAAAAAAATATTTTCATTTAAAAATATCCAAGAGAGTCAAAAGAGGGAAGTGCTCTCCAGTAACTTGATAAACAACCTAGGTATTACAGAAAGCACTGACCCCAAAGGAACAGTGGACACCACACATCTAGTTCCTACAAATGTATTACTGCAGGAGAGACTCCTCGTCACAGGAGTCAACTGGGCCATCAAGTATAAAACACAATTTAAGATCACTAAAAAGATCTTCAGCAACAGTTTTAGTGAAGAATTTGAAGACTTTTTATTCTCTTCCGATGGTGAATTCCTTCCTACCGAACCCAAAATAGCTTAAACCAATTACAGATTTACCTTGACAAATTACTGTTCTGTGCAGACACTTTTAAAGCAGGTAGATGATCTTGTACAGAAATTCAGTTGATAAAAAACCCAGATTGCTTTTTTTCCTGTAACTGACTTTTTCTAGTGCACATTATGCCCATAAATGGGGTTCTTTCTTTAGTTGCCAATTATACAGAAACATTTTTTGTGTAAAAGGTACCATGAAAAAACCCTGAACATTTAATCCTATACTACTGTAGGTTTAAATGCAACAAATATAACTTAGTTATACAGTTTTGAATGGTTTCCCATATGAACATGCTGTGAGTCAGATGAACATTATCTATTGCACATATATATATATATGTATATGAGACTGAAAGCACATGTGGAACAGTGCTCACATTTCCAATCACTGCTCGTAAGAAGTATGCAAAAAATAAAGATACACAGATATCACTCAATCATGCAGGTACTGGAAGATCTGGGATTAAAAAAAAAAAACCTCAGAGGAATGAGGTCTAGACTTTTGAAAAATAAATTAACAGCAGATCCTGCCAAGTTACACAGAAATTTTGTAAAAGAACAAAAGGTATTGTTCATAAGGCTATAGAAACTTGTGTCAAATGTAACAACAAAGGGCATGAACTTAAGCTAAGGAAAGGTCACCTTCAAAGGGAATGTTGGAAGAAATGCTTCACACAGTGAATAGTTACGATGGAAAATAACCATTGTGACAAGCTCTGCAACAAGTGATATAAATTTAAGAGATGACAAGCATGTGAAAGACAGTTATTGTGCAAATATAGAAAGAGGGAGAGAGAGAGAGACGTCTGGCCTTTTCCAAAATAGACTTTGCATCCATCCATCCTTAAATCACCCACAGCACATCCCTGTCTGCTCCCTCCCGAGTTCACTAAAACACAAAATTGACACCAAACTGAACTGAAGGATCTAACAAGAAGATCCTGACAGCTGAAATGGGTCTTAGAGATTCCATCTCCAAATGTTATTGCCTGAACTTACTCATTTCAGTGAAGGAATAAATCTTGTCCCATCTATTTCAGAGCCTTCATTCCTCTTGTAATGAGTCTTCCACTTTAACAAGTTTTGATTCAATAATTTGGGTTTTTTAAACCAAACGTATAATCTTAAGTGACTACCCATCAAAAATATACTGAAGTTACTTATTAAAAGACTTAAAAGTTTTATCTTCCATCATCTGGACATTACCCTGAATCCCACATCTTTAAAAGTCAGAAAGAAAATACATTTTTTACCAATTGTACGAAATATCAAGTTGAATACTACTTTTGAATGTTACAGTTATTACCTTTTAAGTTCTGACCAATTGCAGAATAGACAAGGGAAACTGTCCTAATGAAGACAAGCCTCTGAGGAAATCCAGGCTACATTTGGAGTTGTATTCTCAGGAAGGTTCAAAAGGAGCTTGACATCATCTTCATTACACATGCAGGGGCACACACAGACAGTTTCAAAAGTGAAAAATAACTCTCGCCATAAAAAGTCTCACTGACACAAATATAATCAAGTCAAGATGGCTCCAGATGTTCAGTTCTTCATTGAAGGGATCAATAAAATAGCTCAAATTACAAGATTCCATTAAAAATTAACTCAATTTTACCATAGGCATTACAGAAAACAAATTCTACTAACCACAGCCACCTGCTTGCTGAAGAGGGAAAATACCTCTGGAATTAACATTTGTTATTGTCTGTGCCACCAGATTCCACTGTGAGATTGATCTTGGGTTGCATCATTCAATAATGTTGCTAATAAGAACAATTTTTACCATAATTACTGTATTTTAGAAAGCATAAAGAAGTTGAATGGTTCTTTAATGATTTGTGGTGACTTTCACCATAAAGATGACAAGGTATTAGTTTGCCAGATGCCAGATCATGCAATGGATCATTAACGAGAGGGTGTTTTCTGAATACTTCCCAAAGAAATACCAGCTGGTTTGTTCTCAGCAGGCAGATACAGTCACCAGCATCCCTCATCTGATTCACTACCCCGATGTCAAACACAGCACGTATCAAAATCTCCAGTGTTCTCTGTTTCAAAAGCAGTACACTATGTACACTGTCATGCAAAGATCCAATCACAATTTTCAGACTTAAAAAATATTAATAGTGTAGTATTGCTTTTTGAACATATTTAGATGAAGAAAAGAAAAATGTGTTACACAACTGTTCCAGACATACCCCAGTGGTGACCTGGTTATAAGATAAGGAATAGCACATTTTCTGTCTGTCAAGAGAACTTTGAAGATGATCAAGATGGCTGCAGAGTCTCATTTCAGTAGATGACTAACTTTGGGTCACTCCAAAGTGATTTGAACCACCGTGTTTACACATCCCAAACAGAGACTAAAATCAATACACTTGGCTATCTGGAGTTTTCTGTATATTTTAGGCAGGACAGTGTTGATGCTTCCTGACAATCTGCTGCTACTCATCTTACAGGGAGGCACCTGACCCTTGCACACACCTCCAGTGCAGGGACAGTGCTGCCAGTTCTCAGTGTTGCCTTGTTGCACCAGTGAAAACACAAGTCACACTTGCATCACTTTCCAGCCCCTTTCCACGGGAGGAGCAGAATGGGGGCAAAAAAACCCACAACAAAACACACTGAAGGAGAAAAAACCCCACACTATTCTCAGCACTCAGCTGTCTCTTAATCTCCTTTGGGTAGCAAGCTGTCTCTAACAGACTCAGTTTCTTTTTCCTGCCTCTTTCTCACCGAAATTGTGGAGCTGGGATCAGGAAAGATACGTCTGTTTGTTCCTCTCTGTCACTAGAATGAAAATGTCTCCTGCTATTTGGTCAGGTTGGAGTACCCTCCGCTGGACCAGACCTCATTTCTCTGGAATAAAGCACAAGTCATGACAGGAATACAAGAAAAAAAAAAAAAAGATATACACGAAAGAAAAAGAGTACAAATTTAAATTTTGTTGCCCTTTTGCAAGTGACCTCTTTATAAAAGAAAAAAAAACTCTGTCATAGTTAAGGAAGTAGAAATTCCTCAAATACAGCACAACATTAAAGAGCAACTTCTTCTCCCTATCATCAAAAAGCAGTAGTTACTTCCAAGAAGAGTTGATAATGACCATCCACAGCTTTATACCAGAGAAAAGGGATGAATATCACATATGCAATAGCTGCTGGTTATCAGTGAATAATTTAGAACTCATTTAACTAGGTATGTGTCTGCCAATACATCAATTGCTGGAGCTGCTCATTCCAGAGCTAAACTACTCTGTAAGTAGCAATTTCAAAACATTTTTTTACAGAATGCTTAACAATTAATCAAAGTGTATCCGGTGCTTTTCAAATGAACCATTCTTTCCTTTCACATCACAGATTTAATAAAGGCTTTATTCTTAAACTGACTGATGATAATTCTTTGTCTTCATAAAAATATGAATGCACTTTCCTGCAGTATGTACATTTCATGCCATTTGGTGAGTCAAGGTGCAAGCAAACATCTCTGCATATGATCTTATTCATATTTTCAACCTATGGCAGAATAAACCCAGGTCATTTCTGTATGAGCCATTTTACTCAGAGATGATCAAAGAGCTGTAAGATAGCCTCACACAAATTTTGTCCTAATCTATTCACATTCATAGTGGGAATATTATTGAGTTTCTGATCCATTTGCATGCTCAACTAGCCTTGTATTTCTTATCTAATCTCAAACTTTGTTTACATTTCAGTCTGTTCTGTTTAGGCCTAGGGAAAATGAAGAGTATTTCCTCTCTTTGCAATGGTCATTTATGTGCTAAACAACCTCAGTTCTTGGGAATTTGGAGCCTGAGAAGTATTCGAGAGATGACAAACCAAGTGAAACTTCACTTAGATCAGTTCTATATCAGCCAAGAAATTTATTTACAGAGCAGGAACATAATGTACTTCCCCCCCACCTCCGATAGCTGAGACTGCAGATGATTAATTTATGATATACCCAAGGCTTTGATATGTCAATACATTGAATGCCAGCCACATACTCTGTCTCAGGCTTTCCTGGATCTTTTCCATTACTTTCCAGTGCAATTTACCAAAACAAACCCACAATCTTGTCAAAAGAAGGCCACCACAACAAGACCAGTGAAGGGCAAACATATGAACCTTCTTTGCTTCCCAAATCAGAATTATCATGGTAATTTCTAATAAGAAGGAAAGGCAGTTTTATAAAAAGAATTTTCTTTTAGCTTTAAAACCAGTGAGGTTTGCTCCCTGCAAAATTAACAGCTCACTTTTGAAAGGTTTTGATTTCACTAAATAATTTCTCCAGGGAATCACTATTAAGTTACCAGCTCACTATCAGGATCACCTGGGGTTCCATTATTGCCACATGCATTTGAATGGAAAAGACCAAAGGCTTCAATGTCTGGAGATACTCTGGCTTGATGAAACTTTAATTTCAGAATTCTCAAAGGCACACCAGCTGCACAATTCAGCTCCCCATTAAATAACATTAGCTTAGTGAAGAATTAGAAGATGCAGAAGGCTACAGGCAGGAAAGCAGAAGAAAGCAGGAGAACAACATATTTCAGCAGGAAGTCAATCTCTCTCCAGAGGTTGGGCTGTACAGCTGGGTACTCTGTTTACCAAAGCCAAGCCTCTTGGCTTCATAAAATCTGCTTTTGTGATCGGATTAAAAAAATCTTTGCAAGAGCTACAGAGCAATAAAGCTCAACCAGAGATCATGAAACAACCCTCACCCAGCTCTGGCTACTGGGAGTTGGACTGTCCAGCCTAATCTCTTACTCAAAGAGCCTCATATGCAGCCTGTCCCCCAGGTACCTAAAAGTTGTTTTGCATTGCTGGATATATTGTAACCTTTGTGCTTCTTTCTAAAATGTTCAGATGAACAAGACTGTGCTCTCAGTTCAAAGACAATGCATGTAAATTTAGAGACTCACAGGGGTTCCTGTTACATGATTTGCCTGTAAATCAGGGGAGGGGTTTCCCTCCAAGGTGTCTCCAAACAGTTTTTGGATCAGGGCTGAAATGGGTACATGTCACATGGACTTTGTTATTTGTTTCTTTGTTCACTGCTGTCACACCATGTGAAGAAATCACTGATGGGTCTAATTCATGTCTTAGCAAACAGAGCAGTTTATCTGAGTATGTTCATAGGAGAAACACACATCAGGAGGTTGCAGGAGGTTCCTTCTACATTTATTCAATCTTTACTTGAAATAAGAAAACACAACTTAGAGGTCTTTAATACAGAGGGTCACAAAGCTATTCAGTGGAGAAACTCAAATAAGTGTTTGTTGTGTGGGAAGAGGTGTGATCCCATGGGAATCTTACTGAACTCTGTGGAATAGAACTCAGTTTGGGAGGACTCAATTTGTATCTGACTTCTCTTTTTTTCCATACTTTTGCCATAGAACCACCTAAACAAAATCAATAATCATTAATGTTTAGAACATCAATTATCTGCCACCTGTTAGAGAACCAGTTGCCAAATGTCTATTGAATAAATAGTATTGTAATTTGAAAGCATTACTACCCATATGACGTATTTTAGGACAACTATCAAACAACTTCTGCCATAAAGCAAAACCTTGACAAACCTAACATTTCTGTGGTGAGAAGCTTCAACATCATGTCTTTTCATTCAGGTTTTCTTTTAAGCCTCAGCCACAATATTATGAATTCCAGATTTTCATTAGATCCGCTTTAGAACAAGTCCCAGCTCCATCCTCACAGACAGAGCTGATCAAACTTCTGAAAAGGACAAGTGACATGACATGAACTTCCCACTACTGTACAGCAAACCAAGGCATGGGCTGAAGAGAACAGAAAAGCAAAGGTATTTCTCATTCCTGTACACTGTTAGGAGATCCTTGTTAGGATCTATTTTAGCTACATGAGTATTTTAGGTCCAAGGATTAGAAAAAAATCCATCCCATATAAGTCAGTACAGAGGATGATTAGAGTGATTTTGGAGTGTACAAAGAAGGGACAATATGCCCCTCTGCATTTCACCACCAATTACAGAGTGTATTGCAGGGAATGGGGATTAACATTCCTGTCAGACACAAGATGTGTGCAGCTGCCTCTTGTTATTTGGTGAAGGTCATGAGTAAGGCCAAACCTCTGACTGCATTCTAGCTAAGTAATTCAGCAGCCCCTCTTCCAAATGTGATTTGATTATGAGTTATTAGGAAACATGAGCCTGGGGTAAGAAATATGCCAATGTTTAGGAAACAAGTATGTGCAACAATCCATACTGTTACTGCAAATTAGTAACATGATTTCTCCAAGCATAAGTAAAAAGACATCACTAACAGAAATAGCCTAAAGTGGCATTTTGTCAGTCTACAGTGTGTTTAACAACATTGGAAAGTGCTCTAAGTAGTAGTTTCTTAATTCTATTAAACCCCTCCAACCAGGTGCACATTCTGCACTTGAGAGTAACTTATCTATTGTTTTGTTGCCAACCACATGAATACTGTCATCCAATAAAAGCCTTTTGGTTTCATAAAAGTAACATAACCATTTATAAAGGAGAAACACTTTGTTCCAGAAGTGTAATTCTAGCGTTTGAGGTCAGTTGTTGAATTAGAAGAATAGATAAATTCATATTTAGTTTTGTATTTTTCCAAAGCATGTTCCTCAAATGGAAACAAAAAGTTAAAAATAAGCACAGCATTAGGTACTATGAAAAGTTTACAACATAGGAAAGAAAGGCTTGAAGGAAGGAGAAATTCTGATTGGTAGGGACACAGGATTTTAAAATATAAGGACTCCATAAAGGTAAAACTTCACTGGCAGTGACCACCCTAGGAGGTTCATCTAACACTAACACCTGGGTTAGTTTGGCAGATGTCAGAGCTGGCACCCAGAGTCCAGCTTTGGAGACCCACCCCAAAATGCCCTGGAAAGAGCCCTTGGACTGCCTTAATATCAGCTACTGAGAACACTGCCAGAGGAACATGTCAACTCAATTGACATGTTCCAGAAGTTTCTGAGCACCACATTTAAACCAGGATCTGCACTTAAAACAAGGAATCTTCCCATGATTGAAAAGGTACAAAAAGCACCTCCAAGAACAAATAAGGGAGAACTAATTCATGGATAATCTCATTTTAATAATTAACAATTCTGGGAAACCAAGTCTGGAGACAAGCAGCAGTAACCAATCGTTCCAGTAGCAAGCCTCAAAGGAAGGTCAAAACACTGGGACAGACTCCTGGAAACTGAGAGGTTTCTTCAGGAACTCATTTGCATCATTATCTTTGGCAGCAGTAACAGAGCAACAGTTTTGCTTGATTTTGTCTCCTACATTTGGGTAATGTAAGCACTTTACTGTTTTAGTGGCTAAGGATCAAGCAAGAACTTCTGCCCTAAATATTCTCTGAACACAGAATAGTCCATAGACCTGAAGAGACTCCACAGTCCAACACTGGGGACCAACACTGAATCACACAAAGTTTTTCATATTCACCATTGCCAAGAACAGGAAAAGGAAGATAAATCCTGATTCTCTTTTTCTCAACTAGAAGTGGATACCTATAAAGCCATTCCAACAGAAGTGGATCATTTTACAGGATGCCAGGTCTCTGGAGAGATTACTGTGCACATTCTGCACTGTTTCAAAGCCTGCCTTTGTCACAAAACTCCCAGCCTTGAGTGGAAGAATGAAATGCACTGCCACAAGTATCCACACCAGCTTCTCTTAAGCTATGAGACATCCATGGCTGCTTTCACTGGAGTTCCAAGAATTCATAATTTGCCTTTTTACTTTTTTATTCCTCTTTTCTATTCTTGGCTAGCAGATTTTATACTGCTCTTCAAAAAAAAAAATATAGTTATAGAATCCAAGCTGTTGAAAGAAAATATAATTTAAATAATCAGCCTCACCACATAAAAGGAAACACCAAAATATTTTGTCTTCCTTATTAATTCCATTAAAAACATTCTACTCTTTATCTTGCAAAAGAAAGCATACCTCTACATTTTGAGCTAAGCATAAAGGTAACTTTAGAGGCCAACTGAGATATGACACACACACACACATATATATATAAACACACTAGTTTTCAAGCCAACACTTTGACAGAGACAAACATTAATAAAAAGCCAAGACAACTACTAATTAAGAAGCTCTACAGTTAAACATATTTCAGGTACATTTCTGAACTACACTAATATTTCAGTTATTTGACCTTCCTTGACATCACACACATTCACTCCTCAGTGTATGTCTTAAAACGATCATTTAAAACTAAAGCAGATAAGACACATGAAAGACACTTAATAATAACTGTCAGAGGTTCCAGGTAGGATTTCAGCTCATTATATTAAAACTCCATCAGTTCTCAGTTTCATGAATTTTTATTCTGTGGTGTGGCTTTAAGTCCCACCATTTTGATTTTTTTTGGATAAAGCACCAGATTTAAACCCCAAAGGTATAGGCTGAGGTTTACAGGGCAGGACCTAGGACAGTCTTTTAAACCTGGAGAAGCAAGAAACTTGATTATTTTCGTGGGTTTTACGTTCTACCCTAAAGCAATAAATTAGTGATTAGCATTAATTACCAAGTCACTTGGAGGATGAAGACAGCTCAAAGAAAAAGTACAGAAAAATCAAAGCAGAAAGTATGAATTTTATATATATATCTCAGGAAGTTCTCAGATGGATTTGGCATTTGCAATGTTGCAGAGAGAAGGAGGCATTCATTTATCAGGGTGTATGGGGGGGGTTCCCTGAATTTGTCATCTCAACAAGTTCCACACTCCCACCTCTTTGCCTGTACTGACTGTTTCCAGCCTTCCACTTGGAGGCCTTCAGCTCCCTGGATCAGAGAACTTTCTCCTTGTAGGTCTGTAAGGCAGCTCTCAAAAGGGTTCCTGATTTGCAGCTCGATTACTCAGTAAAAGAATAATTCAGTTTATAGGAATATGGCTTGCCAAACCTATGATTTATGTTAAAAAATGAAAATACATGGAGAAATTCAAATATTTGTAAAGCTTTACCATTGTGTGGGAATGAGAGGAGCTTAGACCAAACTGAAAACACAGTTGTTTGAAAACACAGAACAGTTGTTTGAAAATTGAAAATCATAATTTTGCAAAGCCCATATGCCCAAACCTTGAAGTGGCAGCTGCTAAAAAAAAAGTCATCTAAGAGTAGCTTCCACTAGAGCAGACTTGAGGACAGAGACTTTATCTGGCAGTTTGGTAATATTAAAAAAAAAACAATTATAATACAAAATCAAGTTAGAAAACCATAAAGACCTAGAGTAGCAAGCAATTCTTGTAATATCAAGTTTCTAGTGACCTGCTTGAGATTTTTTAACCAGTATCTCATGCAGTTGAACTCCAGTCTACTGTTAAATGGGACACACTGGAGTAACAGTGCTGAGTCTACGGAAGGAGGATTCAGAAGTCCACTGAATGTAATTTACATTCTGCTGAATTTAGTGTCTGCCAAGCCTACTATACAGCTTGAAATCATGTGTTCATCAGACATTCTGGTAAAATTTTGGAATGCTGGGAGATACAGAAATTTCAAAGCCATTTGGAAGAACCTCATAATAGCTTCTTGCCATGCTTCAAGATAGGGGAGTTTATAACACAATGACTATATGGTCACTATGAAAGCATTTTAAAATTCTGATTCTTGAAGCTAATGCAAAAACTTCAAGAACTGACTGTTTAGGGACTGTGGGAATATCAAAACACATAAGTTTTGGATGACAGTCTATCCAGAACCCTTACACCTAAGATTTAGAGAAGTCTGCAGGAGAAAAGCTAAAAATGTTTTCAGTCTTAACAGTTTTTCCAATCACAGAATGGTTTGGGTTGGAAGGGACCTTAAAGATCATCTGGTTCCTACCCTGCTGTTATGGGCTCCAAGCCCCATCCAACCCAGCCTTGGACACTTCCAGGGACGAGGCAGCCCCAGCTCCTCTGGGCAACCTGTGCCAGGGCCTCGTTGCCCTCACAGGGAAGAATTTTTTTTCCTAATATCTCATCTAACCCTACTCTCTGTTTGAAGCCATTCCCTCTTGTCCTGCCACCACGTGCCTTTGTAAAAAGTCTCTCTCCATCTTTCTTGTAGGCTCCCCTCTTCCCCAGCAGTTTTTAAAAATCTTCCATGAGAAGATAAAAGATTTCTTGAAATCATTAAGGACGAATTTGGGAGTTGTTGCAATACTGAACAGTGTATTGTTTAAGGTACTCAGCTTGAGTTGAACAGCACATAAACACTGAAGAACGCAGCAAATTTACAAAAACTGTTGAAACAAAATAGAAGAACAATGAACTGGTCTGATCCTGGCCTTGATCATGGCACAGTTATTTTGCATTTTTATTTAAACTTCTCATATTTCAGAATTTTCTGTAAAGAAAAGCCGACAACACAAAAAAGCCCACTGAACTTACCATATTCACAGCATTGATTTGTGAGAATGATGTAAAGCTCAGTCTGTGAAAACAACCAGCTTTCCTCTTGTTTATAGCAAGGCAGGACTTAGCTTGCACTCCCCAGATCATTATTTTCCTACCAGGCAGGATACCAAACTGCAGCATTTACAAGCAGACTGTACTTGAGGAAGAACATTTTCTCCAAAAAGTAGGCAGATATTAAAGGAGACACACACACTCATATCTTCAGATTTGCTGCAAGCCCAATTGCCAGGAAACAGAGTAAACCAAAGGAAAAGACAAAACATGAAAGATTTATCACCTTGAGATATATCCATGCCCCATTTTCTCATGTTCCCCCAGTTTTGGGGACATGCCTTGCTTCTCAAGTGAAAGGCCTGGAATTCCATTTCTTTTCTTTAAAATAGTTCTTCTCTCTACCTCTTCTCTCACCATTTTTTACTTCCTTTTTTTTTTTTCCCCAGAAAAATAAAAAAGCCCCACCACAAACACAAACAAACAAACCAACCAACCCACACAACACACTCCTGAGCATACACAGGCACTGCAGGAAAAAGCTTCCCAACCACAACTCTGTCAGCTGAACTTCGAACCTGTAGCTCCCTGGAGTCCTGCTGAGTCTAGCTCAGTAAGATAAATAACTACCTGCTATCCCTCTGCTAGAAGTGAGAAATGTGAATTTTAAAATAAGACTAATGTTCAGAATTCTGGGCAAACAAGGCAAAAACTTCAACAAGTTACTTTCTCTTGCAGTTAGGGTGACTTCCAGTAAGTCCAGTCATTTTTTAAAAACACCTGAAAGTCTCAAGGCTTGCGGTTCACCAGAAGAGAAACTGAGATTAGAATCACCTAAAAGGAACCAGGCTAAGCCCCAGAAAACCTTTATGTTTCAACAACTATTTGCCCAAAGGCTGCAACCAAAGTACCAAGTTAATAACTGAAGTGACAACCTCACAGGCACACAGTTTATGTCAGCACGTGGTCCCACACCCACAGCTCCAACCCTGTTCCTGAAACTCCCTAATGGATTTTTTTCTTCTGTGTTTTTCTTCTTTTATCTAAGAGCATGTCCAAGTCCTGGTTACACAAGGGATCTCAGACTATATTTTGCTACACACTGTAAGTCAGAAAACACACTTTTGTCCTGTATGTGAAATCTCAGAAACCCCAAAGTCTCAAATACTCTGGTCAGGCAGTTCCCTGCCAGGGCAGCTGCTGCCTTGATGCTTTTCAATTTCACTTGGGAATAAGCAGGAAAAGAAGCATCCAGAAATGTCAACTATGTTTTTCATGCTTGTCTGGGGAGGTTTCTTCTCTGGTTAGAATGATTTCAAGCAAGGGTTAGTTATGCACAAGCTCTCTAAGAGCCTATAAAGGATGTACAACAGGATGTTGCAAATGCAGTTGCTCTGATCAGCTTCCTGCATGCCAGCAAAAATCTTCAGATATCTTTTTTTTCTTGACAACAGCCTTCTAACTTTTTCCTTATTCCCCTTCTAATTGGGAAAAAAAAAAAAAACAACAAACAAAAAAGCAAATAAAATCACAAAAAAATGCAAACCCTCGAGTGTTCTGCAATCCCAATTCGTCAAATAAACCACACACAGCCATGAATTGCAGATCTAAAATCAGTGGCAAAGCTTCCAATAACTTCAAAGCAGCCCAGATTTCTCCAAAAGGAATGCAATAGAAGAATGCCACCTGAGATTCTCAAGGTTAGATAGCAAATATGAACACGGGGGAAGGTTCTTTTCCCAGCAGCTCTCTGCAGCTTTCCTTCAGAAGTGTTGTTCCAACCTCTGTTCACCCACCCCAGCAGCCCCAGGCACTGCCCTGCTGTCAGCCAGGCACGGAATTCACTTCAATCCTGAGAGGAACTTCACCCAACTGGACTGGTCAATACTAGTTATTGACAGGTGAACACACAGCCCAGATGCCATTGGCTTTTTAGGCTGGTGAATTTTCAGTATTTAAGAATAAACATTAATAAAGGTTTTCAGAGCCCTGCTTCACTGCTGGAAATAGAGTAAAACTTGTCGAGGGATAAATTAATCTGGTTTATAAGTATTCATAGCAACAAAAAGTTACAACAAAAGTTACTGACAAATTGAATACACCAAAGGTATCTTCCAGGTACCATATCCACTATGGATGTATTTTTAAATGCCATACACACATAATTATGGTACAAACCATAATGGCACTACAGAGGGAGTTAGGTAGAAATCCCAAAGTCATGATTCAAAACTGCCTCAATACAAGACTTGCTCCAGCAGAGATCACAGTAACATGTGTGCGAAGGAAAAGTTCAGAAAAGAGCAGAGAGAATAAAATCTGTATGTGCATTAAAAGTCTGTAACATTAGATAAGCATATACAAGTTAAATAACTTTGAGTTTGGATTAATAGCAAAGCAAATCCCATGCAACATAAATGTTACAAAGAAAACCCAGCCAATGCAAAAATTCACGTTTCTGTCTTTTTGCCAGATGATAAAAGTAACTCCCCAAATGGAAATTAGATTCTTCAAAGTAACCATACTGAATCATCTAATTTGTCTGAGTACTCCTAATGCAGTTGCACACTGCAGTGAGAATTTGAATTTTAGATTAAGCTAATGAAGGGCAAGGTATTTCTTCACACACACAGATAGAAAGTCTATTAAAGCTGGATGCCACACAGTTTATAAAGACAGACCCAGTGCAATCTCATGTAGCCATCAGAAGGATGGTGTATCTTTTACAAATATTGGTTTTACTTAAATATTTAAATTACATGCCTTTTTTAATGCCCCACATGTAACAGTGTCTCAATAGCTAATGGATGAAACCAACCTGCTCTAGGATAACTACAGTCTCTGTTTTGAGTCACTGCCATTCAGATTTTCACATTACCATCATTCTAATTTTAAAGCTGTGTTTAATTAAATTTGTTTTGTTGATTATGCAGGGTGGGCCTTCCAAGTGTGCAGTCTAAAGTTTGAATGCATAATGTTTATAAAGAAGTAAAGTGATCTTGAAATCCCTTAATGGTCTTTATAGATCTTATTAGTCTTAAACTATTTATTGCATATTTACCAACCCTAAGCAGCTCAGGCGTGACTGAAATCATTCTACCTGTACCATGTGTTCCATTTTAAAAAGTTACAATAGAAGAGTAGAAGTCAAGTCTAGGGAAATACTTTTAAATTCTTGTCCTACTGTGCTGTTTAAGAACTGCATAGGCTAAGTTAGCAAGTCACCTGCTTTTCCCAGCAACCAAATATGGAACAGTTTCCTGGCACTGTTTGGTGGGAAAAGATGCTTAAGAATGTGCAACACGTCTGAAGAGCCCAAATCCTCTAATACAGGGAATCTACTACAGGTGAACTTCAGTCAGAGGAAATTAAAGTTATATTTGCTTGCACTATAAGAGAAGTTGTCACTTTGTCAAACAATTTCTCAGTAAACTTGACTGCAAGCACAAAGCATTAACATAATTTATTAGAACAATTAGAATGCATCCTTGTTGTCCCCTAATTCAATTATTTCTTACACTGGTAATTACATCAGACAAGAAAAGAATAACAACTTCAGAATTCTAAAATCATCTGTAGAGTACGTGAGGAGAGAATGATCAATAATGCTAATCTACTGGAACACAAACTCCCAGAAAGAGATATTTTATCATGAGTGATTCTTTAAATCATCGGCATTGTTTCTCAAAGTCCATGTTACCCTCACTTGTAGTTTAAAAAACACAAACACAAGGGAATAGACACTGAAATAATCCAAAAAGGCTGAATGATAACACCTGATTACTTCTGACATCTAAAAAGAGTTAACAGTGTATCTTTAAAATTATTTTCTCAGTGGGAATTCCATAAACCATAACAGAAAACTGTCCACTCAGGCAGTCTTTCCTTTACTGTTGCCAAACTGCTCTGAACTTTGTTAGCACTTTACACTGACTGTGCCAATCAAAGTTGTCCTGAACTTGAAGAATGTTTAAATAGCTTACAGCTAGAAAAAACAGTGTGAAAGAAAGCAGGGGAAGGTGGAAAAACAAAGAGTGAAAACCAGCAAATATACAAGAACGAACATGAGTAAAAGGTCCAACAGGTATGAGGTCCAACAGCAGAGCACAAAAATATACCATTGGATTTCTCCACATTAATGGAAGTCACCCCACAGTTGAAGGACATCTCATGGAGCAAAAAGGTAGAGTAGTGTCAACTTCTAATACATTCTTTTTTCTACCAACATTGTCTCTGAATATTACTGAAATCTAGAATCTTTAAAAAGCCTTCACCCCAGTAAATAATGTAACAGCCAGGGATAAATCACTCATGAGAAGAACCTGTTCATTTATGCCTTTTATACTTTGGAGTGAAAAATAACGTAAGCAAGTGACAAATCATATAATCATACAAACATTTAGGTTGGAAAAGACCTTTAGGGTCATCAAAGGGTCATCAAGTCCAACTGTTAAGCTCACAGTGCAGCACAAAAATCTCAAGCTTTCCTTTCTCACAATACAATATCAAATTTGGATATCCTTCCAGTGGGAAGGAGGGACAATATGTAACTGTCATGGTTTAACCCCAGCCAGCAACTCAGCCCCACACAGCCACTCCCTCCCTCCTTCCCTCATGGGATAGGGGAAAGAATGGGAAGAGTGGAAGTGTGAAAACTCCTGCGTTGAGATAAAGGCAGTTTAATGGGAAAGGTCCTGACTGCTCAGCAATAACTAAAACATCCCTGAATTGTCAACACTGTTTCCAGCACAAATCCAAAGCAGCTTCTGACCAGCCACTGTAAAGAGAATTAACCCTTCCCCAGCCAAAACCAGCACAGCAAGATACAGCCCTACATGAGCAGGGACTTAGGGCTGGGGTTAACCACTAGATCCACACAACTTGCAGACTCTGAGTTTGAGATGCTCTCTTCTCTCCAGGGCCACAGGATCTGATCAGTAATCAGAAAAGTAAAAAGGCAAGATCTGATCTATCCTTCAGTCTCAAAAGCTGAAAATAGTTACTTTTGTGGCAGAGGAACTAAGGAAATCTCAGATCAGAAAGTGGTCTCTAATACAGTGTGTTACCTTAAAAGTAAAACCATAATTTTATATTATCTTAAATGAATATTCTCAGCAGCCTTCATTACAATTTCAGCAAAGATCTGGATAAAAATATGCAGCAGGGTTTTTTTTTCAGTGCTCACTCTGGAACAACTGCAGTTGTTAAATTCAAGTAGAAAATTCAGGCTTTCAAGGATACCTCAGACAAGCAAAAACCTGACTTATCTATTGATAGCTCAGCCAGCTTCCCTAAATGGACTGCAAATAATTTTCTGAAAGCTTGGCAAAAGTCGAGGTATTTTTCAATGCAGTAAAAAGACAACAATCTTGAATTTCTTTCCATCAGACGTTTCCACATCAGTGAAGCTGTGCAGCAGTAGGCAAATAGGAGATGATACAGCACAGGTGATTGCACATATCTTCAGAAAAGAAGATACTGAGAATAAGTTTTTCTAAGATTTATCCCAAAACCCAAAGTCCTTTTATCTTCTTAGGAGTTTAGAGTTTGTTTGGGGTGTTTTTATGGGTTTTTTGAGGGGATTAGGGGAACAGGGTTGAAAAGGAGAAAGGAGAATTATATGCCTTTCAGAATGCAACTCCCCAAAAATATCCCAGCTAATTACATCCTTTGCATTTAACAGAATCAGATATAAATAAGCTACAAAAGGTTACTTATCATTTAGAGAATAGACCTAAATCTAATCCTAAATAGACACTTGCCAGCCTAGTAGCAGGAAGGCACCCCACAGTGAGCCAACATGGTTAACTGCTGGTGAAGACTTCAAGTTTTATGAATCCAATGGATTTGTAACTGAAGCAAAAAACATCATTATACTCAGGAATTTGCATCTGAAAAAAAAAAGTATTTACAATGGTTGACTCCACTGTAGGAAAGATCTAGGCCTTATACCAATCAATTTGCTGTATAAGAACAAAGCCAAAAAGAATATGAATGAACTGAAGGTATAGAATTACACATTAATGAGACAAAACCACAAATATATAAAAAGGAAGGAAAGAAATATGTGAAGTCAAACAAAAAACTAACTCAGTAGCCCACACACAAAGGCAGCATTGCAGCCAGAGCCAAGTAGCACCATGATTATTTTGAGGCCATGTGTTGTTCTTGTCTCCACCATCTAACCAAAGAAGTACAGGAATTTCCAGTTTAAGAACAAGTTGCAGTAAAATTAAAATCACTTGATAAAGAAACTTTTTTTTTTAAATTACCTAATGAATTTGGAATTCTTGCCACATCACCTATTTCCATCACTAGATCGAGATTTGTGATGCCTGAGTACTTCTCTCTGTCATAAACTTCAAGACTAGTTTTTCTCACATCACTTGAACTTCTGTGGCCACATGAAAACGTGTAGTCTAAGAGAAGAGTGGGTCTATTTACCCCACAGTACAAGATAAGCTTGAGAACCAATTTTCCTTTTAAGAAATACCTCACACAGAGACAAATTTGTCATAACTAAAAAAATAAATAAATAAATAAATAAATAACACCACCCAAACCCCACCCAACCAAAACCACATTAAAGAAGAGATTTTCCAGACCTATCTTACGGGTCAAGGCAACAGGTCTGGTCTTGACAGTCTGTATAGATATAAATTATTCAAAAGGGCAGCCTCTGAAAACAGGATTTAGCTTTCAGTATCCTTCACAAACATATTTTCCCCCCAACCCAGCAGTACCAGTTTCCCACTGGTTCCCACACCTCAAGTCCACACACCTTTCCCTCCACACCAACTAAAGCCACCACCCCTCCCCACACCAGGCTACAACAAGGAGTTCCCTACATTGCAAACCAAAGATCAACACACAACAAACTACCAGAATATTTCACAAGTCTCTGTTGCCCCTGAGCAAGAGAGTGAAAGTGAGAACACTGAAAGCTGGTCCTAAAGCAGACATTCTGTAAAGGACTGAGCTCCTTCAGCAAGGGCACAGTCAGTAGAATGGGTCATTTGAAAACAAAAAGAATTTGGGTTGCTGGCAAAGCCATGGTGAAATACATTAAAAGTGGTTTGTATTAATTAAAATAAAGAAAAATTTGTAATTTACTCGAGACTCCTGGCTGGGTTTAGATCAAAATGACATCCTACGGGTAGCAAGTCAGCGTGATGGGTTATTACACATTTTCAGACTATTCAATGAACCCTTTTACTGCTGTTATTTGTAGTTTGAAAAAATAATTTACAAAGAAAGAAGTATATGAAAGCATTATACTGAGCCAAAAAAAGCTTAAAGCCTGGCAATAACTCTGAAGCCCTTGCACATCCATCACACCTGTCATCCCAAAGATGAGTAAATGCAGAGATCAGGTGGCAAGCAAAGATGAGATGGCAGAAGATGCCCATCCTGGGGGAGAGAGGCAAGGGGAACTGGATTAAACTACTTCATTTTTTTTTCACAGAAATTGCTAACAAAGTACTGCAGGTTAAAGTAACAGCTCCTTAGTAACTGCATTCTACACAAGACACTGCAAACAGTTCAGATTTCCTGATTTTTTTTTTTAATGCCAAAACTTTACTATTATCATAAATAACAGCAAAATTGCTAAAGCAACACCTTCCCCTTCAACCTTGTTCCTTGGAGCCAAGAGGAGGTCAGGAAATGAACTCTCAGCCTCTCCTAAAAGAAGTCTGAAGGGCCTTCCTTAGGGACAAGCTCCAGCCCATTCCAAAACTGAAAGGAAACCAAAACCACTCTCAGAACAGCTGAAGCTCTTCAGTAACAAGTGCAGAAGAAGAAAGTCTAAAACTGGAACCTGGTGGTTTTGCTGTCTGTAAAAATCACTCTGCAATTTAATTTTTTTAAAAAAGTTTCTGTATTTTTCAACCGTTCTGCTTGTTCAACACTCCTCCTGTACCTTCCATGGGAACAGTGTTTGTATTGTAATGCCAGACACTTCTAATTCTTGCCAGCCTGTTTTTCCATTAATCTTCATCTTATGCATCAGCAACTGTAAACAAACTGAATTTTTACAGAATCTGATAATCACATCTTTGAAGAGTTTTCATCTCGTGGAAGCTTAAACCAATATCCAATTGGCTCTTCTGAAAAGGAAAAATAACCTGAACCTCTGCAAGACTTACACTGGTGTGGCTGGAAAGAAGAATGTTCATTTTGTGTTAGTTATTTTGTTGACCTTAACAAAGTAATTGCACCAAGATCTGCAAAAATAAGAATTAGACACTAAATAGAAACAATACATGACATCTTTAGGCAAGATTAATCTACCTGAGCCTTAAAATATTTCATGCATGAACTCATAGCAAGAACTTTGGAAGTCTGTATGTGCCAGTACCCCCAGATCACTATGACACCTAGAACATTCCATCATATACAACATCACTAAATACACAAATGCCTCAGTCATATATCGGAATTTCTACACTCTAAAGTGCAACGTGTTTAAATCAATTGAAAAAAAGTACATGCCTGATAATCCTCTTAAAACTGCCCCACTTGCCATGCATTCCTAAAACAAGCACAAAACCTTCAAAAAAGGAAAGGCAGCTTTCCACATTTCCCATTCAAGTTGGCAAGAAGGAAACCCGTTATTATTAAGATGAGACAAAAAGTCTCACCCATCTGGCTCAGAGGTATCTGCTGCCCTGAAACACTGACAGATGCTCAGGGAAATCTTACACCACCTCTGCTGTCAAGACCTTCATCCACCCTCCTTGACTCTCCTGGTGGTTCCACCCCTGTGGAATGTGACTTGAACAGCTCATAAAATCTTGTTCTGCCTCACAAGTACTGCAAGGCCAACCCCACAGCTCTCATTTTCTGTTTCCCTGCTTTTATTGGCATCTCTCTCAGTCCAAAGGTTTCACAGGTAATTATTACATCATGCTTTTCAAGTAGATATTTAAGCACCTACACAAGTAGGATTTGCACAAATAATTTTGCAGGTTATGGCTGGGATTCTTAATCCAGCCTGACAGTTACAGCTGAAGTCTCCTTGGAGATTAAAGTAGTTGCTCTCCCTATTTTTTGGAATACAACAGCAAAAAGTCTTGCTACTCCTTCAGCTCTTGATGATTCTGTCAAAGAGAGAAACTTGACCTCCAGAAACCTGGAGCAAATGCAAAATTATCCCAAGATATTTTCATAACTTCCAATAAATTGCAATAACTTCTCATATATTCCACAATCTACATCAGGCACATGTGCATTACTGTAGGAATAAGGCTTGGTACAGTGAAGCTGAGCAAGAATAAAATAGCAGATATTTCACATCAGCTAGAAAAATTTCAAAAATCTTTCAAAAAAAAAAAATCTTTTTCCACCTTTTCAGATAGCACTGAAAGTACTGGAAGGAGGAAGCTTTTAGATATAGTCTCAAAATTAATCAAATTAGACCAATGTTGGGCATTTCTAATATTTATTAACCTTTATGTCCAAAGTCTTTTCTCTCAGTTACCCTCTTTTATCTTAAATGTTTTCCTTTATTTGATAAAGCCATGATACATTCTAAGCATTACCAGGTTTAGAAGTCTAGCTTAAGAAAGAACACTGATAACTGATGTAAAAGCTCAGTTTTGGCCAGAATTCCAAGTCATATAATCTGTATCTACATAGATAAAGTCTGCACAGCCCAACTACACCAGTCACGTGAGAAACAAGGTACAATCACTGATTAGACTTCTGAGCACAGGCAGAACTTTTACAAGGAAAATTCTCACAAACCACACATTCTAGTTATGATGGATAAACTGCAGCAGCAACAGTTGGTTGTGTTTATCTCAAGGGTGATATCATGGCAAACTTGCCCTTTTCCACAACCTCCACCAATGGTGAACAAATGAAGAGTTTTCTAAGATGAAATATCTCAACTAGTGGTGCAGCATTAACTCGATCCCATCCAAAAAAGCCTCAGAACAGATACTCCTGGGTGACAGACAGCAGCATTACAGGGTGGTAATGCCTAAGCAGGAATAATTACGCCAACGTGAGAACTTTCAGAGGAGCAGCTGCATTCAGAAGAATCAAAGAAAGCATTTTCCTAATATAAATATGCTGCCACAAGAAAAGCAGAAGTAGTAAAAATGTGCATTTCAATACAGCACAAGTAAAGGCTCCTTTTAACAAGATGCTTCAAGTTTCTCCAGGGACTTGTTTATTTGTAACACAAAGCACTCCACTTCGTGTTTCCATTATGTCATGTGTCATTTGTCTTTCTCAGAGAAATCAGTGTTGTCAATATCTATTTTATTGTTCAGTAAATTTTCATTACACATGCCATTATGCCTACATTCTGTTATTTCCCTGGTATACTTGCCACTTTTCATATTTTTCTAACAGTGATATCTATTTAAATTCAGAAGAAGGAAAAAAAAAAAAAGAATCCTGTAAGTGGCCACTGTGCCCAGGCAGCCTTTTCACCAACAATTAGCATTTCTCTTATTCAAGGATAAATAAATTATTTCCAAAACAAATGATATCTAAATCACTTACCTTTAACTTCTTTGGGAAAGGGCTCATGGGATTGTTTGTTTTATTTCAAAGGATGATAAAATTTCTCAGCCCAGGGCCTGGCAATGGAAATCAGCCAAAACTCTTACCTTGGAATCACTTACAAACCTTCACCCAAAGCACTAAAATCCATTTACCATATAGGATTTTAACATATCTGCAGCCACAGGCAGAGTCGAGAAGTTATTTCCATCCATTATAAAAATCAAACCTCCAAGCCAGCAATCTCATGTGACACATAAACCCACGGCATTAAAATTCCAAGGGGCATCTCTCTTAGGTCTTTAGAGTACACCACTGATCTCTGAGGTTCAGAGAACTTCTCCTGCACACATCTCACATTGTTTCAGATGGAAGAAACAGCTGGAATTTCTTTAAACATTGGTCTGCTTTTCAAATCCCTACAGTGACCTTGTTCAAGCAGATGCTGCAAACTCAGAATGGAAAACCAGTTCTGAAACCATCACATCAGGGTCTCATGTGTCCTCCTTGTCTAGGGGAATCTTGCTTTGTGAGGAAAAGCAGCAGTGGTCTACATCCATCTCTCATACATCAGAATGATACCTTTACCATGTGGAACACCAAAAATGAGAGTTTCATAGAAACAGTAGCCTAAAAAGCAATCTCCATGTTCCTTTAGCAAGACAAAGAGACCATCTAAAGAAAAAAGAAAAAAAGACAAGCTTCTAATGCTTCTGCTCATTCTACTGCTCTATATATGAGAAATATATGGCACTGCTCTTTCTAAAACAAAACAGCATCAAAATCTTCTCTAGACTAACATTTTTCAACACTAATCAAGTTACCTGTCTCACAAAAGTCTGAAGAAAACCATGTTAAAATGGTTTCTTAGCATAAAATTTGAAGGTAATTAGGAACATTTTAATGTCTTTGAAGCACCACTTTGTCATTCTTTTTTTCAAACATCACCATCCCCAAATGATAAAATTCATCAAATCCTTACTGATGGTCTCTTGAGAGGAGGTTGTTTTTAAAACAAATATATATTGAATATATACATACATCTATCTTCAAAACACCACAGGTCTATCACTCCTGCCAGTGCCACTCCTGTTTTCATATTCATATTATGTCAAAGTGAAGAGAATCTCATTCAGAGGGATTCTGATGAAGACACAGGGGGGCATTACAAAGGCCAAAAGTTGTTTCCACAGTTTGAAGAATGTTTCAGATCAGTACACAGTTATAAGTGATCAGATTTCAGGTTATTATTTATATTTTCATAGAGTCTGCCAGGGTTTTTGTGTTGCTTGACAAATACGTACTGTCTATAAACCAGATGCCTGTAAGAGCTGTATTTACTCACAGCCTCTGATCCTGACTTCAAGCCTGCTTAATACAGGAGCCTTCAAAAAGCACATGTTTTGTTACTGTTGAAAACAACAGTTGCATTAACCTCCCCTCATCTTTGTAATTCTATACATAACAAGCCAAGCAGAGTCATAAAGAGAAAAGAAACTGTTCCTCCAAGGAAGTGCTTTAATGAAGTAGAAAAAGGCATAAACATCTCTGTATGCCTTGTGTGGAACATGGAACATCACATGAAGAAAAAATACAAGGAGCTTGTTCTGTGTCCTGTCTGAAAATGGCTGTTACATAAAAGCAAAAGTTCTTGCCCTAAGGGAATCCTGCCTTTTCTTTGCTGCTTTTTGTTTTCCATCTTGCTTTCCTGCTAGAGTGACACCTCCCAGGCAAGGCAGAGTGTCAAGAGGCTTCAATGTACAGAGAATGATCATACAACAACAAAAATTGTATCCAGACTGTCAGATGGAATGTGTACCTTGGATAGAATTAACAGGGAGAACTTCTCTGTCCACATATTGTCAACTTCTACTTAGAAGTTAATGAAACCTCTCCAATTTAAAATATCTATTCCATTTTAACTATTACCTAGCTCTTCAGGTGCCTGCTTCAGTTCAAGAGAGAGACTAAGAATCACAGAAATCACACTCAATTGGGCAGAAAAGAAGACATGCATATTTGTTTTAAATCATTTGCAAGCACTTGCAGTACCACAGTGCTGCCCCTCCTGGTAGACATCACTGGAAATTAATTGTAGCAGATTTTTCAGGTCAGTCAATGTAAGTAAAGTAATATTAGTAATGATATCACAAAAACTGTGGGTGAGGTACCTGCACTGCTATGAGGGCAATAGCAAAGGAGGTTAAAGCTTTTATCACTCAGTGTAAGATTAGGAAGGTCTAAAATACTTTGGTGTGGTCACAAGAGAGACACAGCAGAGTTACTCTCAGTTCATCTTTTCCTGAATGGCACTGGTGCAACAGAACTAACTGTACCTGAAAGAAAGAGAAGAGAGTCAATGAAAAGAATATGCTTGAAACTATTTGACTATAAAGATCAAAGTACGATAGAAACAAGAGAATAGCAGTTTTGTATAGGAAAAAAAAAAAATCTATATTTGATCTAGTTCAGGCTTCCTTTTGTGTCAGCACTTTAAATAACACAGCAAAGGTGCTGACAATAGTTCTGTTAACATTTCTGAGAAAGCTACTAAAACTAAACGAGGTTTTTAAGACAGATTATGTTTAATTAATGGCCTGAACTGCAAACCTAAAACCAAGACTATTCCTGCCACATCCCAGTTTTCAGTGAATTTGGCCAATGTAGAAACAAAGCAAACTAAATGGAGAAGAAAAGTCACTCTTCATGTGAAGAAGAAAAAACCCACCAGCAATTCTCAATCTTGCCAAGTTTCTCATTCAAAATTCAGAATATTCCCCATTTACTATCAATGCAATTAAAGTGCAGCTATTAAGACCTCAGGAACTTTTTTCTCTTCATAAATACTGAAGTTCCTTTAGTATGTCACAGTGTAATCTATATTACCACAACTGTTATAAATGCAGATAGCTGCTGGAAACATTATTCAAGACAAAATTTTTGTTGAAGTGTTTACAGAACAGTCATGGTAACAATTATTTATTCTCATAATCAGGGAGAAAACAGTAACTGGAATACCCAGGAGACCGAAATGACTGAATTGTGCTAACAGTTGTGCACAATTGACCCTTGCAGCCATCTTTCCTACTTAGCTTTACTTGGACTCACTGCAGTGGAAATTATGGCTCCCACTACTCCTGCTGAATCATGGAAATAGTCCAGAGGCCCTGGGAACAGATTCACAAGGCTGGATCTGAGCTCAAAGCAAATGAAACAACTGGTACAAGCAGTGGAATATCCAGCATGCTCAGCACAACACATCTGTACCTGCACCGACAGCCAGAGCATCATCCCCAGGAGAAACCCCAGCAATGCCAGCCTTTGCCATGGCTTCTCCCAGGGCTTCTCCCACACATTTGCAGTGCAGGACTGCACTCACAATAAAAGCCTTTTTCCAACCTGCTTTACTACCCCTGAAAGAAAGAGCAGTGCCATGGCCACCAAACAGCCACCTGCAAACTTGCATTCCCTGCAAGGAACGGGCACTGCAGGTGGCATTAAACTGCAGCACACAAGCTTTGCTTTACCTGGAGAAACCAAACAGCACCCAGAAGCACTGGTTAGCAGTAATGTGTAAATTCAACCCTCCAGTGTAAGAAATCAGCTCTGATTGTACCACATAGTTCATACAGCATGTCAAGTACCTGCTTTATTATACCTGAAGGTGTACTACAGTTGCTTTTCTTACACAGAGGAATGTTTACAAGATGGTGCTTGATGTTATCTTTTGGCATTCCCTTGTAAAGGGCTGAGAAACTTACAGGGTGTTTTTAAACATCAACACTTGTACTCTGTAATAGAAAACAAAATAATTTGAAGTTTACCCCTGGGTACAGTGCATGATTTTGTCCAATTCCGTAAAGTCATCATTTTCCCTTCTAAAACACTTTGGTCTGTTTTTCTTTCTTCTGAAGATTTAATGTGATATTTTATGCTTTCTGTTGAAAATAATATATTAACATATAATTTAATATATATAATAGAGATAATATGAGTTATTATATTTATTATAGATATAAAAGATATATAATGAGAGCTTACGTATTAGAAACAGTGGTATTTTCATTCAGTATAATAAATCAAAATTCAGAAGGAGGTAGATAAAAATTAAATACAAAGGAAAAGCAGTGTTAGAAAATACAGTAAAGTTACTGCACTTAAAAGCCCTGACCAATAATTGGGTAAAACTAACACGACCACCAAATTTCCAAATGCTAAATAGGATATTGTAGTAGCTCAATAAAATGCAGGCAGCTAAAACATCATAAAATAAACCTCCACTGTCTTTCAATCCCAAACAAAGGAAGCCAAAGTAACAGCCAAAGCCAGGGACAAATGAATTTTTAACCAAGAAATAAGGTTCACTTTTGGGATTCTTTCCTGTTGGAAGGAATTCCTGAGCAATACTTGCTTATTAGCTCAGAGTAAAGTCCATAAGTCAAAAAAACCCCACATAGTAGTTACATGAACAGGATACCACAGCCACCAAATTATTTTCTCTTAACCACAAGCAGATTACAATTTACAGTATAAGAGATTAAAGACCATTTTATTACTTTTCAGGGCCATTCTGCCCTTACAATGCTGTAATTATGACTGGTCAAGTAGATCTTTAATTTGCACACCTCTTCCAAATACTGATTACGTGTGTTCTGCAGACACCTATAAATACATACATCAAAGCTGCTGACTGCCACAGAATGTTAACCAAGGTCCATTGTTCTTAGATTCTTTTTAGAGTTGAAACTCAATGTGTTAGGTCTATAAACAGGTCCACTTAGTCATTTTCTTACAAGCTGTTCATGTAGAAACTATAATGTTCTGTTCTCCCCAGAAGCTTATAATACATCACATGGATAATTGCATTCGAAAAGATTAAGCATGAAACACAGGAAACACCAATACAATTCAAAGTATACCTGAGTCATCACTGGAGAAATACCATTATTTCTTACAGAGTAGGTAGGAATGCATGGGGTGAAAGGGGGAAACTACCAGGAAAAAAAACCAAAACCATACAAAAAGAAAAAAAAAAAAACAATTCGAGTTTCAAATAACAAAATCATGTAAGCACTGAGCAAGCATATAAGCCTTTGAATTATACACACTGATCTCAGACACAAAAAGTACACCTTAAAGTATTAAACACAAACTACAGCAGAATTAGCCTCATATAGACCCAACAGGGCATAAATCTTAAGTCTCCTAACAGTGCAAAACACTCACACAAACAAGGCATTGAGAGAAGACTTTCCCCAACTTCTGCTCTCCCGAAGCTGGGAAGTCTTTCCTAAAAATTAGGGTATTCAAGAACTACAGCACAGGTTTTTTTAGGGATTGAAGGACTACCCAAGCACCTTGGGAATTTCATCACTGGAGGTTTCTGAGAATAAGCTGAATTACAGAGGCAACGGTGACAAATTGTGTCTTGGGAGATTGAGCTGTGCACTGAGTATGGCAGCAGATCAACATCCTTGGAAATGTAACTAAACAAGTCCGGGGCTGACTCGATCTGTTGTGCAGCAATAATCACACTCTGAGCAGATGTTTGGAGCAGCTGAAATACAGAAGAGTCCTTTCCAAGCAAGAGGCTGCCCAGCCAGGCTGTGGAATCTCCTCGTCCTGGAGATTTTTAACATCCAATGGACAAGGCTTTAGAGAATCTAAATTGGAGTCAAAGTCAGCTCTACCCCGAGTAGGAGTTGGACTAACACCAAAGTATAAATGAAGCTCATTATTTATAATCTTTGAGATGCCACTGAACGTGGTTTGTCCCTGGTATGCTCACAGGTGTACCTCAATACCTGTTGGCTGCACAAAGCCTACAATGCCTAAGTTGGAAGTGAGAGATGAGATTCAACCTACAGAATGTGAACTTTCTGTCTGAAGTTACCCAGCTCCTCACTGTCAGAGGCCAGAAAGAAAAGGTCTTCCAATGCCCCAAATTCTCTTTATCATACAGTACACTAATACAAAATTACTAAATATATTTAACTATTAATTTTCTGTTTCATTAGGTAATAAACAGTGTAGAAAAAGATCACAGTTGCTTTTAAGATTGCAATGATTGCTTTGTAAAATCAGTTAGAAACTGAAAAAAACTAAAATTTCATAGTCTTTATATTGAAGGAGACCCAGATCTTCAACAGTTCTGAACTTCTTCACTTCAGAAGTCATTCTTTAAGCAAGTAGTAGCAATACAACTACTTACACTTACAGTAAACTCCACTACTTGGCCACTTATCTCAGCAGAGCTGCACTGGTGCCAGCATCTGAAGAGCAAATGTTCTCAGTGATCAACACCCCTGACCCAGCATCTCATCGTGCCAGCATATAGAGCAATAATAGTAATTTAATAATGTGTGTGCAATGCCCAGCCAGCAGATGCAAGCACAGAGAATAAGCAAGAGTTTCAATACAAGCAAAACAGCAGCTCTGCAATAACTAATAAAATGTCTTTTCCTCTCCATTTCTCATCCAGTATGCAGGGTTAATTCTGAGGCCCAGAGATTAGAAAGATCATTCAAAACACTGAATTAATTTAACAATCAGGTTGTAAGACTTTGAAAGAGAGGGAAAGACAAAAATTCTAAACACAAAAGATTCATCCTTTCCACCTACCTGGCTTCTGTAGATAAATCAGTTTAACACTCATGACTTAACACATACGTGGCACTTCACACCCCAAGTAAACAAGAAATAGAATGAACTCCTTTTGGCACAGAAACAAAATTAAAAGTACCCAGAAATTTTCAATGCCTAAATAAACACTACTCAATCAATTGAGTTTAGAACTCACACTATTCAAACTCAGAAAGATTGGAAAAAATTCTTTTGAGGGAAAAATTGTGCCATACTTTTCACTCTTTTGCCTGTGCTACAACTGCACTGTAAAATCTCTCTTTTTAACAAATTCTGTGTTATTTCAAATGAAAAAAAGTTAAAGGTTCCATTAAAATGAAACTCTCTGTCTTCACTGCAGCTTATCATCACCACACTCTACAATCTCTGAATTTTCTATATTTCTAAATTATGACAAACACTAACTCCGTTCAACTAAATGCAGCATAACAGGAAACAATTTTCTAAAACTGTTACTGACTTTTTTGTATATGTAATTGTTTCATATGAGCCACTGTGTTTTGAAGAAATTACCTCTTTTCCAATCATGTTAACCATTATCTGTTCTGACACCCATTTAACTGGCAAGGATTCAGCCACTCGTTCTAAATAACTCCATTTGCTATGTATTAATCATTTAAATAGTTTTTGCTGTCTCCTATCTGAGCACCTTTAAGGCAACTACCACGTTTTTTTCTACTTATACCTGATTGAGAAAAAAATTGTGATAGAACACAATGTCACTTTTGAAACTAATAACAAAGTGTCATTTGAAAGAGTTCATTAAACTTGCAAAACATGCATCCCATCCTCCCTGTTGAGCCAGTATCTATATTAAGGACAGTAAATCCAATTTAAAACACAACTTTTAATAAAATTCAAGCATTGAAGTTCTTAATATGGCAGCTGACAGTGTTCACAAAATACAGAGGGCAGGGTGTACCTTATGTGATTGTCAGAGTAGCTCACCTAATTAATTAGGTTTAAAATTAATTTTGGTATAACAACATGCAATTTTTCCAAATATTACATTAACTCATATAGTGGGAATATTGCAGGCAAACATTTCCTGAGCCCAGTTCAGTAGTCATTGTTACCAGCAAAAACACTCATGGAATTTAGGGGACACACGAGCACATAACACACGAACCAGACTTAATATTGAAAATGCTTAATCAAAACTTCTAAAACATTCCATGATGCTAAAGAACCAAACTAGATAGTGTAAGACAAAAAGGGGGGAAGATATCCACTTGTTCTATTAGTTATCTCCCAGTAGAACAGAGTCCCTCTGGCCCAGCTTTCTATAATCACTTATATATGGACTTAGTTTTCCCCCTAAGTCCTAACAGCTTTACACAGAAGCAGCAGGGGCAACTCCAGTATTGGTGAGGAGATGGCTCAAGCAAAGCAAACAAGTACCCCTAAGAAGAGATTTATCAGGTTGAAGAAAAGTTAGTAACATTTTTGAAATAGAAGTTACTGAATATATTTATTAGTATTAGGTACATGCTGATGGTATTTCCTAACATTACAGCTGGTCAACACTGGCAATAGAGAAGATGATCAGCATATTGAAATGAAATTATTTTACAGGTTGGAAAAAATAAAGAGACTCAAAATACATTGTAAAACACATGAAGCTGGATATTTGGGAAGCCATAATAAAATAACAAACACTTATCAATTGCAAACAGTAGAAGAAATGCAAGACCAGGATTTATTACAGGACAACGCTGAGCTGTTGTGGTACGCTCATGAGAAAGGATTTCTGAACCTCAGAAGGCATGAAAATCCCTGACCTGTTAATACCAGGTCCATCAGTGACATGAAATCGGGCTTTAACATCCAATTCTGGGCACATAAATTGAAGAAAAGTGAATAAATTCCAAGAAAAGCTGTTCAGGTGATTGGATGAGCAGAGAATCTCACAGCTTCCAGCTTCAAAGTACAACATTGAAGCAACAAGTTCATACACACAAACAGTTTATCAGAAGTATTTTCATATTTGCAGAGATAATCTCCAAGTTTGGCAGCACCTACTACAGGTCATCCTTCTCCATTTAAGGGAATCTATTTGTAGAAGGAAACCAACATACTCCACTGCAGGATATTTTCTGCTAGTTTTTGTCTTTCCCCCTACTCCCAAATTTATTTTTTTCCCCAGAGGGTTCTGTGGGGAATGGCAAAGAGAGACCTCAGCAAGAAAACTGAAATAACTGGGATAACCTAACCCATAACCCAGAACTAAAATGTTATCATGAACGTGCCCAGACATGTTATTTCCACTACTAAAATCAATCTGCATTATGTTTCATTACCTTGGTTTTGCTAATGCAAATACTCAGTTAAGAGCACTGCTGATGGTGGTGATGATCATTTTGCACAAAATTAATCTCGAGGGGCCTCAGAGTGCTGCAGATTTACCAGAGTGAACACCTATCCCATTATGCCCAGCATTATTAATTTAAGCACTTACTCTTACAGACAAATTTTACTTGTGACAAGTGTTTTAAGTCTGGCACCTTTTCAAAAATCACAAGAAATCACATTCAAACGCTGTTTTCAAGTAAATGTAAGAGCACAAAGTTTACACATGTATTTGACAGTTTTGCAAGTATTCAGAAAATCATACAGGTATGAGTTGGACAGTGCAAAAAGCAAACCAGCACTTGGGGGGGTTTTTTTTCTACAGAAAGCAGTTTTGAATAATTCTTTTTTGTTCCTTCTTTTTTCAGCACTCCGACTCAGTCTTGGCTTCTTTGGAAGGATCTATCAAGCCAATGTGTCTGTGTTACAGCCCACAGGTCCCAGAAGGGAGAACCAACCTTACTGATACATGGAAGACCAGGGTTACACCTGTTTGACAGAAGACAACAATCCTTTGTTTAAAGTAGATTCAACTTGCCAAAGCCAGAGGGGCTTGCACTCTGTGTTACCATGGCAGGCCATGTCCCCAGACCCCTGGGCAAACCCAGCTTTGTTTCAGTCTCCTGTGTTCCACCAGCACTGAGCTGCAAATCCATTGCTTCAGAACCCAAATCCTACTGAAGGCAGACTGGGGCAACTGGCTGCACCTCTGCACTTCCCTCTGGCTTTTCCAGTGTCACACCCTGTAATCAGCTCCAGCCTCTCATTTTTGGCAAAGCTGAGGGTCAGGACTCCAGGAGGATGAGAAGACATTGCCAAGTCAGGTAATGGTGCTTTCCAAGGGTCGCTGCTCTGCTCCCTATTTAAGCCTTCCCTGCAAAGCTGATCTCGCAGCAAACCCGTGAGTATTCTTCATTGGAATGGGGAAAGTGCAACAATCCTCTGTTCATACATTCATTTCCCCATTATTCACCACATAAAGACATGGTACGGGAAGAATACACAGACTAAACTAAGCAATAAGATAATGTTAAGGACTTCAGACTCTTTCAAATAACCATAAATTTTTTTAGCTATTTTTGAGATAGCTCAGTTCCTGTTCCAAAAGAAACAGAATGCCCCTTCCTCAGCATGCAGTACAGTTCAATTCTTTTCAGCTCTGTTTTCTTTTGTTGTCCTTCAAATTATTACAAAAATATCACTTCAGGATCCAGCTATTGGCACTACAGTATTTCAGCTTCCACCCTTGCTGCTGTAGCTGAGCACGTTCCACATTCCAATCAACAGTACAAGTAGTCAAGCAACTAATGTGAAAACACAACTTCTGTTTTTCCTGTTAAAAACATGAACCCCTACATCCATAACACTTACAGAACCTGAACAAGTCATTCTTATCACTTTTCTGAAGTTTTTAAACATTAACTGCATTAACTAATTCATTTGACATTAACTAAATTTATCTACTGACCAAAGAGAGAGAAACTGGCATTTGGAAATGATTAGTTTGGAAGTTAAATTAATTAAAAATAGTACAGTAGGGTCAGAATTTAATCTCATACTTCTTATGAGACCATGGAATCACACACAGTTGCAGCAATTTATGATAAATCCATGGAGAGATTTCATGATGGGAGTGGAATTAATTTGTGTCACCCCTAAGAGTGTATGTGCTCACTCAACAGTACCTATATTAAACAATATCAAAAATATCCTAATAGGACAAACCAAATGGACCCATTGTTTGAGCTAGCACATGATACATGTCCTTCAATATCAAGATACAATGATTTGCCTCAATAAAACTCAGGGCATCACAACAGTGGCCAGAAAGACTAGAACATTCGTTGCAGTCTGTTTATCTGTGTGAACACACTTGTGCAAAGCAACACACAAGGGCAGTGAAGAGCCACAGACAATACACTGCCAAAATCAACAACCCCCACCCAAAACCAGTGACCACACCACTTCTGGAAACTACTGTCAGCTCATCAGTGTAACAGAAGAGGGACTTCTGGGCCTGAATGAAGAGAGCAGCAATGGGATTCACAAACAAATTCTGTGGCACAGCAAGAGAGAGAAGAAAGAGGATGGAAGGATGAACCACTCCAGCTGCAGGGAGTCAGGTTCCTGCAGCAAACAGGGATTTCTCCACTCAGTTCTTTTCTGGAGCTTAATACGAGACACCCTGAACACATGAGCCTTCTACTAAAGTAAGGTTCTAACTAGCCAAGCAACTGGGCTGTTTTGAATGGAAGATGACAAAAAAATGCAGCTTGAAAGATTCTTTTGTTACTCCCTCCTACCAACAGCAGGCTGATGACAGATCCTGTCTCCCCTTTGAGGGGCACTGCACTCTATGCCCACAGCTGAAACCAAGAGCTGTTTCTGCAGCTTAAACGCAGAGAATCCAAATGGCTTTAAATTTACTATTGGAAGAACTAGAGACAAGGTAGTTGTGGCAGCAAAGTTTCCAGCAGGCACTGTACAATTCCTCCCAGAAGCTCAGTACTCACATTAAGCAGACCATCTGTAAAAGGGAGATAATATTTTGTCCTGCTTTTGCTATTATTGGCAAGGTATCTCCTATGTGTGAGCAGAAACTCGCACTGCAGCTCCTGACAGGAGTCCCATTCGCTAGGTGGTGGTGTCAAACAAATAATAGCCATGCTAATAACTAGAAGGAACTACTAAGATGAATCAATATAAAAAGAAATTACATTGCTTATGTAAAACATTATCGTCTATTCACTGAAAAGTTACAGACCACAGAATACAACTGATCTGGCAACACGGCTAAATTGTTATTGATTTGCATTGAGAATTTTTCCCTCCCTGACATTTCTAGAATTTTTATATAATTGTATATTAAGGCTCAAAGCGAAGATGAAATCTATTATAAATCCCACACATCTGCTGAGATATGCCATTGTGAAATTAACTGTCTTGAAACATACATTTAGAACACATGAAAGCAATTCAATTTCCCAATATTAACTCTCCTTACATCAATACCTGAATTTAAGATACTTCGCGTTCTTGTTCATGTTGTAGAACAAAACCCAGAGTCTCTTTTCTGTGGGGTCACAACAAAGCAGCAAAACTAGTATTTTTTAACAGCTGTTCAAAAGAACAGGTTCAGCTGAGAAGGTTAAAGTTTAAGTGGCTGAATAAACCTGACTTACCTTCTAAATAAATGTATGATGTCATCAAAGTTCAAGTCATGAAAATCTGATGATTAAATCTAAGTTTTTATTACCATTAACATCATTCCTTTTTTTTATCTAAGCCATTTAAGGCTTTTTTAACAAGGATTTTGGTGTACAAGACAGAATTTTAACAGGCAGTACAGTATCTTAGGTATAGCTACTCAGGACCCACAAGTACAGCAATGATCAATTCGAGATGCAGCAGCTCTGAAAATGATAAGTCTGCATGGACCACGGGCACCCAAACATGTAAATATGCACAAAGTCACAGCAATGAGGGGACTCTGGTGTGTGTTACATACACTCCATTACGATGGAGGTATCAAGAGGTTTGTTTCCAACAAAATTCATTGCAATTAAAAAAACATCTTACAATTATTTTTCTCCCATGCTGGTGTAATTTCCTGTTGAAATGAAAATTACTGTGTGATACCGAATGATATCTAAATATTTGAGAGAATTTGAGAGATCCATTATACCTGGTTTTTTGCCTCACTGACATCTTTAGCTTCACAGAAGCCATCCCCAAAACTCAACAATGATCTCATGCTACTGAATATAAACACAACCTTTTTTTTTGTGAGGGAATTTAACATTTAAGCTTCACAAACCAGCAAGCTACTTCCTGATTACTCCCTCGAAATCCTTATCACTAAACAAATTTATCATGTCTTTTGTCCTCCACTGTTAATCTCATACTCCCACACAAGGAATTAATCAGAGAGCAACAAACCAGTACCCATGTTATCTGATATCATTAATGACATTTCTTTATTAACGAGAAAAGAATCTATTTATCAAAGTTCAAGCTTCAGGTTTTTACAAGCGGCTGACAGGACAGTTGTGGGTCCAGCTTCAGAAACAACCACACTGAAAGGGCTCAGAAAAAACATTTACTTTAATGGTTATCTGATAATTTTCCTGCTCATCTGGACAATTTTACACTTGTACTACCATCTAGCCTTGCCATCTATTTGCTCTGCAACTCTCTACCTGCTGTAAAACATTCATTAAAACTCACTGCAATGAGAAGAGGAACTAATGCCCCACACCAGCACAGAGGCCACGGCCTGGTGCACACAGGCCACAGCTTGGCAAGACAGAAAAATTAAATTAACATTACAGAACAGGACAGAGTACAAACTAGGTCAAAGCAAACAGTGAGGCATTCAGGGGATAGCAAAGCACAGAATAAAGAAAAAAATGGCTAAGAATATTGGGTTTGGTTTGTGGTGAGGTTTTTTTTAATAATCAGTATTTTTGGTTAAAGTTCAATACATCTTTCCTCCAAACTGTTTTTAAACACAAAAGGCAAGTCATAAAACACTGAAAAATTATTATTTCTTATACCCACCTCTACAAAATCTCTAAATTAAAACACAGAAAGAATTGAATACCATATGCTGCAAAGGTCTTATATTTTTATCTGATACTTCACTTGATACTCAAGGAGAAAATTGTGTGCTGCTTTGAAGATGCTCCTAAATTAAATTTCCTTGTTCAAATTAGAAACTTTGACATTTAAAATGAATTTTAATAGGGTAATAAACTCAGGATATTTCATAACTCCATCCAAGATATGAGGCATCTCTGACCTACTGACAGCTTCCACTGAATGAAAGTCATCATTAAACACTCCTGAGGCAGTACACCAACAGACACTTCAGAGTGACTTATTTCAGTGATAATGATAAATATGAAGAAAAAAAAGCAGTTCAGCCTGTTGTTAGAACAATCTTTACAAGGACTTAAAGAACACTTCACAACACTGTGGGATTAGCAGGATGCAATATTTAGTATTTTCCTTTAACGCTGAATAGCCAAAGTTTTTAAAATATTTTCATTCTTTAAAAATAAACTCCATTTCATCTTCTTTCTTTGAGAGTAAAGGGTGAAAGTTGACATCAACCTGGCCAAGTGCTCAGAAACCAAGAAGTAATTGGAACACAAAAATATGCAGTTTGACTTCTTAAGAGATGTTTTTCATATAATTCATCTGCAAATCACAGAACTCCATATTCAGTATTTCTCACCAAGCCGTGCAATATAAACACAAAGCTTTAACACTGCTTTCTGAAAAAACAGCTACAACCTGACACTTTCTGTCATTAGGGTCCCCTTACTGAGCCCTAATTCTACCGTGCACTCAAACCAAATGCTTGCACTGTGGCTTTGTCTCATCTGCTGTTAAGGGACTTTGATGCAAGAAATTTTCAGAATCACCTTCACCTCAAAATCTGAACTATTACGTGATAAATTGTTGCTGCTCCCACAGACACCAGTAAGACTGATTTGTTTGGCTACTGAGCTCTCTCCCTCCCAATCCTGCCTGGTAGGGGGCTACAAAGCTCACCTAGATATCCCTCCTACAGCCTCTGAGTACAAACCAGGTATTTAAATCCCCTAGAGATGATGAGAGATGGACATAAAAGGAAGTATGAAATGCAGCTTCTGTGATTTTATGGATTGTACATAATCTAGAGTTAACATTCCCCACATTTTTATCTTACATTTACTACAATTTTACTCAGGATTAAACACAGGCATTTTTAAATTATTCTTACAGAACATTCCACATCAAGGAATGTGGAAAATACAAAGCAATACCACAGAACTGAAATAATCCAACAAACTGCAGTAGAAACACAATTTTCACAGGAAATAATCCATAAACGATGCTCAAAATTTGTTTTGAAAAAATGCCTTTCTTTTAGTTCATGCTCTCAGTTACTTGATTATCCATTTAATAAAAGCAATTACTCCACTTCTTTGATTTCAGTAAGTCAAGTAGAAGGGAGGTCTCCATGTGTACTATACACCAGTGTAGTCTGGTTTTACTAGAACCATAATAAAACAGAGGTCTTACAATCAACTGGTCCATAGTCAGCCCCCAGGCCTCTTGCCCAGCCTAGGAAAGACTCTGCCTTCATCCCCATTCCAGCATAAATATTAAGTTGCTTCAGCTCCACTGATCTGTACCAGTAATGGAGGAAGATTCCTGAAACTATTAAATCTCTCACTGATCAAATGAGACAGGTTAGTGGAGATTTACTTGGTTTAGAAACTGAATTAATTTTCTGCTTTACCCAAACTGGATTTAAGCAAACAGCCCCAACAGTTAGTGTTAATGGAACACTATAGCACTGTGAGATGGTGCAACAGTATCTTCCCGTTCAAAAAAATAGCATTAAGGAAGTGAAAATGTTCTACGAGAACAGACCACAAGTTTCCTTTGCAAAAAAGCTCAAAGCATCTGTACACCAAATCAATTAATCAGACTGTGCACCTTGTCCAGAATATCTCTCAGTTCACCATTCCCACTGCCAGACTTGGAGGGGACACATGCACTCCACAAACAATACACATTGCATTTGATGGGACTTCTTAAAGGTCAGGGGTTTATTTAGGGAAGCGATTCAGTGCTGGTTACTGAGCTACTGGTCAAATGTAAAACTGATTCAGCTCATTCAAAAAGCCATAATCCAAATTATAAAAGCAAATATGGAAACTACTTGCACCAGACTTACTGTGGAAGGAATGTAACACACAGTGAATTTAGCTACGGTCAGAAAAAGTCTGGGATAACACAAGAAATGGCATATGTATTTCTGCAGGTATCAGTACAGCAGTTATCACAACAACTGTGTTACAAGATTAGTTCTTAAAAACTGAGATTCAAAATGTAACTTGAAAAAGGATTAAGCAAATGAATTGTCTGTAAAACATTTCTAGATGTCGGCTCTGTGGGTGACCATGGAAGGGAACGTGTTCCACACATGCAGGCCTTTGAGTGAAGTTCAAGCTGTGCATGTTTTTCAACAGATCTCTATGAAATGACATTTGAGATAAAAGTCAGACTCTTAAATAACTAAGTTCCAGACTAAGCATCAAGACTGTAGCAAGAAAGGAACTGAAAGCCTTTACTGAGACTTGGCAACCAAGTATTCCCAGTGGGCCATAACATTATTTATGCTTTGACTGTCTGTCAGCAGGCTAGGGTAAGACAGGCTAAAACAGATTTGAACCAGTCAAACCTACAGACCAGTTACACAAGATCAGAAAACCACCATTAGGAAATGAATGGCTGCAACCCCCTGGCCAGCTGCAGATAAACAGTGACCCTCAATATACAAACAGTGCAGCCTCAGCTGTCAAAACAGGAATCATTTGGCCAAAAGTTGTCCTGATAACACCTGCATTAGCATCAACCATGGATCAGAATGCTACTTCCTCTCAATTAATGCTCCTTCCAACTCACCTAATTCAATGTGGTCTATTAATTTCACTACTGTTATATGTTATATGTACATGCAAAGAAAAAAAAGCAGGTACATGCAACATAATTTTACAATATCTGACTCTTGTTCTGACTTATCTAATCAAATGAGTGATTTCATCCTTGGTATTCCAATTTTTTATTGCCAAATAATATATGAATTTGAAGAACTGCAAAATAAACTGAAACGAATGCTATTTTATAAACCATGCCTATGGATAAAATGGAATTTCCAAACTTTCATAATTCTCAACTTCTTTGTTTCTAACATTGTGTTTCATGAAAAGCCTCTTTCTGTTAAAAGTTCTGTCAATTTAGGAAATTCTCATCTTGGCTAAACCTTGCCTTTGGGGTGCAGTAGTATTATTTGTTATTTTTATTCTCATCATCATCAACCTGATCAGTAAATAAGCTTTGGGGATTCTAAATCTTTTAGAAATGCTACAACTATTTGCAATTTTTTCAGTAAGCACTAAATATCAAAAATAGCACCTGTACTCAGTTAAACTGAATTACTTATTTACCACTCACCAAAGCAAAATAATAAACATCATGCAAGGTTCACTGGAAAAACCAACACAAGAGACCAAAGATCCAGAGACCTTTTATATTTTCAAAGCACCAATTTGACACGCACAAGGTTGAGAAAACTGGTTAGAAAAAGACACAGTTTTCTAAATTGGGAAAAGAAGTTTGCGTTAAATTTTTATTGAAGGAATTGGACTTTAATGGCCAACCTATGTAATATTCTGTAAATCAGCAGTAGAACCTGGCAACAAGAACATAATAGCACAGGGATTTCACACCATCATCTTGCTAATTGAAAGGGCCTGACCTCCTCAGGGTCATGCACTGCAAATCAGAATGGCAACACTGCAAATTATCACTGCTCTGCAGGTGCCAGTGTCTCCTACCTGTAAAGGGAATGTAACCAAGCACGTTACACTATGCTGATTAAAAATTAATTTTTCCCATTCTACCCGGTTTTTTAAAGCTTTAGAAACAGAAAAACTTAAGGTAAGTGGGTTTTTTGCCCATAAATCAAAGTTTTCAGTCATTTAAAAAAAATAATACACCGTTCCATGTATGGTTCGTATTGATATTCAAGTTAGTCCTGGAGCTTTTGGGAGATGACAAATGAGAAGTTTGAAAGCAGTGATGTACATGCACAGCATTGACCCAGCCTTCCAAACTTTCTTGTGCAATTGGCTTTTACTTACAGAAACAGTAACAGAAAATGAAACACTGCAGAAAATGAGACAAGCTAAAAACCTCACCCATACAAGAAAGGGTAAGAAAAGAATCACATGACTTATGTACTTCAACACGTAGTTTTAGGACAGTCAATGCCTAAGATTTCTTTTCCATTTTTGAAAAACAGAATTCCAAATATGCAAGCAAAAAGATGTGACTGCTGGGAGTAAACTTTCAGTTCCCTGTTAGTACTTTTCATCTGATAAAGGTATAACCAGCATATGTATGTACTGAAAATTCTACACTGCTGTTCTTGGCATTTAATCAGGGGTAAAAGAAAATGCGCAGGACTAGAATCTTAAGTGTTGGTTTAATAACCTTTATGCAGCTCATTTCTGAATGATCTTCTTCCTCTCTGGAGAGGCTTCTAATGTCAAACACTGGTATTAAGGTGAGTCGTGGTTACTGAAGAAGCACAGAGAAGGCACATGACAAAATTATTAATTATAGAGAGGGGAAGGAGGACGAATATTCTTTTTACTCCATAAATGTCTTTGTGAAACAGAATATTTAATACTGAAGTCAAATAGTTTCAGAAGTCAATAGCCATTAAAGTCTTACTGGTGTCAATAGCAGTTGGGGATTTAAGAATGTCATTTAAAAACTGTTGCAAATGTGATTTTTAGAAAGCATTGGAGATTCTTCAGAAGGCAAAACGATTTAAGTTCTTTTAACTTGGAAACTGGGCAACTATTCTATATCTAAGACATATGGTGAGTTAAACAGCTCCAATACAGTAATTTGAAGTACACTCATTCATATTACAGCTGTTATTGTTCGCTTCTCAGCTTCCTTCCTTTCATGCCAGAGGTTAAGAATTGCACCAAGGCCAACAGAAGAGGTGATCAGCATTATTTTCTGCTAAATTGAAACCCAACACTTCATATTCTAACACCAAGAGGTGTAGATGTAAAAAATACCTTTAAGCAACAGTACAGGATGAGTTGGGGGTTGGTTGTTTGCATTTGTTGGGGGTTTTTTGAGGGAGGAAGGATATACTGTAATTCATTTTATTTTTACTAAATTACCAAATTCATGCAAACTTAAGAGTATTTGTTTATGCTTTTTTATTTTGTATCTTACTTGCACAACCTTCCCATGTTACAGAATAAGCATAAAACAACTCCTCTAAAAATGTATTTTTGCAGGTGACGTTAAATTATTATGCAGTACCTTATAATGATGACAATATAAAAAGTAACCAAAAGCTAAATCAAATAGTGACAGTTAAAGAACATTAAATTCATGAACACTATCCAGGCTAAAGCCATTGAAGCCTCTTTCTTCCCCTGAAAGTTCTTAAACACTGAGCAGTCTATGTTTGTGCTTATAATCCCAGTGGAAAATGAGTAGAAAAAAGAGTATTTAAAATAAAGACCTTTGCAAAAATTCTAATATTTTTTACATTCCAGAACAAATGCTACAATCACGCTCACCTGCTTTAAGCCAATTCAAACAAAACAATTTCTAAGTTAAAAGACTCTTAAAAGCGTTGAAAAAGCTCTTCCTCCCATTCCCTCTCCATCCCCTCTCCCCAGGATTAGGACACTCACATGTACCTCAGTGGGCTCTCACCTAGGTACCACTATATGGAAATGTAACCTATAAAAAGCAAGTTTCTGTGGAACTTCACTATTTCACAGGAAAAGCAGAACTTAAAAAAGTCTTTTAGTTTTTTTCTCAGGAGTTCTTAGTGGTTTTGCACATTTGGAGCTCCACAATTTCTCAGGCATGAAACATAAAGAAAGGACATTAAAATATTCACAGAGGAGGCAGAAGTGCTGGTGGAGGTTTCCTGCTCCTAATAACCTCTGCTTTGGAGACAGTTGCTGTGTTCATCCTGTGCAGGACCCACATGCAGAACTTCCCAAAAGCAAAGGCCAGATGTTACAGGGGCTGGGGATCATCACAACCAGACCTGCCTGCACATCATCTGCATATGATCTTCTGGTCACACACAGCTGAAAATGAGTATTTCTCTCAAATTTGAATTGCCACACAAGTATAGAAGTTAAGAATATTACATGCTTGTGGACCATTTTAGCAACCCAGTAACAGATATTAAGATGTATAGAGCTGTTCTTTGGAATTATTTTAAAACTGGAACACAGAGGAGCTGTGTATTATGTGCTGTAGTACTCTGCAGCTTTGCTGTGTTTGTCCATGTAACAGATTTAGAGACAAATAGTTCCTTTTTATTCAAAATTACTTTTAGTGCTGAAACAGGACATTGCAAGCTAAGTACCAGCATTTAAATAGGCAGGCCAATAGAGACATTAGATAAAGTCTACCATCTCCCTGGACCCCACTTCAAAATTAATCACCACATTTATTATGTAGCCCCTGGTCAATACAAATTGGAAGTGCCCTCCTGTGAAGGAGAGCATAGTTACTGTTAATCCAAGCCAAGGTGAATCAGATGTCACCACTACTTTTAAATGGGACAGCAGAGGTGATCTGGTGGCTTCAGCCCTTCTCTTCTATTAGATTTTAGTCTGTAGACCTTGCTCACCTGGAATTAAAAAAAAAAGCCACCAACCAACCAAACCAAAAAAAAAAAACAAACAAACAAACAAAAAAAACCCCCACTATTTCTATTATGAGATTAATTTTGCTCCACTCAATGTTAAAGCATTTATTTTTGACCACTTTGCTCACATCTGTACTTGACTTTACTTCAGAACTCTTTGCCACTATCTATGGGAACAGTAGACTTTGGAGAGCATGAGGTAAAAATGGGATCGGAAATGCAGGCAGAGACTATATATGAACATATTCAGCTCAGTCTTAAGAGAATAGCAAGGAGTTTGACCTTGTTGCAATGCAAAACTGATTGGGATAGCACAAAGATGAGCTCTTCCAATAAAGCAAGGGAGGGGAGGAAAGCAGAGAGAAAAGAGATAGAACAACAGATGAGTGACCAGCAGTATTAACTGGATTAGCCTTAAGGTGTTTCATTAATTATGTTTAGCATAAGTAATAAAAAAAAAAACAGTTCTACATTTTAGAGGGATGCCCTCGATCAATAAGTGAAACTTGAAAATTAAACCAACCACCCCAAATTTAATATTCTCACAGTACTTCACAACACTGAGTCATGTTTGATAACACTAGACCAGGCTCACTGAAGATATGAAGAGAAATTCAATATGACAGAATGAAGTCCTGTGCATGACTCAGTTATAAAGGTTTAACATTTTAAAAAGTCATCCTAGTTTGCCAACAGCACGCAACATACCCAGTTCAGACCTGAAATTTTGTTGTTATTTAGCTTTCAAAAATTTGATTTTGCAGGAGTGGGGAAGGAGATGGGGAGTTTTTCTGTATGTCATGGGATGAAACATCACATACAAATTCTTTTTCTTGCACTATCTCTTCTTGTTTTCTGTGTCTGTGTTCAGGCAGACAAGAGAACCAAGCAGCACTTCCACTGAAAAGAGAAAGAACTGATAAAATAGTAAATTCTTTATATTCTTTTCAACCATCTGTCTCTCCACAGATGCAACACAGCAAAAGCCTAAGTAGACTTAAACTCTGATAAACATTGTGTCACAAAAAACCAATCCACAGTTACCTTATTTTAACCTCTAAGGAGAAAATAAAATTTGATTGCCTCAAAGTTCAGTTTAGTTCCCCTCCCATGGTGTCGCAGACTGAATGAAAGGTTTAAAAGCAATTTTTTTAAAATAAAAAAACAAACAAAAAAAAGGTAAAAAATTGTATCCTACAGTATTTTTGCTTATTATTTAATTATTTCAATTTCTATAGCAGAACAGACAAACTAAGAATGCAATATTTTCATTTGCCTTAATGACAACCTAACTCATTCAGAAAGGACAGTGGGTATGGAGCTAAGACAGGAAAGACTTAGAATTTGTCAAGATTTTGCAAAAATAAAAATTGCCTGTTTCCCATATTCCTATTTTCAGGACAAACCTTTTCTCTTCCGAGGAGTCAGTTTGAACCTGGAGTTCCACTTTTTCTTTTGGAGTGAGAATGCCACTGACTAACCAAGGACACCACTGGCACCAACAACAGGACAAGTGCCTCTTGCCAAAGCAGCAGATAATGGGGCACTAAAAGTTACCCTAAAGTAGCCAACCTAACTGACCTCAGCCAGAGGACACAGCCTTGTCTGTAAATGCCCACTGTGGCAGACAGTTGGTGCTTCAGGACAGCCCTGGATTAGACAGGGCACACACAAACCTGCCCCTCTCAATGCTTCCTCCTGTTGTCCTTCTCTAAAGTAGAGCAGTTTGTCTGATTGAACCCAACTAACCCCTTACTGAGATTTGCTAAGTAAAGTTACAACTTGGATGAATGAGATCAAAGATTTGCAATTTATTTTCAATGTCAAGGGAACTCAGAGGGTTTTACCAACTAATGTACACAGTGACCTACTATTTTAAAAGGATAAAAAAAATTCCCTTTCTAAAAATATAGTTATGCTGCTAAGTATTGCAATTATTAGATAAGCAGTACTTCAACATAAAAGAAATACAAAAAAAATCCTTAAGAAACAATCAATGTTCATAAATGTAACCTTTTTTTATTGGCAACCATCAGAGAGCAGTATCCTTTAGATTGCTTGATTTGCAGGAGCAAAAAGGATGCAACCAGACACTTCCTTTAATAAAGTGTTTCCACTACGAATGATTACTGTCCAAATCAATTCTGTTCAGAAGGGGATCTTTTAGTTACTAATGAAAGTTAATTGGAGCCTCAAACTCCACCCACAAAAAAAAGAAAAAAGTTTTAATTCTAAGTTGCTTGCATTTCAAATTGCCATAATATTGGCGTTTAGAAACAAAACATGACAGCATCCATATTAAGTCTTTACAACATTAAAAGCAAACCTTTTTCCCCATGACTTCCTCTTCAAGAATCACCTGTCACACTGAACGTGATTCTTTGTAAGAAATGATGCTACACCAGTGATAACATATTTGAATTATAACAAAACCAATGGAAGATTGTTGTTCTATGTTTTATTGCTTTTGATATTTCTTTAGCAATCATCGTTGCCGTCTGTCTAAACAATTCTCTGTGCACTGACATTCACAATAATGTGTTTTCATCAGGAAGTTCGACACTGTCATTAGGTTTCACAAAGGCTATACTTCACAGTTCCCAGCCATTTCTTTACACCTCACTGCATCACTGGGACGTGAATGCAACAGTTTTTACATCTGTCAAGTTTAGTTATATTTACTTGAATACAAACATTAATAACAGATTACTGGAAATCTGTAGAGAAATGATGAACTAGTTATGTTCTTATTATCCAACACTGGAATAGGACCAAGAGAGGAGGGTTTATCACATTCTCTGGGAAGAGAAAACCTGCTCATCAGCCATAACAATCTTCTACAAAGCTTGATAAATACAGTTCGGGAGAGGTTGCTATTTTACACACCAGCTCTTCTTTTGATTTCCTGGAACTGTTTGGGAAGAAACTTACTTGGTTGTCAACAGCTCCAATAACATGAGACACAAGTAGAAGATGTACTTAACCTTCTCTAAAGCCAACTACTTTTCATATTCACCTACTAGCATACTGAGTTTCCAAATACAATTTGTCTCCCTCTTTTATACTCTCTTAGAAGCAGTTGTCTATGCTGGAACCTTACCATTAGAGGAAAGTCTCAAGGAATTTTTACTGTACTCCTTGAGGTGAATTAAACACACATTTGTGCACATACACCACACAAAATGTTGTATCCCCACTGAAGGTCTTTGCATCATAAGTCTCTGTAAAGAAATGGAATCACCTGGGGATACATGCACAAAACAAATCTGTTGCCAACAAGGTGTGGAAAAAAAGTCATGCTCTAGCACAATGATATAGCTATAAAAGAAGAAAGCAAAAGGGGGGAAAAAAACCTACTTTAAAAGACTGGTGGTCATAACTATGATAAATATCAGCCTCTGAATTCTAGAGTTCAGTTGTACTCAAGCACCAAACTGTAGTTCCCTCTCTCTCTCTCCATATATATATATTACACACATTTACATATAGAAAATATATATATAATGCTCGCCATTAAAAACTATTTATATTTCAAAACATCCATGTATTAGTGAAGAAAGTTCTCAGGTGAGAAATATGAAAAGTTGCAGAAAAAGTTATGAACAAATGTGGTCTTAAGGTTCTTAAAGTCCCAACCAATTAAGCATCAACTGTCAGAGAGCACGAGCTGTTTTGTAAGCTCCTCACAGATATGAGAAGTGCCCTCATTTATCCATGTCATTGGTGAGGTCTATCCAGGGACAGCTGCAGTTGGGTACCCCCATGTTCAGCAGCAAGTCATTGTTATGTCACCTAAATCTGGAAATGTTCAGAACAACAAAGGAAGATTTTGACCCAATGAGGAAAAAAAAGTCATGACAAGTTGAACATCAAACACCCAACAGCTGTGGCTTTTTCCTCTGCAGTTGCACTGAAGATTCTAACAGTAACAGCAGTGGTCATTGGTTAGTCTGCATAGACAATAATAAAAAGGCAAATCAAACCCAAGCATGAATATACCTGACACAAGGTTTTAAAAGCCTAAAATTAAATCATGTGAAAGACCACAACAGCAATAATTGCATTCTACACATAGCCTGAAAAGTACCATGAGAAAAGACGGCTTCCCTCTTTAAACTTCACCTTTCAGTTCAGTCCCCAGTCTGACTGCCCCACACACCCCACCTGTGGGCTCTGCAGGAGCACACCCATTCCCACCAAGCCCCTGCTGGGATTGCAGCACAGGTTCCTCTCTCTCCCAGGCTCACTCCTACTCAGCAGCAGAGCACAGCAATCTCTGAGCAAGGGCAAAAATCAGCTTTAAGCCCTGCCACTGTCCCACTGTCCCTGCATCAGAGATGAGCTTTGCACACATCAGAGAGCCACCAGAAACCCACCCTGCTACAGGGTTGCCCAAGGAGCAACGAATGCCAGAAAAATGTCTCCAAAGAAATGTGTCTGTGAGGAAATCTGCCTCTCACTGACATGGCATCTGTCCATTGCAGAATGGAGGAGGAATAAGATCTGACTCAAACCTGGTTAAGATCATTGTGAAGGAATCCAGCAGACACCCCCAGCTTAGGTTCTCTGTAGCTGAGATCCTAATCCAAATATGACAAGCTTATTCAAAGCCTTTAATCTGAAAGCTTCTTTTTATACATAGATGAGACTGCTTTGAAATCAGACTCAAGAAAACAGACATAATACCTGCCTTGGTACAGATGACATCTGATGGTCTCTGCAAGTCTGTACATAGCAACAGTTCCCACAAGGAATGCTGAGGCTCAAACTCCATTGCTGACCCTCTAACTACCAAAGAAATCTTGAAGAAAAATTATTTCTGCATAGAAATGTTAGCTAAAATGATTTAGCTTTCAGGACAAGGAATTTGGGAGGAAACTCAGGACATAGATCAGATATATAAATAGCATCTTTAAACTTATGAAGGAAGACACTATCAGGACAAATTTATTGGCTAATTAAATTCAGTGCCCTACACAATTAAATTCTTAGTCATGTTTACTAAACATATCACTATCAGTGCACAGGAACCACACCAGCCTCCTTCAACATAGCAGTGATATATGATATCTAAAAAGCTAAATCAATCCTGCAACAATAGCTAAGAATTATTTTTCTTAGCAGTTCACTAGAGGGGCTGAAGAAGTACTTTTCCAAGTTCTCACATTTCCTCTTCAGCATTACATACAAATTGCCTGGCATGGAACTTCTCATACCCACAGCTCCCAGACTAAATACTATTGCATGTTTCTAAACAAGCAGATCAAACACAGCACATTCAAGTATTTTCACATTTACACATTTGCTTAACACCAGGCATTCCTACAGTCAAGCACATCAAGGAAAACTAGAACTTGAAGCATCGTTCAGAAACTCAAGACAGTTAAACAGACCATGCACACTGACTTCATTATTTTACTCGATGATATTCATGTTATTTTGAGTGCAAAGAGAGTAGATACTGGGTTTTGCAACAAGCATGGTTTTGAATTGGTGGAGTTTGGTTCATCTATTAAAGCCATTCTAAAGGCCAAGGCCTACAGAAAACAACTTGGAATCAAGAGTGAGTCAAGAGAGGCTCAACTGTTGCAATACTAAATCAAGTTTCAGTTATTATGTCACATTGTCTCAACAGATCCAGTATGCCTTTTATCTGTAAAATTAGAATACCTCAGGAACAACTAAAGTTTTAAAGCTAGGAATAAGACTAATTCCCTTTGCCATGTTCAAGCATCTCTTTTCTCTATGAGGCAGATACCTGTTTACTCCTCTGGATCTCGGAGGGGGACAAAAAAAACAGAAAAAGAAAAGAATCTTTAGGGACATGCTGCCAAGAAGCTGAGAATCTCAAAGGCTACATTAATCAAGGAAAATCTATGCTTTCAACACTTCACAACTTTCACACTGAAAAAAATGTCAAGAGAATGAAAAAAGCACTCTTCCCAGGAATCTTGAAGCCTCTTAAAGCATATTTGTAAGAACAAAAAATCTACACGGAATAATATTAACAGATAAACCATCTTCCTTATGTCACACTCACTCTAAGAAGAAAATAGTCCCTGGAAGAGTGATGTGATGGTCAACTGTCAAAATGAAATGTAATTTAGCAGCAACAATAGGTAAGGAATGTTAATTTAAGTCCTCAACTAAAGCCACGAAGACCTCCTTGAATGAAATGCTTTTAGAAGAAGTTGTATCCATAGTAAAATTTTAGATCTTCATTCCTGTAAAGAAAGAAGTTCTATGGAATACTATCTTATTATAAATTTTGAAATACATAAGTAATGAAAATTACTATTTGTATTTTCTTCTGAAAATTACCATCTTCCTCTATTTTTCCACATATCTTCGTAAAGGGCACAGATGCTTTTTCCAGAAGTGGACCAATTGCCTGTCCTGAGCACATTCACATTCACAAAGAAAGCAGTTGCTTTGTTTCTATTGTGCAGAAACTTAGCCCAATAAGTTACTAGCTGGGCTCTGAGAGTAGCTCTGAAATAGTGAAATTTGCTGATGATAACTTTTATTTTAATATGCTCACTCACCTTTCTTTGGCTAAATGGTATAAGCACTTAAGATCCTTAAAATCCTCATGGCAGCTGAAACAGCAGCAGCTGTTTACCAAGTCCCTGCATCACTTCTAAAGGTCTATGTTAGAAGTCACTCTTGGAAAATAATCAAGCTTTAAGTGGTAGAAATGTTTTTGCAATGCCTGGGGCATTTCACTGATTTAACCCCCCATGACCCCACCCCGGCTTTGTGGAGGTGTCAGAGAAAAAACTTTAAAAGGCCAAAAAACAATTATGAGTTTAATCCCAAGAGAGCAGAAAACAAGCTTGTGAGCTGGGGAGCCAGGTCTGGAAGTCGTGAGCGAGGTTTGCTTCCCAAAGCTGTTCCACTTGGGGCTGGAGGAGGAGGGAGGAGGATTTCACTGGAAACAAGAACTGGCTGCCTTCTATCACCATTTTCTCCCGGTGGAATTCAAGCAGGTCAGCCTGTCATCCACCCCCCCAGCCAGGGGACAAGGCACCAGCTTCAGAGCACCCCAACTCCTGACTGAGCTCAGGAACTCTGGAAGCCAAACAGCAACGTGCCCAAAAGAAAAAGTCTGAGATCTCTCTTATTCTGCTCCTTGTTGCTCAAACAGCCCAAAAATTAGTTTTCAACAAAAGACAAGTGTCTGTGGTGAGCAGCACTACTCCGATCTGAAAAAAGCAACTCTGCAGAGAGTTATCAAGAGGTGTTAATTGCCATGTTATTTATAAGACATTACCATAGTCTACAAGAATTTCAGATTTAAGGGAATAGTGAGACAGGGATAAGAGTTTGTCCAGCCTGCTTCTTTTTCAATCAAACTGGACAGAAAGACTAACGTCTTTGGAAAAGATTCGGCTTTCACACCTGCTTTTTGCCATGTTTCCATGGGCTTGTTTCTGGATAAATGCAATTCCACCTCACTGAAGCATTTAAGAAGCTCTAAAGGCATTCATTTGGAAATACAGAACATGAACTAATGTGACTATGCTTTACAATGCAACATAGGAACACAAGGACTGAATAATTGCACAGGCTTCTCTGAAACTTTAGGGAGGAGACAGAGGAGGAGGGAAAGGAAATGGGAAGGAGAAAGGAGGAGCTGACTGCAGATGGCACAGGTTACTCCCCTGCAAATACTGACACCATTTCACTGTGCTCTTGAGCCTTCCTAACTCTACTGCCCCTCATAGGAAGATTTGAAGACACTGCTGCTCTGAAAAGCTGCAACGATTGTTCACAAGAACTACCATGCGCAAGTGCCATTATGCTGAGGTCTGTGGCTCCAGACTGCTGTCCTTTACTTCTGTCCCTCAGGGTCACTCCATTCCTTACCATTTCCATTCCTTAGTTCAGGTGGATTTCAAAGAGAAGATTAAGCCTGATTTACAACCACCCTGCTTTTCATCTGAATTTGCACTATAATCCTCATTCTTCACAGGGGAGAAGAAAACGAATCAGTTGTACTCTGCAGGCTGAGGATCAGGCACACATCATGAATAGTTCTCAAAATTAGATGATGTTCTATTCACTGCTGCTTTAAATATTACTAGATATTTAAAAAGTTAAATAGAGGTACAAACCAGATTAACAGAGGTGAGCTCACCTAGAGAGGCTCTGTATTAATGAAGAGCTAATACTATAAATCTGGTGCACATGGAAGTGTGAACAAAATTTTAAGCTCAGGAGAATAACTGTTCCTTTTCCTACAGGTGGATTGCTCAGGTACACACACAGCAGCTTTCCAAAATTTTACCTGTGGCATTTTCAAAAGCACCTTTATGCAGTTAACTATTATGCTGCTTGGGTATTCTTGGCAAGACAAACTGAAGCATCACAGCTACAAAAACAAGGAGAGTTCTTCACAAGTTTGAAGAAAGCAACTTTTACACTGCACTTTTTCACTTGGAGGTGTCTATTTGCAACAAACCAAAAAAGCTACATTACCAAATCACTGCGTAAGCAAAAGCAGCTACTCAAAGTTAATATAATACCAAAATGTAGAGGTCTTACTATTATCACACACATACAAATATGTTTTTATTTAAGTCTTCTCTCCAGCAATTTCATTTTGTCTGAGTTTTGATAACACCAGATGTTTTTTCATGCTGTACAAACAAAAGTAGTTAAAATTTATTGCTGTGAAAATCAGATACCTTTCTAGAATACTTATTAATATGCAAAGACACAAGATTCAACCTGTGTCTGAACATCAAATTAGAGCCAAACTTCTATGGGAAAATTGAAATATGTCAATTAGATTGAATTCTAGCATTAAATTGGAGATGAAGACAGAAAAATTTACTGCCATTCTAAGACATCTTACTTAGAAATTAAGAAGAGGCAGACTAAAAAAATCGGTATTTCACAGTAACTGCCTAGATTTACTTTTGGAATTTAAATACTGAGGAAAAGTAACTCAGAGTTTTACTGATTAAGACTTTCCAACAAAGCTGACTTAAAACCTGTGACTCCCAGGAAAGGAAACCTACAACCAAACAGGAGATGATCTGTACAGGTGAAAGGCTTATCAGTTGTTCTTTTTTTTTCTTACATCCTTAGGTATGAGAGGTGGAAACCTTGTCCTCTTTGTCTGAGGAATTATTTAATTTCCATCCCTTGGGAAAACTTCTGAAGGGATCAGTTCCCAGCTTTTCCAAAAGACACTTGACTGGCCAAAAACAACTATGACCACCACTCCATTCCAAAAAAAGTACTCAGAACAAAAAGTCTCTTGCAAGTCATAATTCTTCTATTCCATAACTCCTCTATTTCTCCTAGAATAGGTTTCACATTATATTTTCAAAGCTATGAGTGTATATATAGATACATATGTATATTTATAACAAATTCCTCTGTAGATCAGAGACACAAAGTGACACACCAGGAGCCCAACACTGACTCACTACCCTCTGTCCTCAACAACTAACAGTCCAAGAGGTTTTTGCTAAAGTAGCTGATAATTTAAGTAGCTTGCACATAGTGAGCATGGGTAAGGACATGGTTGGGATAAATATTTAGCCAACAACTCTGATGAGGAAATTAAAATTGTGTCAAGTCAGGTAAATAAACACTCAAAAGCCAGGCCATGCAATGGCATGTGGGTACAATTATCATGCCCTTTTTACCATGGGAAGTTCCAACATAAACCTGGGTAATCAGAGTCAGCAAAGTTTGTGTCCCTGTAGTGAAATACAAAAAGGTCACCTTTAGTGGATTAAATTAAATGCACAATGAATCAGGCAGCAAAGCTGCACAGCCACTGCAACTTGTTTAACTGTCCATTGTATATAACAGCAAAGGGGGGAGAGAGGGAGGGAATCTACACACTCAGTAATTCAGCAGAACCTTGTGCTATTCACACCCCAAAAGAAAACCTTTCTAACCTTCAAGTTTTTTGTGACATGTATGGTATTTCAGAATTTCAAACTAGATTAAATAAATGCATGTTTTCTAATAATTTTACTAATATACAATTCTTAGAAGTACTGCAATAATACTATTACCTGATCCCATTAGACAGGTTCCCATGTTGAAATCCCCTAGAAGGTTTTCAGACTTTTCACCAAAGAGCTTTAGCATTATCCAGCAGCATTTCTAATTCTTGCACAGACATGATCTAGGCAGCAGCCACAACCTAAACTGCAGCTTTCCTAAGAAAGTCAGTGTAAGAAACATAAAGTTCTTTTGCATCACCACAAATAAGACTCCTGCTTATTCTGTTGCTAAAACCTCGGTGTTTTAAATCTCTTTACCTATTATTAAAACCTTTATATCTCTTATCTAACTTTAATACCTTTTACATTGAAAAATAACTAAAAGTGATTTCATAGCTGTCAACAAGCAAAGCACAGATCTATTTTGCCTTAAAAAGAAAGCAGCTGGGAAGGCATCTTTTCCAAGAGAACAGCCCAGGCTGACGGGCAGGCGAGGGCTGGAGGTGGGACTGCTCCAGTTGGCACAACCAACTGGCTATTCCGGTCTCCATTATTTATGCCTCATACAGGATCAGTTTGATTTGAACCTATTAGTCTTCTGAAGACACCAAATACATTTCCACATGACTGTGGGAGTCACTGTGTCTCAGAGAAACACAGCACTTCCTGGAATTCTTGACATGCCAAGAAATCAGAGTTACTCCTACTGCTCCTTGCTGACAGCTCTTATTATCAGTTCTGCCATTAACTTAGACTGAAATCCAATTCTGGCCAGCTCCTTGACAAGACATTTAAGACAACCAAATCCTTATAAAACTCTTCTTGTACTTTTTGCATGCAGGCAATTTGAGTTCCTCTTGCTGCTTTGTATTTTGTTGGTTTAATTTTCTACTGAGGAGCTAAAACAAAATATTCCTCCTTGAAATTTTTCATGCGGAGACTACACTTTCCAGGACATTTTGCATAAATAGTTCAAATCCACCAAACTTGTATTACATTGTTTTGGGGTTTTCTTAGAGGCTGAACAAGAGCTTGGCTAAGAAATTTGCTGCCACACTAACAACTTTTACTATACATCTGTACAAATGCATTTGAAAAAAAGCCCCTTTCACTTGCAGTTTTCAAAAACTGAAAGACTCTAACACAGCCCAGTGCACTTCCATGAGTGAGTTCCCTGTTCTGGAACTCTCAGAATGTCTGGGAGGGCAGTTGTTCATGTGCAGGAGCACAGGTCCCCTGTTTGGTGAAGACAAAGTAAATTAAGGAGATAAAGGAGTGGAGTTATCATCTATCTCTCAGATGGGAGCAAAGAATGAAAGGCAACGTTTTTCTAAGTAATGTAATTCCACATCTTTTTACATTCTAAGTCAGTATGAATAAGGAACAAAATCCTCGAAATACTGGTCAAAACCAAAATGATTTTACCAGGGTTGAGCAGGAAGTCAGTAAAGAGCAGGAGTCAGGAACTGAGCTCATATTTGCTGAACTTTAATTGACTATTTTCACTCCAACCTTTCCTTTATTCTTCACTACCACTGTGATATTTGCAGCTCCAGGAATACTTTAAAGACTAGAAATAATCTTAATTTTCAAATAACTGTCTGTCACATTCAGTTAGAGAACTGGGTGAGCACTGGGTGAGTACTCCAATAGCAAAAACTGTCCAGTAACACTGAATAAGTCGTTAATTCATTCAACTTACTTTTCTTCCACCAATGTTTTTAAGTTATCCAAGGGCTACTTGGAGGTTTAATAACTATTTTTTAAATATAAACCACTCAAGCAACAATGGTTGCTAAGGCAGCCCTGATTTATCAATATGCCACCTCAATATATTAACACACAACTTTTTTTGCCCAATTTTGAAAGATTACAGGCAAGTCCTTGAAGAGAGCTAGAAGCAATCAAACCACTAGAAGCAATCAAGGCCTAGAGTGATAAGTACAAAATGGAACTAAAAAAGTTGCTCCCTCAAACTGGTCACCCTGCCCAAATGGGAAGGGCTGCAAGACTTTCCACTGTGAAGCTGCGAACAAAGAGGGCAGATAAGGATGGTTCAGAATCATCACTGCCAGCAGCAGCACATTTCCACTGCAAATAACAAAATAAAAAGGTTTAAGCCAAAGGGAAATATTCAAACACTGATGTGAATATTTCATCTTATAAAGCACTTTCATTCCCAGCACTCCACCCGAGCTGTATTTTTAAAAACAAAACAAACAAACAAACAAAATCACTCTGTACTTTTCATTTAATTTTTACTGCAGTAAATTACTATTCTAAAACACCTATTACAACATCTTAGAAAACACTGAAACAGCTGAATTTGGCCTCCACATAGAGGTTACAAGCAACATGAACCACAAGCAGGAACTGAATTCCATTTTCAATTTCCCAGTTTTGATTCCAGTGTTTTTTTAATCAAGTTGCCTTTAAAGAGTCAACTGTATTTAACAGAATTAAGCAAAAGCAGTAGTAAGATCAGGATGACAGAACTACTTCCATGAACCATCCTGTTCTAAAGAGGAGGAGGTAAAGTGAACAATTGCAAACAAAAAACTGAAAGAAGAGACAGCCTAATTTATACACACATAAACACTTGAAACATTAAACCCCACCTTTGTTAAAGACATTCATCTGTTACTGCAGATCCACTCCAGAACTTTGACAAATATTGTCCAAGCAAATCCAATGCCCTGCAGTGCAGCAGCAGAACCAGAAATTCCTATGAAACAATCAGTTTGTGCAGGTCAGTTGTACCAAGTTTGGCTTCTTAACCTACTCAGACATCTTTTCTCCAACATTTTTCTTAAAAAAAACCAAAACCAAATCAAACAAAAAAAGACAAACAAACAATACAAAAACCAACCACAAACCAACCCAATACTATTACAATAGTAATAGCAATAGCACATTTTTCTATTTCTGTACAAATAGTTCTGTATAACCATATCTGAAAAAGAATTAGTACAAGTGTAGGAAAGGAACTTTATATATTACATGCTAAGTGCAAATTTCCAAGTACATTGAGATTTTACTTTAGCAACAACAAAATCTAAAATGAAGGCAGGAGGAAGCTCAGATTTATTTTGAGCAAATTTATCAAAATGTTTGCAGCACCACATAAAATATTCTATTTGCACTTAGCTGCCAATTCTGCAAGCACTTACATACTTGCTTGTCTTTAGATACCAAGTAGTTCCCCCGGGATAAGTCCATAAATTCTGTCCTACCAGCATCTGAGGAGTACCCTTTCCACCCTCGTCCCTCTGCCTGTCACCATAGATTACTCTCCTCTCTCCACTGGCCTAACTGCAAGATTAACTTTGAAGTCTGTTTGAACATCTATTTAAAAATATAAAGGAGGGGAAAGAAAACATCTCCCTTATGTTAGATGCTACATATATAAGATGGAAAGAAGAAATAGAAATAATAACACATTTAAAGAAATAGAAAAATTTTTTAAGAATAAGTAATGGCATGTTGTGCTTTGAAAAGAGAAATTATCCCAGGGCCAAAATAGGATTTCAATATGACTGTGCACTAATGAGTTCATTTACATATGTCTTAGAAAATTGCGTGTACCAGAACTTCAAGTAAAATTTAGTCCCAATAGAATTTCACAAAAACAATTAATTTTCTTTGCTCAAAATAAATAATTAGCATATTCTGTCACCAGCAATTCATTCCTTGCACAAAGAATCTATAAAATTTAGAAGAGCATTTTGAGTCTTATGTTTCTTAATCACATTACAACAGATCAAAGTATTTCCTGCCAATCAAAAGAAGGGCCATTAACATCAGTTATTTGATTTAAAGTTTGGAGAAGTTTCATATCTGCTTCAGACCAAGAACTTCAGCAATCACTGGAGAGACATGCTTTGCTATTTACTGCTGCTCTTCTGAGGAAAAAGAAAAGCCAAGTCAAACCCCCCTCCAACCCATCATATTCAGGAGAAGTCCAAGCATCACTGGGGAGGGAGGGGGTTTTTTCCCCAATCACTGTGAACTTCACCTCCTTCACCATAACTTTACACCAGCATAGCAAATCCTCTCTGAACTGCCCAAACTCCAGTCTAGGTCACAAGTTCTGACGTTCTCAGACATGCAAAATGTTGTATCGTGCCTCCTGTGTGAACACATAAAGCTGGGACATGCTGCAAATCTGGGCAGTGACCTCACATAGCACAGTTTATAAGCAGTGTCTCTAACTGGAAAAAAAACTATTTACAAAGCAAGCATTGACTTATTATAAAACCTACTTAGACTTTGAGCCTGCTCTTAAAAATCCCATGTTCTTTGCTTTCTAACAAAAACCATATCCAAGACATTAAAGTATGTCAGCAACCTGCGTGCCCTCACTCAGGCACAGCTCCCTTTACAGTCCCAAAAGGCAGCAGAGCTGCTGGAGGTGCTCTAAGTCATACACTGCACCAGCTTTTCCCCCTTCTGGACATGAAAGGAGCCAAGGACTAAATATTGTGCATTGAAAGGGGCAGAAATATTAGAATATGGATCAAAAGACATGATGTGATAGATGACAGTACCAAAACAGGCATATAACAAACAAAGAACAGTGATAGGATAATGTAATTACTGTCTTTTACCAAGACCCTGTAAGCACACCAGCTGTTTTTGTCCCTTTGCTGATGTCTTTCGCCCCTAAGCCAGAGGTACAAGAGAGAAAGAGCAAGAAACACAAGATCCTCATTAAACAAACATTCTCAGCCTACAGGGAGTGCAGGGATACACCCAGCTCTGTTAAAAAAAAAAAAAATTACTTCAGCACTAGCAAAAAGCCAAATTTATTTTACCTCCTTTCTTCAAAAAGACTTAGAAAATGGTATTGTTTAGACAGCTTATCATAAAACTCAGACAATTTCCCCTGCCATAATGAAATTATAGATTGGTTTACAAAAACATTAAGTGTAGAACTATAAAAGTTTACCATTTTGCATTTAATGAAATGCTACAGCTCCAGTCTTGCAAAGATTTATGCACATACTCAACCTGATCCAGGTGACGCTTTGCACTGTGAGAGCTGTTCTGCAGAGGCAGTAACAGCTGGTATAAACCAACATTAATTTGAAGGACATAGTTGTTATAACAGTTAGAAAAGGTTTTCATTTGTGTTTAACATCACTTTAAGGCATGAAACACATTCTTATTAAAGTAACTCCCACATCAAAGATACATGTGCTGCCAAAGCACAGGAGCAGCATCTTTTGTGTTCATTTTTACTTTCGAGTTTTCTATTGCTCATACTCAGTTCTTATACTCCAACTATAAACATAAATAGGAGTGAGATGTTTCTCAGCCCTGATTTTCATTATTTAGTTCTAAATTCATGCTTTTTTGTCTTCAGATCTCACAGCATTTCACTAAAGCACTTGCTTGAATTGTGCAATAGAAAAGGGGAAAGCAAGGACTATAAAGAAAAGAAAGGGGGAACCCAGACACACAAAAAGAGAAACAACCCTTTTGTTACAACTTCATTTTTTTTCTTAAGTCAGCTGGTAACGTGCTCTGCCTCCTGTATTATAGATTTCTGTAAAACATTATGCTCAAAGCAAGTCGGTGAAAAAATCTTCTTAACTTTTTTTGCTGTTGATAAATTAGTATCTTCAACAACTCTTTGAGCAGTCACACCTTCAGCCTTGCATTCTGCCCTTAAGTTATAGTATGAATTAGGCTATTTTCCTAGTTATTCTTAAAAAGACCAAAGAAAGTCATTTTTCACACAGAATTTTCAATTGTCAAGACCTCTTTTTAGCAGATCTTTATAATTCCTGTCACAAAGCCATTTCTGAGGCACTAGACAGAACTAACTACAACAAATTTGAATATTAATAAAACAAATCCATTTATTATATGGGAGAATTTTGAAGGGAAGAATTCTTATGCTATTGACACGCCATAGGCATGGGTTAGAAACAAGATTAACTGGAGAAAAGATAAAAACTTTCAGAGTCAGCATTAATCCACAGAGACTTTTGATGCTCACTCCCTCGCTACTGGGTATTACTTTTCCCAAGTCCAGAGGAACTACATTACTACTTTTAGTAGATCTTATTTACCAATCAAAAGGCATTAACATGAAGAAGAAAGGCTCAAAGACCTTTGAAAACCCCAAGAGTTGTAGCAAACACAAGGAAGGAAGGAAACTCCCAACCCCCTGCCCCAAACTGTCAGTCCATAAATCCCAGCAAACTGGGACTGATGGTATTTGACCACCAAATACAAAGAAACAGTGAAATAAGTTACCAAGATCTACCTAAAAAGATAATAATAATAATAAAACCCTTCATTTCCAACCTTTAAGAAACATTCAATCATACCTACACAAACCTGAAGTAAATTCTTAACAGCATCTAAATGACCTGGGATATGATGTTATGTTTTAGGGGCACAGACAGGAACACCTCAATGTTCAAAATATTTGAAGACAATAGTAAGAGAAAATATTGACCATAACAATTCTACCCCTATTATTAGACAATACAACACCAATAAATATTGCCCTACCCTCAGAAGCAGAGTGTTACCTTGCTATATATTCCCTGGACAGTTGCATCTACTTTTTCTGATAATACCACATCAAATATATTTCTATTGAGAAATCAACCAAGTGAAGAGACTGAACTTCCATTCCACAGGGAAGCTGGGTGCTACTTCCAGCTAATATTGTTCTCAGCATGCCCATGGGATAAAGAAACACCCAGAACAATTTTCTACCTGGCAGGACACTGTTTCTTTACCAGCAAAGAGCATTAACTGCACACAGCTTTCGAAGTGCAACTGAAATCATTCACTCCCTTTGCCAAAGTGACATAAATTGATGTTTTCAAGAATGCAGCATATGACCAGGACTACCAGTACTACCAACTTAAATGCTCTGGTGAAATTCATAACTCCTCTGTTCTATTTGTTACAGTACAAATACAATTAGACAAATCTTTGGCTGGCACTCTGTTCTTCCTTGCAGCACAGTCCTGAAATTTAGGGTTTGACTAGGAATTTAGTTTGTATTTCTATATAGCCAGTTCTCATTGGGGTTCTTTGCCTCAAGCAGCAGTCACATTGTGTTCAAAGAACAGTCTGACAAACACAGAAAGCTTTTACCTGCTATTAATTTTACATCTGTGTAACTGAACGATCCAGTCTAAACTCTCTCAGAAGTCTGAGTGGCAGCAAGACTAAACATTTCCCAGCCAAGCCATTTCTGACTGAAGTAATTTCAGCTCAACACAAAGAGAAGGGAATTTGAAGGAAAGGTGAAAAAGTAACCTATTAAATACCTTATTGAGAAATCTCAACTTTAACACCAGCCATATTACAGCTGTGGTTATTTTGAGTCCCTGAGTAACTATATGCAATGAATGACTAATGTGTTGGAGCAACATTTATTAAATCAAACTGTTTTTCCTGGTTGGCATGTTGTATTATTTATATTATATTGCATTTACAGGCCACAGTGCCCTTATGGAAATTAGATACAAGAGAAGAGAGGGGTTTGAAGTTGTCACTGTCAGCACTAAGTAGACCAATGCCTTCAGAACAGTCTTAGAAGCTTCCTCATTGCTTGGACAAAAAATAAAGAAAGAAATCTAAGGAAATTGGTATAGAGTTGATGAACTACAAATACACGCTGGCCTACAACCAAAAACAAGGTATGGGAAAGCAGAGACAGGGAGGAGGAAGTACCAAGTGGTTTGTTGAACATCTTAGTTCTGAAAAAAACCCAATCTTCTAAACGTATTAACTTACATGTTAAAAATTTACTGCATGTGAAGCTATCAAAATCCAGTTTAAATTATTTTCCTTTTTAAAAATTTATCACTCACTTATGAATTATTGCATTACCCTAAAAGCAGCAATGCTCAAAGAAAAGATCACGTTGTGTCATAACATAACATAGATGTTGCATTACTGGTAATTAGCAGTCATGAGGAGAAACTTCCATGGCATTTAAAAAAAACTTTGTACCCCAAAATCCCCCATTTTTTTTTTACCTGAATGAAATAACAGTTTTCAAATCAGAGATTTTGGTGTATGAAGTCAAGTGCTGTTAATTAAAAGAATGAGTGATGAATTCCAGTCTCATTCATTAAACAGAACTGCATTTAACTGGGATTAATTAGATTAAATCTAAAGTTTGAAATAAAGGTTATTCCACTTTCAAAAAGCTTCTAACAGTTTCATAATAAAATTAATACTTTCCTGATCATAACAGATTTCAAACTTTCAAAGCATTTCACAAGTACTATGCCAATTTTGCAAATCCAGAAACTATATTAAAAGCAGTTTAAATGGCCTGCCAAAGGATACATAAAGAATCAACAGTGGGAGTGTGAAGAAGTTGCAGGTTTCCTAAGCCCCGAGCATCATCACTTTTACTACCAGATCTGCATACCTGGGTAAAGGAGCAGGGAAAACAGGGCTATAAATCAAGAAAAATAAAGCCCTCTCTCCTAAATTACTTTCTTTCCTAACAAGCCAGCAAAACCAGAGAGATGGATTCTCCTAGAAATAAAATTTTACTAATAAGCTTCTCCAGCTGAAGTTGTATTTTTCATTAATGAGAGTGAAAACATTTAACAGGAAACAATTTTTTATATTTTTTTTTTAAATTAGAAGTGGTGGTTATACGACTTAAATAATTGGAATGAACAGGTCACATGACTGAATGACTTCTAAAGTTATTTGAAAAATGTCTTTTCCCCTCACTTCTCAAATAATTTTTCTCTGTTAAACTAGATTAAGTAAAATTATAATATTTCTATTAAAAACTCAGACCAATCAGGAACATTAGTTTGAATTGGTCCTCTGACATAAACTATCATATAAAATAGTCTTAATGCCAAGTCTGTGTGTCTGTTCACACAGTTTAAGTTTCTTTTAGATTAAATCCAGCTCAAACACAACTCCATTCGGTTGCCTGTACTCAAAACATGCAAAGTACCTCAACACCTTGAAGTGATTTGGTCACTCCAACTCTATTTAGTGCACAGACAAAGCTTATTGTAACTTCATAATAAGCCAAACATTATTTTCAATCACAAATATTATTTTGGAAGCACAGCCTAATGGTTAAGGCATGAGACTGCAAATCCACTTTTAAATAGAAACCAATTTCCATCACAGATCAGTGAGTGACTCTGGGCAAGTTAATTAACCTCCCTGCAATCTGTGAAATTGGGATAATACCTGCCTTGCAGTGAGGCTTAATTCATTAATGCTTATGAAATGCTGAGAGATCCTTAGATGGATATACTATAGAAATAGAAACAAGCTCAGGATTTCAAACAGTACTTTGGAACATAATGCCTTTTTGAAAACACACCTCACTGTCAAGTAAAATGTCAATTCATAAGTGGTATTTGAGTGACTTTAGGTGAGCTGAAAATACATTCGACAACCTATCAAAAACCACAAGAAAAATAACAAAAAAGGCTATATATTGCATGTCTCTTCCTTCAACTACACACAGAATAAAGTGTGCATTTATAGAACTCATCAGATTCTCATCACCTGCAACTACATACATTGCAATTAACTTTGAAGAGTTCCTCAGTCTGCCAGAATTCTCAACACAGCATCTAGTCCTGACTGCAAAGCTGCAAAGTTCATTTCCAGTGTAGCTTCAATGCAAATATTAAACATTTCACTGTACCTTTTTTTTTGTTTAATTTCTCATTTAGCCCCATGGTTCTTATTTGCCTTCAAGAAAAGATTGCAACTAGAAGGAGTTCATTCCAAAAGCTGTGAGGTCAGTGATGAAACCGGAGTGCATGAGGTAATTGGCAGACATCTTAAGAGGTCACCAAAGCTATTTAGGAGGAATGGGAATTTTGAGAAGATGCAGCAACATTCCTTCTTCTACCTATCATGGTTGGCATATCCTTAGCTGAGTGCTAGAAGTCCAAGCATGCTGCTGTCTCAAAGGGAAATGGATTTTATGGCATAAAAAGTTCTCCAAAATACAAAATTGAAAAGCAGTTCCAGAACCTGAACCTCACTCCTTTCAGACAGGTTGCTCTCTTGAATTCAGAGAAGCTCTCCTGGTTCTGAAGTCACCAAAGCCTGCACTTGGTCACAGTTTGGTTTGCTTCATTTCATATTCCCAAGAAGAATAACTATTTTTCTCTCCTTTATTGTGTGCCTACCAGTTGCTGCTTCATTACAGGTTATATTTCAACAGCTCTGGTGTTCCACTGAGCCTTCACAACTTCCAATGTACTTAAGGTCTAGAAAAAAGTCTCTAATCCACAGGGTACCCCAATTCCCACCCCCAAACAGTTGCTAACACAGATATTGCATGTGGACCAATCAGTGTATTGTTAAGACTTTATCTGACCTCCTTACAGAAGCTAATGCAATGGAAGATGGTTTCATGTAAAGAAGAGCACATTTAGAATGATTCACTATTTAAATGAAAGTTTATTTATTTAAATTAAAAAAAAATTTGTTCAAGATTTTCTTTTCAAAGAAGGCTCCAGGGGAACTTCATATTTTGCCCTTTGTTAAAACTTTTAATCTTCTGATAACAATTCCATCAGCAAACAACAATAATAACACTCAGCACAGTCCTTTGTCACTTGTATACAGACAAATGCATTAGTCAAATATTACAATACCATGTTACAGCTACTGTGGTAGCTTTAAATAATGCTCCTAAATTTATTCAATCTTATAGAAAACAGGTACCAAAAATAACTCAAACCAGATACAACACCTCTAACAGAAATAGGAGTATCTACACTGTCAACAATCATTACATAAGCATTGTAACACCACTTTAAGGTTTTAGCCAATGTGTTCCATGTAGTTATTCTTTATCCTATAAGGGGTACTCTTTTTCTTCATGCTTTCCAGTATGACAGAAGGCCTGAGAACAGGCAACTGAGGCCACAAAACCATCAGCAAATTCCTCAAACAGCTCACTGATGCCCAATTGAAGAATTTTTATCCAGAAATAGCAGACATACAAATAATTATTTGCCCATGTGCCAACATCTTCAAGCCCAATTGCTAAATATCCAAAAAGGAGCTACTACATTACTCCAAAGTTAAGGAGCATATTTTCTAAAAAGACACACTAAGCAGCAGCTTGGCTTGACAGACAGGTCTGGTAGAGTTTTGTTCTACTCTTTAGTATAGCAAAAGCTCATTTTAGCAATTATATTTTCTATTTAAATGCACTTTAATGGTACTGTTACATGAAACAGCAGGCAAAAATTGCAAACAAATGGAATGGCTGCAGCAATGCTGTTATTTAAATTTACATTTCTTTCTTTGGCAGTACATACTTGGGTTATTATCAAAATAGAAAAAACAATGTTTTTCCATGTATTTGGAAAAGTTTACCTGAAATAACATTATAATACAGAGATCATCACACACTGCACTGCTCTGCACAAGCATTCATGACTGAACATCTCTTTATAATGCCTAACAGGTTAAAACATTTAGGGGAAAGCATCAGCCTTGGAAGAGAAGTGCCACCTATTTTGTTTATGATCTTCTTCCCAAAGAAAATTAACCTTCAGAGGTGATATTTTTATAGTAAGTGTTTATATAATGCATATTAACTACACCAATGACCAAGTTTTTCCCCCAAACACGGAAGCCAACAAAAAATCCCTATAACTTACTCAACAGAAACTAACTTTGTTTTTTTCACTCCCAAAGCACCAATTCCCAGCCTTTAAGACTTTCTACACCCTGAAAACAACAACACAATGCTGTGGCAGGAGCAAAGCAATTACCACTCTTTAGGGCTTGATGACTCCTTTCTTGACCTACTGAAACATTAGTTTACAGAAAACTAATTTTCTTAGTGATTAAGGAACATTAATAAGAGTGTATTCTTTCATAATCAAGAGTAACTGAATACCTAAACCCAGCAGTGATCGATTATAAATGCATAATAATCATGTGTCAGCCAGGGACAACTGAACTGCAAAAAGACATCATTAAGACTGTTGGGATTTTCTACTTCAACTCTCTTCTGTTGTGAAAGTGTTTTAAACAAATTAAATACTTGGCCTCCTATTTTACTTCTTGATTTCTTTTCCTCAGTATTAAAAAACTACAAACTTCAACTGTTTGTTGAAAAGCCAAGTATTTTGAGGACTTTGACTCCTAAAAAGTAAAGTTTTTCAAGTCAAAGTGTTAATTATTTGGAGGTTCAGCAGATAACAAATCAGGAACAAATGAGCAAATCCTGTGAACTTGCCCACAAGCAGAGAGGAATTGCAACAATAATCTGAAGGGGGTGAGGAATGCCCTGACAAGAGGTTAAAGTAGAAAGAATTTTCTGATAATAGTGCTGTTCAAGGAAACTGTAACATCAGCTTATTTCCTTGGGTACTTGTATTTCAGCCTCAGAAAGTTATTTCAGATATTCAGTTATTTCAGGAGTGTGTGGCACTGAACTGGGCCACTTTTTAGGTTTTTTTCCCCTCAGCTACATGTTCCAGCACCAACGGTCTCAAATTCATCAAAAAGCAAAATCCTTCAGCTTCAAACAGATTGTTTTCCATGATATCTTATTTAATTATCATCTTAACTCACTTGTGAGGTATTAGGAGCAACTAACTACTAATTTTGATAACAATTTAACATAACTCTGGTATAAGTTAGGACAATTGTGTTATCATAAAACCAATTGATGCATATCATAGTAACTCTTCAGTGATCCTAAAAGTAATCTTATTTTCCTTAAAACTGAGTATTATACACATTAATAGCTTTAGACTCATAAATGTAATAACTTCTTTAATTTTCACTGTACTCTACAACTTTTGTATGCTAGACCAACACGTAAACACCTCTCAATAGAAAAAGTAAGATTTAAAACTCCCAAACTTGTTAACGACAGTAAATGAAGCATATGTTTAGCTTTAAAAAAAGATTACTCTGCTAGAATTACCTTGCTGAAATACATGAAGTAAAAACATAAGAAAGAAGTGGATTTTGACATTTCATATTTTGTTGAATACCATTACTGCACAGGCAATCACTGTCTCTTACATATAAATTAACATCCTACCATCTGTCAAGTGTTCAGATAATCACAGGGTTTAATGCACAATATGGTTATTAGAATGTGACCTGACAAAAAGAAAAAGAACACAACCTAATTTGGACTATGAAATCTATGATCTCACTTGCAAATGACAGTTTGACAAGCCATTATTCTGCATTTTGGCTTCTATAGTAAAAGCAATTTTACGCACATGTAATTCTATTAGTCATACAGCCAACTGCCTGTGCAAGATTACTTCAAACTAGAACATTTGCTTGGTCATTCAGGAGTTTGAACTTAGGTAAATATTTGCACCATGAATAGAAATTTAATGATCTGTATATACACACACACCTAAGAATAAAACACAAGTCACTCTGTAAAATGCTGCCATTAACTGTAACTACAGACTTTCTTCAAGGTAAATGTAAAAAGTCATTAAGCCCATTAATTACCTATATATCAACTCACACTGGCTGTTGCAGAAGCACAGTGTTCAGGACAGCTCTGTCCACACTCTGTTTCCCATGCAAGTGTGTCATCTGCTAATAAGCGCCATTACTTTTATTCACAATATTCCTTACATACTATTTTCATGACTTATTCCACTCTCAATACCTTGTTTTTGCCAAAGTAAACATTACTGACAGTTGTCTCTACTCAAGACTACTAAAAAAAAATCCTATTACCCTCCACTAGCAGAAAAGTGCTGGGCCAGTCTCATGTGCCCGTGGTTCCCACATTTTTCAGTGGCTCAACTGTATTTTTAATGATCCAAGAAAATATGTTTCCAAAGAATATACTCTAATGATCACTTCAAAGTGTAAAATATATGCTCGGGAAAGGTGAGATTATGTCTTCAGAAACAAACAAACAAAACGTTCTAAGAAAGTAACACAAGGAAAACAAAGCAAACAATTGCAACAAAAGTCCAGCACAGTTTTACTACCTGCGGAAATGAAGTTTCCATTTGAGAGGTTTTTCAAGCTTTAGTTACACTACACAAGGACCTGCCTCAATAATAAAGCATCGTGATCTTGCCTTCTTGCCAGAAGGCAAGAAAAATCAGATCATGGTTTATGCAAGGCCTGTCAGCATTTCAAAGCCTAACACTTCTTACAGCTCTACAAAACAGCTCTTAACAGCCAGAGCTCTGCCAGTCTGATCACTGTTTCTACCAAAAGGGAAATAACTGAACACAAGGAGAAACCACAAGGAAGAAACATTTAGGTTACTTTGTTCGGGTTCACTTTTACATGTAGTAAAAGATTTTCCCCATTAAATGCCAGAAAATATCAGTTACATAAGATAAACATCGAAAAGTTCCATTTTCCAAAGTACCTGACTGACCTACATGAGCCTGATCCTTCTTTTGAATGATCACACAATCTAATTACCACAGGTCACCCAACTCTCACGTGTCTAATAATGCAGACAGAGGGATTTATAAAACACGCTCAGCTGCATCATCCAAACCTCTAATTGTTTTGTAGAACTGGTTCCTCCAAACTGTCTTCCCGGGGAAGTTGTTGTGGGAAACAAGGGGGACAACAATCGTGGTACAATCTTCTAATTCTCTGGATGTCTCCAAGTGTGTAGTAAGTGTGAAGAAGTGCAGAGAAAAGCATCTTATGTAAGAGTGCTCTACAAATGTTTACTGGGGGAATAGCTACAGAGTAAACACCAAGCAGTAAACTCAGTCTCTTATTGTTCACTGAGCTCATGAGGTAAAAAAGTGTTTGCATTATTGATAGTCAAGCCTCTCCCCAAACTAGAACTTAAACAATTCAGTCAATTGTGTAGATCTGAAAAATTTACCCTTAAATTTAACTACTTGGAACGTTATTCCCCCCTAACAACAACCAACAAATCTAAGCAACTTCAGGCATTAGCCAGAAAACAACACACATCAAATCCCAGATACTGAAAGTTAGAGTTACATGGAATTGTACTTGCCCACCTTTAGTTATTAGTTTTGGACTCTTCAGGGCAGATTTCTTTGAGGCTAACACCAAAGTCCATCTGCCATGGTGGCTGCTCCTTGCTGGCTGCTCCCATGACTGCAGGCAGAGCCTCATGACCACAGCCGTTAAATCACACCTGAAATCACTCACACCTGATCAGCTTTTACTGCTCTACATGACACTTCCAACAGCATGTAGGTCAGCCTTAATTAACCAGGCAAATGGTAAACCTATGGAAAAGTTTCATTTTAGAGGTTCGGCACATCATCTTTTAATTTTCTTTTTTTTTTCAGAGAAAAGAGTGTTTTCACAGGAGGTTGATCAAGCTTTTGTGTTTTAAGGTTAATTTGCGAGTTCTTTGGCCTACACTGTTCAACAAGGCAGTTATATTATAACGATTCACTCATCTCACCTGTCCTGTATTCTCTCATGGGAGCACGAAATTGAATACATTAATGTCAGAATATTTAAATAATCAGAAACACAATACAAGCTTTTTTACTGAAACATTTAAAGCAGTTTCTCATCAGATGATGAAGATTAAAGTCCAATTAGCCCAAATCAACCAAAATACTAGAGTAGCAGCTGACCTAAAGCAGTATATTACAATGACCAAAACAAGTGGCAATGGGAACACACTTTTGTATATTAAGGAAAATAGTGCAGGCGAGAGGAAGAAAAAACACTTTAAAAATAGTACCTCTAGTAATCAAAGAAGCTTCATACTTTTCTTCCTCCCAGAATATTCAGCAAATTACATTTGCTTCTCTATAATAATTTCATCCCTAACAAGATCAGAGGAAATGATTTATTCCACCCCCAGTCTTCCTACATTTGTATGTCACCCTATGGGACACTGCCTTTCTGAATTGCTTTTGGCCATCTGATATTATATTATTGCAGTCTTATGCAGAAGGAGCCAGAAAAGAAAAAAAAAAGGGAAGGGGGGATCAAAATAATTACATTAATGCTGGGAATCAAAGTTTATTGACTTTCCCTTGAGCTATAATACCAAAAAGCTGATTACAGAAGTTGTCAACTTATTTAATGATACCACCAACTTCTCTCTGAACTCGTCAAAATATCTTCTGAAAAAATTCTCAGAAGAGTTTTTGAAGTACAGTAATACATTATTAACTTCAGTTCATCTCACTGCTGAAGAGAACTGTATCTGTCTCTGCTCCTTCTACCTGTTTGTGTCTACCAAAACACTAAGACCCACTGTCATTTTAATAAAAAAACTCAAGAGTGCTCTGAATTGTCACATTCCCAAGCAAACCAACATCTCATTTTCACATCCCAAGTACATCCTCCTTATTCTACAAAACCTAGAAAAAGCCTAGAATACAGTCCCAATAAAAGTAAACACCTTGTACCCACACACAGTAGCTGCTCTGAGAACTGCAGCTCAGCACATGGCATTCTGAAGGACAGATGGTCCCGTGGACAGTTTCCATGGATCATCATGCTTTTTAAGTTTTCACTCACTGACCCCTCCCAAGACAAGAGCTCCCAAAGATGCCCATACATGTCTTTGTTCCAGAAGTTCTCTTTGAAACTGCTAACACTTCTTCCCTGGATATCCTCCTTTGGAGAGATTTCCTCTCCTAACATTTTTTCTCACAGACCAACAGTGTCAAAAGGATCTTTTTCCTTCCATCCCTTTCATAAAATGACTTTACAGTGCAATGTGCACAGGGAAATAGATAATTACACAGCTGATAATGAGAAAAAATGACCAGAGGTGCCTTTTCTCTCTTTTCCATAAGGTCAGCAGTGCAACAGAAGGTACCACCTCTAACAAAAGATTTGTCCTTGTATCATCTGCAATACAGCTTATTTAAAACATACTGGGAAAAGTACAATACAACAGTGTTGTCAAGTTTTCTGAATACTAACAAAGCCAGGAAGTACTTAATTAATTGAACAAAGCTATAGCTGTTCATGTTGTCTTTCAATATAACTGAGCATGCTGTGCAGTGTTTATAGTGTTTACAAACTTCTTAAACACACAGTAAGAAGACCCATAAAATATAGTGCACAAAATACAGAATCACAGAATCAATTAGGCTGGAAAACTCTTTGCTAAATCTTCCTGGTGACTTCAGTTCTCTGCAACTGAGTTTGAGTACCTTTAAATATCATAAAACCATCTTTCAGTCTTACTGCTCTCACAGAAAAGTGCAAGTTCCCTTTCTAACTGTCCAAGTGTGCAGCAGTTTCCATTGGCTGAAGCCTTGGCAATGTAGGTTTCATTAGTGGACAATTTTAAGGCATATTGAAAAAGAATTACTACTATGTGATTTCTTCAATGACCTTATTAAATACAAACCTTTCCTTTACAATACATGCAGTATCCCAGTGCAAAGAGAATGCTTCTTGCAGTGTCAAGCAACACACACTTACTCAGACCAAGTTTTTTCATTACTGCTCTTATTCTGTTAAAAAAAGTTGGGCCAAGAGCTCTAATTGAATGGTTAAAGTTTAATCTCTTACCAACTATGATTAAGTAGAATTGCTTTAACTGTAATCTGAACATCTTTTTGCCATTTCTGCCCAGAAGCTACAGCTTCAAGAGACACAGTATAGAGAGAATTCTGTTTCACATTATACTTTAACCAAGAACATCAAGCATAATGCATTTTCATGTTTAGCCCAGTGAACGAGCTTTTTTCCCAAGAGTGAGAAGTTGCCCTTTAACAACAGCAACCAAAGGCAAAAGGATTACAAGAAATACACTGGCATTACCAACGGGCTTTAAAGCAATCTCATTAGGTAGCCCCACACTATGTTTTGTGAGAAAACTACCAACCTAATAACTGGATTGTCATTGGAAAGAAAATGACCAGCAGTGAAATACTAGATTTTTCTCTGCCATCTGCACCCTATAAAATCCTGTCAATACCTCTTTGGGCTGACAGACTGTCTATTATATAGCTGGAGAACTACCTGCCCTATTTCAGGCTTGGAACTACAATGAGAGACATTCAGGTTTAAGCACCACCTTCCAAAAGAAAAGGATTCAACACCTGTTAGATGCAGAATTTCAACTTTACAAGGAAACAATTTTGTATGACATTTATGATGAAATAAAATAAGACTCATTGATATGACACAAGATATTAGTCATCCTCACTCAAAAACCGAGGAACACATTTTTACTAAAATTCTGTTTGTAGATTACCTAAGTTGATTACAGGCAGTAGTTTACAACACCACCAAACCACCTTCAGGAAAGAGAACTTAACACAACTACCCACAATTACATTATGAATGTTAATTGCTTTGTTTCAAACTTTACCCACTACTACTTCCCTTTTACTTTCTTTCTCAACAATTCATTCACTGACATACACAAAACAAAACTGCTGCAAGCAGACAAGTGTTCAATTAATGTAATGATTTAACTTACTGTACTGTGCTGCTTTTTTTTTTTCTTCTCCCAGCTTTCAAAGAACCCTGTTTACAGTGTGAAAACCTACTTTTCCCTCAAGTGCTCTATTTTAGGAGCAGTTTCATCTTGTCCAAGTTATTTAAAACTATGTGCTTGTTATCAATTCATAGCAAAGCTCCCATTGATACCATTTCTAATACTGCTATAGACTAGTTACTGTATAAAACCCATATCCAGCATCGCTTTGTTTCATCTCCTAAATGATGTGCCACTATTTGAACAAGTTATCCTTAAACCAAAAGTTTCAGAGAAACAGCTGTTTAATAGTTATTATATAAACAAGTAAAAAATTAAAAACAATTTAAATACTGGATAGTATACTAATTCAATACAGAAAAAAGTTCCTTTACTGTTTCATTTCAGAGAAAATATTCCAGAGAGAAGAGAAAGCGTAGGTTGATATCCACTGAAAATATTATACATATCAAGACAATTCTTGATTATAAGCATCACGTCCAGTCCCCATTTTATTTCCCCAAGTCTTAGTAAAAGAATAAAGAGATTTGTCCCCCCCTTCCCAGGAAATAGATTAGGTAGGCATGACATTTTTCCACTTCACCGTTGTATGCAGTAATAAGCTTTTCTTTTGTAGCATTTATGAATTCAAACAGTGCTGGGGTTAAGCTGGAGCAAAGCAATTTGGCATGCTTGCATCCACTTTTATCAGGGAAAGGGAAAGCAATCCACGAGGTCTGGACTGACCTTAAAGCACAAGTATTTATTTGGAGATTCTAAGGGCTTACCAATTGTGTTTGGTAAGAGGGAACTTAAATTCGATCCCACTCACACGCAATGTCACCTTAATTCCACAATCGCCTTTCAGGGCTTCTGCTGTGCCAATAATGTAATTGGTATTCTAGTACTATAAATATTCTCCCTTTAAAAAGGACATATTAACCACACACTCCCATTCTACCATGCTGCTTTCTACGGGACACATCAGGTTACCAAAGTCAGCTACTTCCAAATTCAGGCAACTTATTTTAAAACATTAAATCTATGCTGTTTAATGCAATTGTATTTTCAAAGAATTTCTATATAACCCAGTGATGACTTTGATACACAACTGTCCCAGGAAAATATTAAAATCAATAATTTCCTAAGAAAACAACTACTACAGAAAATTTTTTTAGAAATCTTAGACATATGAAGGAGGTGGTTTGCAAAACAGGCCTTTGCTACTTTCACTAATTAAGCTGTTTCTAAATTAACCAGCTGAAATACAAATGCGTTTGGGGAACACATTTCTTCCCCCAGGAAACAGGCACTCCTGTTTGGTTTCAAGGTAAGATTGCTCCTATTCTTTTGTGAAATCTGAGCAACTTTTAGTGTTTCCAACTCTGAGGTCCACAATAAATTAAAAGAAATGCATTAGAAACAATTAGCAGGAAAACATTTACTGCCTCTCAATGACAGAGATACTTGATCAAATTTAGATCCACTGCAGTGCAAGCAGTAAAACAATGTGAATACACAGTCTGCTGCTTTGCAAATGGACTGCTTTTCCTGAACACTTCCATCTTTCCACCCTATAAACAGTATCATTATTGTCAGGGAGTGAGGTGCCAGTGATTAAGGTTTTATAATTCTTTTTTTTTCCTACTCTATTCACTCTTCTTCCATCTTTTTTTGTCCTTCCCTGGTTATTTCCTTTAACTATTGGAAAATCAGAGACTTTTTTAAGACCAGCAGTACATAGAACTCGTTCTTGGTGACACAAGCAAGTCCCGTCTTTCATACACTCCACGTACATCAGCATCCCACATTCAACTACAGCTTGGTGTTCTGTAGCCCTGACTAATGTTGTCTCTTGGGCTCTTCCCCTGTTAGAGTACTGGCAAGTCAATATTTAGGATTATTTGTTTCCAGATAGCCAGTACCTCAAACATCCGACTGACACCATATTTCTCTCTAGTCCTTTCTAGCTGGCTACAGCTATTTATTTTAATATTCCAAGACAAAAGACAAAAGGTAGACTTTTTTATTCCCCTCCTACCAGAGGTGGGACAATACTCCACAAAAACTTGCTTGCATCACTCGTTTTCACTAATAGTCTAGGTATATAGTTTCATTTGAATATTTTTCCCCCCCTTTTTTTTTTTTATTGTTGAGCACTGGAACAGGCTGCCCAGGGAAGTGATTGAGTCACCATCCTTGGAGAGATATAAAAAATGTGCAGATGTGGCACTTACAGACATGGTTTAGTGGCAGTGCTTTGCTAATGGCTGGACTCAGTGATCATAAAGGTCTTTCCAACCTAAATGATTCTAAATGTACACTTCATTAAAAAAAATGACAACTGGCCTCATACATGAAAGAGAACTGTTGTACATCCTAACTCCTCTGCTGAGCATTCAAACTGAGCACAGAACTGCAGAAGCAAAGACCCTTGCATTCCTCTCTTCTCAAAGGTGCCTTGAGAGCTCCTGTTTTCTCTGTCTGGAGCCAGACTAATCACAGTTCAAACATAAACATGCTCGGAGAATCAGGAATTCAAGCCACATGTTCTCACAAAAAGATAAATTGATTCAGTTCACCAGGCCTGCTCAGGGCTCAAAAGCAAAGCAATCAGGCTCTCAGTGAGACACAGAGATCACCCCATGCAATGCCATCCCAGCCAAGGACAAGGTTCTACAATCACGTTGCTTCATTGCCATTTTCTGCTCTTCCAGCCTGTTTGCTCAGTGCCCTACTAACATACTAAGGACAGACCTAAACTGCCTCTTCAATCCAAAGAAAAGCTGCATGATTCTCTTAATTTGACATCAAACCCAGATCAGTAACTGACGCTAAGGGGCAAATCATAGTAGCTTGAGTTTAACTTAGTGCTAAAGTGGTGAGACAGCAGCTCCAGGATGGAGCTGGCTCATATCCACCAGCTCACAAAGAAGGTGAGAAGAGCTTCTATCTGCAGGACTGTGGAAACTGAGAAATGTGCTCACACTGGGGCAGAATTAATCACCTCCTCAGAGGAGGAGATTTTTCCTCTTGCCAGGATCCCTCCAAGGAAAAGCAAGTCTGACAATTAGCTCAGGTAACAGCATCTGACAGCAGCTGAGCAGATGTGCCACCTAAAGGACACGGGCACTGCGAGGGATCTAACTGATATTTTCACTCTGTACCCAAATAAAGAACAGGAGAAAGAACTGTTGGGGGGATGGGGGTGTTTATGAAACAGAAGCCAAATCCATCTAAATTACAGATAAATACAAGAAGGTTATTTGGTTCAAGGTCACCTATAGCACACACCACCACAGGTACTATGATAACTGCAGATAAACACAAGATTAGACAGGTACAAACAGCTGTAAACCTACAAAGTGCTGCTGCCACGCACATAAGTACACTCTTGGTTCTCCTAAAAGTTTTCTTTTGAAAATACTTCTCCTCATTGGAAATATTTGCTCTGATCTTTTTTTTTAATATATTCTTCTACCTATTAACAGCTTAACTGCCTATAAATATTAAAGATTTATTTGCCATGTCATAAAATGCAAACATGATCAGACAAAAAAAAAAACAAACTCATGCCACAGTTTAGCATGCATTTTCTCCTTCTACACTACACAAATCTGTTGTTTAACCAATTGATCATAATGATTTACAATTTATAACACCACAAATTCATATGAATTTAAATTTCACTGCATAATGTGACTATCTTGAATTTCTAAATCTTTCTTTTATGTTGCAGGCTGCTTTAATTATCACAGTTCAACTTTCTGGGAGTGACAACAGAAAAATCTGAAAATGAAAAGATGAAGCTGTTGAAACAAATAAAATATTATGGGATATCTGAATCTCACCAAAACAGCTTCTTGATAAAAATTGGTCTCTGTCAGGGTGCCTGATGTATTATCCAATCTCTTTTTAGCAAAAAAACTTTAACTATTTCCACTTTATTTCCACTTTAACTATTAATCAAAGAACAATTAAGTTATACATTTATGAGCAAGTATAGAATGCTGAACTATCTTCAAAGACTAAAGGTACTGTGATACAACTATAATGCTCTGCTACCTAAGTTTTAGGTATTTATCCACTTAATACACAGAGGAAAATCCACAGTTACACAGTATTATGTATCTTAATTTCCTGCTTTCTGTAGAAATGCTTGATGCACAGTACTATACAATCAAGCCTCATGCAAATTCAGAAGAACCATTAAAAAGTCACTTTAATTTTTCTCGGTTTTCTCACCTGGCGTTATGAATCTGGGGACCAGACGCAGTACCAGTGCATTTATTTTTAAATACACTGCATTAATCTCTGCAAACATAACTACACCAGCATAACTTAACTGTGAACAAAGCAGAAGTCAGCAGTTATTCTCTAAGATTTGGAGACCCTCAGCACAACACCTTTCTCTACATTTTCCCTCTAACCATCACTCAGCACTTTTGTACAACAGGGAAGCCAGGTGGCAAAAGAAGTTGTCCTGTCAGCTTTATCTTTAATGGCTGCTCTCAGATCTGTGAATGTAACACAAAGGGTGTCAGGCAATATTTGTCAATGCAATGTAACACACTCACCTTTGGACTATCTTCTTTCTGTACTTCAAAGCTACAAAGGGATAATAAATACATATATAAATGTTTGGCCTATACATTAATAATCACCTTTGCTTTGTTCAGCTACTACTGAATGAAAAAAAGTCTGTTGCTTCTCTCTACTCACTTTTACCCTCTTGCCTCTTCTAATTTCAGAATGGCACATAAATTATAATGATTCTTCAAATTATTTAGACTAGTAAGATGAGGCCTAATAATATAAAGAGCAAGATACCCACTCCAACAAAAATGGGTCAATGGACAAAGCTGCACATCTACTAGCTGGGAACTTCAGATTTAAGAAATAAGACCACAGATTTCAGGCACTTCCAGCTTCACTACTGCTGACAATTTTTTGAGATATTTCAAATGTGTGTGTATATATTGTATATGCATGTTTTTATCAGCATGCATTTGGGTTATCCTTTCCAAAATCCCTCTCTCTTGTCCACAGAAAATCTGATTCAGGTTTCACAGGTTTTTAATGGGAAAAGAAAAACATATACAAAATACATTTTAGCCCTTATATGTTATGGGTTTCGTGACAGAAGCAGCAGCTTTCTGCTGACTGGTTAAAATGTTCCTGTTCACTTACATTTTACTTCAGAACTTGTTTGGATATTCTTCATCTGTGACATTGCCATTGATTTATTCTGGTCAGAAACCAAAGGGTGTATTTCTGTTGAGCAAACCAGTGGGCTTTCTGAATGAATCATCATCATCAATTTTTTTTTTTTTTAAGGACGACTTCTGGTTTTACCAACAAGGTTCGCTCTGGGAAGTTCATTACACACTCACTCTTCAAGACCACCAGAAGTCCTTCTGGTTCATAGAATCATAGAATGGTTTGGGTTGGAAAAGCCCTTAGAGATCATCTAGTTCCAGCACCCCTGCCCACAGGCAGGTTCTGTGTTATGCTCTCAGCAATAATATGGAGTGCAGGAGCTGTCTATAATGGCCAGGTGAACAGAATTCAGCTGAACATCTTTATTTCATTTCTCAGACTTAGAACATTATGTCCAATTTCATCTTTATGAGACTTATTTCAAACTTTTTCCAAGCAGGTACAAAGATGGTGTTTTTCTTTGCTTTTTTCCATAGCTCTCTAAGCCAACCCCAGAACTCCTCAGATGAAATGCCATCAGCTGTTGTTGAGCTTTACAACAGTCATATTGATTGGCATCTCCCAAAGGCATATTGTCATCATTTTACCACTGATGGGGTTATAGGCAGACACACACTTTGACATTCCCCTTAGATATGATAAATGCAATCCTCATTTTCTCAGATCTTGTGCAATTCACCACATATCCATCGATCACCACAGAATGACCCTTTCTATTCCACTGAAGCTGTAAAGCCCAAAGATATAAATATCTCCCTAATTCATACATATGCCATACATTCCATAGTCCTATTTTTCATTAGATTGTGGTGGTTCAGCTCATTTCCATGATGAAAATATCAACTGGTATATTCCTTTTGAATAATTTTGTACAGCATCACTTTGAAAAAAACATTATTAGCAGGTCTCTCCTCCAGTGTAATCTATCTCATTCTTAAATACCAGAGGGCATTCCTGACATGGGCCACACATGAATCATTTGATTACCACAATCACTATTATTATAACAAACAGAAACCACTTAGTGGTTGTTACTAGCTGAAGTACTATTTGGAAATTTTACTCTAGTAAAAATATTTTTAAAACTGGACATATCATAACGGGCCAGAAAAATTTCTTCCTGTGTTTAACGTGGGGAAAAACCTCTAATCAGCATTTACAAAGCATTATGGTTTGTGCTTCTTTTGATAATGCTCTCAAAACTACAAGTAAAATTCGGTCATTGCAAGAATAAAGCAGCCAGGCCAGCCACACGTGAACTTCAAAGAGCAACCTGCACAAACTCAGAGCCCTAACACTGCTCTCACTGCAGAACTTCAAAGAGGGTAGGGATTATGGCAAGATTTGGCCTAGTGTACAAAATTCTAGTGCACTATTTTGGGAAAATAAAATCTCCATAAAAGTTTGAACATTTTAAATGCTAAGCAGGTGCTCGTGATGCAAACGGAGATGCCTTTTGCTGCCCTACTGGATTATAAAACTTAGTATCAGATCTTAAATATTCATTTCACTTCAGATAAGGTAATTGTGATCCTTCTTTGGAAATTAACTTTCCATCTACTTCCTGGATATATTTTTTTCTTATTTTTGAACCACAAACCCTTTAATTATTAAAGGCATCTCTAGCCATATTTTTTCCATTCTCTCTCTTTCTGACCCTTGGTTTCGCTCCGTTCCCGGGGGTGTGAGCGGGCTGCTGACGCCGCCGATGGCAGAGAGCGGGGAGGAGGACTGGCTCCACATTTCATTCAGCTGCTAGAAACGTGCAAGCTGCTCAGTGTGACAGATGAGCTGGGTGAGCTGAAGCAACTTGTTCCGCCTGTCAGGCTCCGAGAGCCCAGAGCAGCGAGAGCCGATCGCGATGACACCGCCAGCGCAAAACTGGGTCAAACATACGGTCACTTTAAAAGGGGATGGCAGCCGGGCTTTCTACTTGAGGAATTTGATTCAGTGACACTAAAAGCTGTTAGATACCATTAGCTTTACACCCAGGTTCAAAATGAAACCGTTTCTTTGACAGTGTTTGAGGAATCCTCTCGCGAGCCCGACTTTGCCATTAAAGTTCGTGGGAATCACCAACTGTCAAATAATGTAACTATTGCCCAGAGCCACTGGGTACTTTATGGTCAGAACACTCTCCCTTTTGCACCAGGGAATCTGTGCCTTTGGAGTGATATTTCCACTATGACCTTTGTTGATTAAATGGATTAAATTCCTCAGAGAATTTTAAAGAAGAAATATTATACAGATATGCAATTTTATTTTAATTGCAGAAAGAAAACTGAAAGATACCTGAACTCATGCCTAGACCTATTATTTTGTTTAAATCATCTCATACCAAAAAAAAGTTTATTTTTAGTTGAATAAAAGAGTTATTAAATGAATGTTAGTAAACATATAAAGATAAATGAAAAGTAATATTTAATAAATTATTCCAGTCATTTCTCTAAATCTTGGAAGATTCACTAGCACTCTATTGTGATGACAAAATACCCCATGCAATATTACTGGCATGTACAGTTCAAAGATTAAATAACTGTGTTCTACAGATCACACTGCTAGATAAGATTTGGAAAAGCAGATATTGAGATGAAAATAGTTCTGGTCTTATTCTGACATTTGATGATCAAAATCAGTATGAAATGACATGCACACCTATTTTTATAACAGAATTACACTATATATTTTGATATATATATATGTATGTATGTTTCAGCACAGGTAACTTTTGTCCAAAAGTACTAGAAATGTAAAAGCTAGGAATGTAAAAGCAAACAGCAAGAGTGTGAGACATCCAGAAGTAATTTCCCTCTCAATATTTAGCAATTTGTGTTGACAGCCTGAGTCAAGTTCAAATCATGGACTCCGGCCAAGCGCAAATTCCAGCCTATTTGATTCCACAGTTGAATTTAGATATTTTGATACAGCACATGCAAGACATTTTATATATTTCAGGTTTTGATGTATACATTTTTCTGGTTTATGTTACATACTTGCCTTTCTAGTTCAACATAAAAATTTTCAGGAAAAATATTTTCAAGAAGACCTTCTCACGGAGCCATTCAGTTAAGAAGATACATATTTTTATGCAGTTAAAAACTTATATAATTCTTAAAAATAATTGTTTACTTGCTTTGATTTCTAAATGTCTTTGATCTCATTCATTAATATTCATTCATCTTCTGATGTTGTACTAATGAGAATCTTACGCACTTATGAGAAGCTATTTAAACAATGTTATCAATTTTTCTCTGATTTATGTTTTTCATCAACTCTGACAATACTTAATTCTTTGCATTCTCCAGTTTTTTCTCCAAACTTCCTCAAGACCTAGTCTGCATTCTCCAAAACAAAGTGGAACTCAAAAATGCATAACTAATTCAGTCAATTATGAGCATAGAACCCGAAATGGAAAACAACACAAACAGATAATACATATGGACAGAGTGAATAATGCTCATCCTCAGCACCCTTTACTTCCACGTTTCCCATACATTATGTATGTTTGTGATGGAACATCTCTGAAGCAAAGAAGGAAGAATACAGCCACAACCTTTCAGCTTCAAGAACTCAGAGGCACAGAAGCAGCAGTGCTGTTGTGGGCAGACAATCCCAGCCCCTGTTTCACCCCACAGGTGCACCCACGACACGCACGAACAGCGAGGCTCTGCTATCCTTTGTATTGCAGAAAACATCAGCTGTGCTCCTATTTAGTTTTCACTGTTTGCAGTCCATAGCCATGAGAAGCTGAAAGTAATTGTCCCAGCACACCTGCATTACACACACAGCAGGAATTAGAAGCACCCAAGGGAACTGATGTGACCTTACAGGCGGAGATAATCCACCACGTCAACACACGGATTAAATACAATATATTAAAATTATTTTCTTTTCAGATAAAATTACCCCAAATTGAAACCATTAGAGGATTCTATCTAGGAATTAACTCTTACACTGCAAGAGAAATACCCATTATAAGCTTCCTAATGGCAATACAATAAATGTGCAAAGGCAGCAAAGTACATAATTACACAGTGCCCACTGCAGCATAAACACAACCATCCCCCACATTGCCACACCAAAGCCATCGCTCTGGTCTCAGTAGCAAATAATAACAAAAAAGTTCAAGGACAAATTATTCCTAATTCTAGGATTCCCAGTGTATCTCACAGGACGCTTAGTAGATAACACCTTGGAATCCACTACCAACCCCACACTTTAAGAGACTTGCTTTCATGTATCAAAGATCTTCACTGGTATCAATGTTTTATTTTGTGTAAAGCCTTGAACATTAATATGAATTGGTTCCATATTACAGCCCAATTCTGGAAGAAAACTGTAAACTAATTTTAGAAGCTTTAAGAAGCATCCAAAGTATTTATTTAAGCCAGAATTCTGATTACATGCAACATCAGGTGTTATATCACTCTCAAAAGTGTTATTAATCTTTCTCTGAAGAACAACATTTTCACACTCTACCTTTTCTCCCTGTCTATTCTTCTCTATTCCCCTGAATTTAGATACTGATACTTGGTTTTTAATTCTGATTCTCAAACTCACTGCTCAGAAATGTGCCATTGTAGCATAAGGCATATTGAGATTTTATCCCAGCTAACCAAATCTTCTGAAAACAAGCCACACATCAGAATTAACATGACATAAAAAGTGTTAATATCACAATATTAGAAGGCAATTTTTTTCCTGACACCTGGGAAAATTAAAACCAGGATAAAACATTACTTAACAGAAATTTTCCGAAGTAAGTCAAGTACATACAATAATTCTATATGATTTATGTTATCAAACATACTCTAAGTTGTACTTCAAATATCCTAAAGTTTCCAAATTTCAAAAAGCTTTTTATTTTTCTGAAATCACACTGTCAAGGCCTAACAGCTACTGCTTCAGGAAGGATATGTCTCACAACAGGTATAAACACTGAAGCTATTTAATGGACTAGGATTCCAACAGCAAAACTGATGAAAAGCTGACAGAGAAATATTTCTCATTGAAAACACTTAGGTAAAGAGAAATGACAGTGCCTGCTACAAACAATAATGAATCAGTGGAGGGAAGCTTACAAATTACACTAATTAGGAAGAAGCAGACAAGAAAAAAAAGAGCTTCAAAGCGGTAGCAGCATCTTGGCAAAACTCCCACAAGGAAATGCACCCAGTCTAAGCCTCCTCATGTCCCTCAATGTACACATCCAGCAGTCACCTGTTTGCCTTATGAAATTAGAGTCAACCAGCCTGGCCAAATACCCAATTCACTAAAGCAATTTCTTAAACTAAAAAGAAATCTGTGTGACCAATCTGTTGCTACTCATATCCAAGCTTAGTTATGTCCATACAAACCAAAGCAACTACAGATTAAATACACCCCGAATCAATCTTTGGCAAGGAAGGTGAGTGTTCTACTTAGAAAGGCATCTATTACTTACCACTGAAAGCACCACAACTGCCTTGATGAGATTTATATTCTTTTACACATAAAAAGAGACTCAGAGCAATTTTCTAGCCTTTCATATAACTCCAAAATATGTCCATCCTTTCAGTAAAATGTGCACTAAAAGACAGTTTTGTTAAGCTTCAGTACTACGTTCATTCAATCAGCATGTTCTGCCTCATTCAGAGTTCATCTCCTGTAGTCAGAAAAGAAAATGTCAGAATGCTTTTGACATAAAAACCTGATTTGGTTAAACAGCTCAAGACTTTCCAAGTGAATGTAAACTTTGAAAATGAGGGTCATGTTTTAGTGAAAAATCATCATTATTATTGTTTTGCTACAAGTTATCATTAAATAACTCAACAGAAATATTTCAACCATTCTAGAGACAGAAGTGGAACTTATGGGGGTTTATATAACAGCCTTTTCAGGACAAAAATTAGGCTCCTTACAATGCAGTTCCTTTTGTATTTAATAGAATCCCGCTTCCTCACTAATTGTCACTGGTTCTCTGACTGAAAACTGCAATTAGTTATGCTTCAGGACACACACTTGAATTCTTTTGTGTTTATTTTAGTCAACCTGAACATTAATAAGCAGGATTGTTATGACTTTGAAAGGAAATGCACCACCACGCCTATTTTATTACACCATTTGTGGCCTCAGACAGTTACATACTGTGTATCCTTTAAACATATTATTCTAGTTAAGAAAATAGTTAGTCTAACAAATGAATTAAAGATGCCAAGAAAACAAAACCCAAATAAGAATACTATTTCATTTGGGCAAACAGTACTTAAATTTTTCAGATCATACAAAATACAAAAAAAATTAAAAACATTACTAATACTGCCTTATTTTCCAATGGACCTCATAGTTACAAATAAGTTTCACTAGATAAATAAAACTGACAGTAAAAAGAAAACAACACAGGAAAATGATTTTCATTAGTTCAAATGACACTAACCAGGGCTACCTGCAGTAAAAACCTAACTTCTTTAAATTCCAAAATGAATCTCCTCTCCTGACCTTTATAGAGCTCAAGATGCATACGTACACAGAATAAACAAAATAATTTGAAAGCAAACTCACTGAGTGCACCTGACCTTTGAAACAGCACAGATAATTTTAATCAGATTTGCACAATGTTAGTCTGTCTCAGGTTCCATGTAGCAACAAAGATGACAAAACTATACTTAAGAGGAAAAAAAGACAACATTTTACCAAAATAAAACCATCTTTAAATATTTTTTTTAAATAACCCTAAGAGTCTCAGGTTCAGGAAAGATTTCTCTGAAATTCTACTCCCTCAATATCCTGCTAAGCTGCACAATTCAGTTCTAGGAGAAAAGCCCTTTCTGCCAGTTATGCAGTTTCTGTCTCAGCTAAGTTGAAGGGCTGACATCTGAAAGAAAAAAAAGTAATTTACACAAACATTTTAAAAATCAGGTTTTGGAGGAGTGGTCTACAGTTGCATCCTTGATCACCCAGCATAGAGTAGGCTGCTTAAAGATTCTCAGATACATTGATTATGTAAGATTTTTCAGATATAACAAGTAAAAAATATCACGATCTGCAGCATAAATAACCTGACAAGCAGTGCTGACTAGTAAAAACTCCCCAGTTACAAGGAACAGAAGAAGTACTCCAAAATATTCACAAATGAGCCCTCACTGAAACCAGCTGACAGCACCTTCCTTGCTGGAAGGGCAGATGCTACAACAGCAGTTACAAAGCATTTATCAGCCACCAAAGCTGATCATTGCTTGCAACATTTGGAAAAACAAAGAAAGAAGCCTTGTAATTTATGCAAGCTCCAAAACAGGTCAATGCCAGTGGCTGTATTACTTATGCCTCAGGAAATGGGAAGAATTAGCAAGGAGAGCTGAAAGCCCTGTTTAGATTCAGAATGTGAAACCTCCACGTTGCCAAAAGGCAACAGGAGCTGGGGTGGGATCATGGACCAGGCAGTTTCCAGAGCAGCATTCCTTCATTCCTTGAACTCGCTGTAGGCCAGCCAACCCTTTGAGATTATGGCAACAGTCACATCCCTCTTCTGCCACGCTGTATTGGACTTCTCTCTCCTCTGCTCACAGAGAATTTTAGAGCTTGTCAACAAGCCACAGCTATCTGGTATCCTCATCTTTTCCTATTAAGGAGTTTAATTTATTCAGCTTATCGGGAAGGTTGAGAAGGGAGCTGATCACTGGGTACAGCCTGGGAGTGCAGAGCATCCTGACCTTGCATGCACAGTCCCACAGGCCCTGGCCCTTGGCAGGGACTCACACCTGGTACAACAGGGGTTTTCTTACAGCACTGGCAAATATTATGGGTAATTGCATCATTCAGTCCCAACACAACACAGAACTAGATAGGATGTGGGTCTTATCATAAACACAAAACACTCCATAAGTAATGTAGAATGATTGTATCTTTTCTAATGCTGCCTTCATATTCATAGTTTCAATATATGAAGAATGTTCACATACATGATCAAAAACTAACATTACACTAAAAAATAAAGGAAAAAACAACTGTCAAACACAAACATGCTTTCTACTTCCATATTTTCTTTCCTAATTTTAAAACAATTGTCTACATCTTTAGGCACAAAAAAACTTTAAAAAAACCTGCTTTCCTAAGCAAGTAATTTTCATTTATTTGACTACTCCTATAAAAAGTATCTATACTAAAATGCACTGTTTTGTCCAGCCTTCAAGTACCTCAAATTGTATCCTAAGAGTCTTTGCACTGTGTTGCTTAAACATCCAACCACCACTAACTCTTTCCAGATTTAGATCATGCAACCATTTGTATCCTCTTATATAACAACTGAAAAAAACCACCAAAATCCTGATTTTTGTTACAACATTGCAGACAAGTAACTATTCCCCACAACTATTTACTATCCACACCGAACAGCTTAATTGCCACAGTCCCACTGCCAAGAACACTCTTCTAATTCAGCACTTAGCAGGACAACTTACAATAAATAAATTTATAATAACTCCTTATCTAAATAATATTAATATTTCTTTATAGCTATTATAGAAATAATAATATTTGTAGTTTTTAATAAGCAAATGACACCAGTCTGTAATGATAACTGAACCAAAGGTATTAGTTGATAATAGTTCACAGCAACACACAAAGAGGCACAATTGTTCACCAAACAGCAACACCACTGCAGTTTAAATACAACTTCCATAAAGGCCTGCAGGACAATGGAGGCTGAAGTCCAGGGTCATAACATTTTCTATTGAAATACTGGGTAGATTATTAGCTCTTCATTTGAGATGTGCTCATCTGCATTTTGGGTTTTTTCCACAAATATGTCAATTTAACCATGTTTTAAACAAGACTACGCATTTTCTTCAGCAAAACATCTGCCTCATCAAAAATAAGACTGAAGAGACTCATAAAGCTCAGATTTAGGCAAGCTCCCTTCTGTCCTTCCCCCAGCTCCTTCTAATGTTGAATGTTTTAAAGCCAAATTCCAACTGAAAACTTTCTGCAATGAACAAATTTCTGCTATTCTGAAATAGGATTCATCACAACCATATAATTCTTAAATATTTAATAACACAACACAAGCTAAGAAGAGACTGAAAGCCTGAAATCATTAGGAGATGTCCCAGCACAGGAAATAAAAAGGAGACACAGACTTCTCTGCAAGTGTAATTTCAAAGTCCTTTCACAGAGGGATCTAAAGACTGTCAGCTTGGTTGATCTGCTACTGTATATTAAATAAGCCTGTAATGAAGCTACTGGTTTTGATTCATTGAAATGCCAAAAAGGTCATGGACAACGTATATAAAATTAATGATTTTTTTTTTTTTGGAAGGGGAATATCAAGAAGGTAGTAAGTCAGGTAAAGCATCAAAACAGGCAAAATACTGACAACAGAAAACAACAAAATCCAGCACCACTTCATTTTAGTGATCATTTAGAAAAATAATAATGCATTAATGCCAATTAAAATGTATTTACAAATCCAAAGCCACTATGAAATAGTTCCTATCCATTCAGGGAATCATTATATTGTTTTTACTAACAGAAGACTGATGCCAGATAAGAGCTGAATGCAAATTTGAGCCTTTTATGTTACCTAGTGCTTTCTAACAGTCCTTCATTATCTCTTAGTTCTCAGTTAAAACTTGTGCACAAATCCAGCAAAACAGTTTAGAAAGTACTTAATTTTCAGTATTTGCATAATAACCCTGACTGGGACAATAACATAAATCCTTATTGCCAAACATCATCACTATGCCAATTTAAAGCCTTATTCTTCAACATTTCAGAAATAATTCTGGAAAACAAATTAAATGACATATAAAAACTACTCCAAAAAGTCAGTGTGCAATGACTTCTAAACAACAAAACACCTGCCAAGGCCAATACCTACCAGACCCATCAGATTTTTAGGAACTTAACACCTTGCTAAATCTCTGCAAATGCTAATGCTAAAAAGCATTTATGTTCAGAAGAATTAATAGAAATGTTTTTGACTATTCATGCAGTATGCCACAGCACTATTTTGATAAAGTAACAGGCAGCACTGCAGTGCCAATACAGAAAATCTGTACTTTGGAGTATCTAGAGATGTGAAGCTGACAAATGCAGCTGATTTTGGTTGCATTACAATGCAAATCTGATGAGTTACACTGGGAATATTCAATATTGCAGTGCAAATCAATGAGAGGAAAAGCACACATTCTCAATAAAATAGAAAGGTTTATTTACACCACAATTAGATCGTTTTCTTTAGTGTTGTCTCAAAGGTTAAAACCAGTTCTTTTGCCAAGACCTGTTTACAATTTTTCAGGTTTACTGCAAGAATAGCCACACCACTTCTAAATAGAGCAGGCCTTTTGAAGTACTTTATAAATTTGAAAAAATCTACTGTAATTTTACATGTTTGAGAATTTGCATTTGTTTTTGAAGAATCAGATTTCGCACGACCCAAACCTCTTGACTATCCAGGGATACTCTTGTTTCTCATGGCACAAAGGAATAGAACCCTCTATCCCCAAAGGAAATACAATTTACAGCATACCTGGGTTTTTAACATAGGAAAACCACATATTAGCCATCTGTTATGTGAGATCTGCCCAAAGTCCTACATTTTGCCCATCTATTGACTGTTGACCATTAGAATATGCCTGACCTTTCCAAGTTCCTCCTAAGACACAGAAAGCAATAATTACCAGGGGCTTATGGCCATGATAATCTATTTGATTTTCAGCAAATACCAATGTTTAATTCTGCTATGGAGTTGCATGTTGATAATTATTCTAAGTGAATCCTACACTTTGGGTTCTCTTTTTAATGTGACAGGATTGTGGTTTTCTGAGCAGTTTCAGTAAGAATGAAGGAAACTGTTACTCCTCTGGAGAAGACAATACTACCAAAGGCATTACTGCTCAAAAGCTTTCACTTAGGTAAAGACAACTCAGTATTCTGAATCTCTACAACACAGCCATCTTTTCTGTGCTGTGTTATGTATAAAGCAAGAATAAACTGTAATCCAGGGATTGCTGCCTGAAGAGTGGCACCAGGGCCAGCAAACATACACCACTATTTATACAGCTACTTGTAGTCCCAAGCTCGTCCCTTTTTTCACAGGAGTTAGTGCTCTAATCTACTTTTACCAGGAGTATTTTTAAATATTCATTCAGTACACCTTGGTCTTCATTACAAATATTTGCAAGGAAAACATGTCACTTGAAAGGTACAATGGAACACTACCTTGCCTGTCTTCTGCTCCAGGGAAGTTGAAACTGGAAACTTAAACAGAGCAACTGGCAGGAGCAAGCTGAAGTAATCCAAGATCTGGAAAAGCAAATAAGAGTGGAAAGGTCCAGTATCAGCAGCTGATTTTAACAAGCATAAAGTATTAACAAAGGAAAACTGAGTTTGCAAATAGTATTAGCTGGTTTGCCTATTCTTTATTAAAACCTGCTTTTTTTTTTGAACTCTACTTGGTCTGTGACACCACTCTACATATAAGAACTAAGACAGGAGGAAAAAGAAATTTCTAATCACTTGCAGTAAAAAGGAGTCTGGTCAACAAAGCTCTTCCTTATAAATGTCAATAATACACTGTCCACAATTATAATTAGATTGCTTGAAGATGTGCCTCCAGAATACTGGTTTACCTTTATTTGAATTGCTATGCTTGTCAAGCTCTTTTCAACACCACCTTAGCCTAAAGTTTAACTAAAGAATTAAGGATGATTCCTTAATGTTCCTTTTGCCAATCAAAGCAAAATCTCTGGCTGAGTATAAATAGCAATTCCATTGAAATGCAGCTAACAAATCACCTGATTACTGTCCAGATCCTTGAAATCCAGCACAGTGATATGCACTCGTGATGGAATATCAACATAATAGCAAAAGATGAACATAATTAAAGCTGAGTATCCATGAAAACAAGCATGAAGTTTGCAATATTTATCTCCTGTACCTCGCCTGAAAACAGGGGAAACAAGTAAAATAGAAAATAGACCATTAATACATTGTGCTGTGTAGCTCAAGGACTTCTTATGTTAATGGTTTCAACTTCTGAGGGTGGAGTTGTATTTTTCAAAATAACGAAGTCCAAGGCACTCAAACCCAGTCTTTTCTTCATTGTTACCTCAACCACCTGCAGGAACCCCCGCTCCTCTCTGCAGGTAACCTCGGCCTCCCTCTCTGACACATCTCCCTGAGGGACCACAGTCTCTTCAACCTCCATTTAGGGTCCTTTCATGGGATGGGATTCCCCTCTAAGCACCAGGAGAGGAGAGCTCTTTGTAACAACTCTCCAATCTGTTCCTTGTAGGAATACAGTTAACATACTGTCCTGACATTTAAGGAAGGGGAGGAGGAATTAGTCTTAATTAAGGGGTTATGCAGAAACTCTTTTAACAGCTGAGTCACTGATTGGCTTCTGAGAAAATGAGCAACATTTACTTGCACAGTCACCACCAAGACTGAATCAACACAGAAAGGGAGGGGTTAGTCACAAAAAGGACTAGATCCAGCTTAAAGATACAACAAAAGAAAGCACATGAATCATGTTCAACTAACCCAGGTTTCATTTTCACTAGTAAAGCTTTCTAAATGCTGATTATGAAGCTGCTTCTCATACAACCCAATTTTATCCTTCGTATGTGTGCTCATTATAACATGAAGAGGTAACTACTTCACAACAACAACTTACAAACACTCCAAAGCGAAAGGTTTCCAATTCTGACATTGGGTATTCACGATGGATACTCAGAATTACCCTGTAACTTTAGGGGTAATCGTATTTCCTTCATATAAACTCAAGCACCCAAAAGAACCCAGCACACATTTTAGCACCAAATAAAACAAAACCAGATTTGGTTAGGTTTTAGGCCTTAAAAAAAAAAAAAATTAAAAAAATCAAAAGAAAAACAGAACAAGCAAACAAAAAAATCCAATTACATACGCATTTTAACTCTGCACTTGGAAAACATGAGTTATAAACTACAAGGATGCACAAAGAACACATTGTGCCAAACATATCTAAGAGTTTTATTTGATAAATTACTGGTATAGTAGAGAAAGACAAGAAGAATGAACATAATTTATTAAGACCTTCTTTAAAGCGTCCATTTTCCCCTAGAGCTTATGGAAATAGCAAAGCAAAAAAACATGTAGCCCTGCAAGAATAATTTAAATGTAAGTGAAGAAGCCACAGGAAGGCAAACAAGACATTTAAGGTATTATTTTTAAAAGGAGAAAATATGGATTATACTGCCCAACTGAAGTTTCACTTAGAACTAATTAATCTTAATGCACAAAATAAAACATTGCCCATACAGCAACAAAATATTTGGAAATAATCAATTTGCATTTTGCAATCAGTCTCATGTTAGAATCTGAGCTATAGAAGTCAACAACAGTTTTCTTGCAGGCTTAATATATCAACATTTGGGCCTCTGTAGTAAACATAGCCAATTCCTCTGAAGCTGTTTATATACACACTAATGACATTCTATACATAAATCAGATGACACAGTTGAAAAGTGACAGTATTTTTAACTCTTGCAGAAATAGACAAAATTATAAATACATGAAATAATATAAATAAATGTAATTGACATAAATGAAGCTGCAGACACTGGAGAAGAAAGAAAGACTGACATGTATAAAACTGAATAATTCAATTTACTGCAAATTCACAAAAGGATTCATGTGACAGACAACAAAATGAATATGAGAGGATTATACATTGTAACTACAAAAAGGCAAATCCTATAAAGTACACACACAGTTGTAATATGCATGACAAGTGGATAATCTCATGTTCAACATTAAGTTACATGAGTTGACCTAAGCCATTGTTTTCCATAGCATCTCTATATCCTCCAGTTTTCACAACATGTAAAAATATTAAGTAAGTCACTAGCAAAGCCAATGGAAAATGCAAACATACAATTCAAAGGCTGTCAAACTAAAATATTTGACTATTACTACAGGCTTTCTGTAATACACTCTTCTCATTGCACTCAGACTGAGACATATACCATAACAGAGGTAACAAACTATAAGAAACTGGAAAAAAAACCCTGAAAAATGAACTCAAATGAAAAAAGTTTAATAAATAAATTAAAAAAGCACGAGAATTTCTTTTCTGCACACAGAATGTACCTTTTAAAGACAGGAATTTTACTCTGCTGTCATTCAAAGATTTAAAACTACTCAGAATGTCTAAAAATGCATTTGAAGGGAAATGTGAAAGCAGGTTATGAAATTTGGGGGCCTGCTATTTATTGGAGATAAGAGACATCTTGTCCTGAGGAAAAAGGAAAAACATTTAGCGGCACTTTTCCATTAGACATTTCAGTGATTCAATTTAAAACTAAGATCTTAGCACACGCTCTGGAATGTCTTACTTGAATCATCAGCATCCAGCATTTGAAAACTAAATACTCAGAAAGCTGCAAACTGCTTACAATTGACATATTGTGTGCACATATTCTTTGAACTGAACTTTTCATATTCCTGTTTTTAAGTGTCAAATCATTAACGATTTTTAATGACACTAAAGCCCACAAAAATAGTCTGAGCCTAAAATGTGTTTCCTGTCTCAAAAGCAACTTTCACCTGAGCATCGCTGAGCTCACATTTTAGGCTTCAGCCTAGAACCAAGAATAAGTGGAGTTGTGGGGTTTTTTTGGGTGGGGGAGGTGCGGGGGGGAAGAGGGCAGGTGTTTTTTTAGTTCTTAAGTTCTGGAATTTACTAATTTCTTCAGTGACTTATGAAAGATCTGCGATATGAATCTGTTCCTTGAACACGTGGTATCCTTGGGAAAACACAGCTCCCTCTGCCCTGTGTTCTCACCCAGCCTGCCCACGATCAGCTCAAATCCTTTCGGAACTGCTCTGAGAGCACCTGATCCATCACTCGGGACAAAGCTCGTAAAGCACCAATAACGATTTTAAGCGTTAGTGCCTTACCCATTAAACTTAAACATAACTCTGCGATCCAAACATAGGCTGGTCATTTCAATGACTGCCTTGGTTTTGCTGGGATTTGCTGCAGTACACTGTATTACTGGATTTGTTGTATTTCTGCCCAGACCGAGGGTCCCTGTCCGCACACCGAGTGAGAGGTGGTGGGCAAGCGGTCCCACCAAATAAAACACTTAAATTAGTGCGAACCGTTCCCGTGGGGCGGTTCGATACCCAAATGGGAGGGAGGGGAGGATGGAGGGGCAGCGAGGCGGCCCCGGACCCGCCGGGGGGCGGCACGGAGGGCACGGGGAGGCGGCACGTGCGCAGTTGCGCATGCGCAAGGTGAGGTGCGGGGGCAGCGAGGCACAGCGCTCCGCTCCCGGCTCTCCTCAGCGCCCGCTCCCCCCGCCGGGAAGCTCGGCAGAGAGGGAGGGAATGGGAGGGGGAAAGGAGCAAAATGGAGACTTACGCTCCCGCAGTGACGCGCATGCGCAGCGCCGCCTATGGCAGCGCGGGGCGGGCGGGGCTCTCTCGTCCCGCTCGCCCTTCCCTGATCTCAGCCTCCCTCAGCCGCCCCCGCCGGCACGGGCAGGGCGGTGCTGCCGGCCGGGAGTGTCCCGCCGTGAGGGGAGCGGCTCCTTGGCCACGGTGGCCGACCCTCCGGTGACAGCCCTCCCTCCACGGGCAAGGTACAGCTGGGGAGCGGAGGAGGAGCGCACCTGGGGCTGTGCCCTGGTCTCACAAATTGAGCCTCACAGATTGTGTGGACTTGGCATCGCAAGAGGTCACAGGATTACAAATAGGGAAAGTGATGTCGCGGTGTGTGTCCCGTGTTTGTGCTGCTGCCCAGGTGTCTGGTTTGGACCACACTGGAGGCGAGAGTTGTAACATTCCCGATAGTTTTCCTTTCCTCTGACGTGGCTTTAATCTTTGGTTCCGTGTAGCGCCGGTGAGACTCCCCCGCCCGTGCCGCGGTGCGGGCAGCGCTGATCCCCTTTTGATCTCCCTGGCACAGACAGGGCTGTTGGAGCTCCTCAGTTCGGGGTCGGACTCACACAGGGCGCTCTGAACCAGCGGCTCCTTCCAGAGCAGCACATCCAGCACCATCATCAGCTTCTGCCTTCAAGTATTTCTCCGTCCACCACTTTCCTAAAGGAAAAAAAGCATAGTTAGTACCGTCCTTTTGCTAAGTTGGACTGAGCTTTTGTAGTGAAGACAAGGTCTTACAAAAGAAAGCCAGGTTTCTAATGGGCCTTTGGTGTGTAGAAAGTTCATTTTCAGCCAGGTACCCAAGAAAGCTCTCTTAAATAGCTACTTTTAGGTATATAGAGGTATATTAAGTTGCTGAACATTACTTTTATTCCAGTGCTTCAGGCAATCAGAGATGCTGGGCTCAAGCCCAAACCTTGAACTTTATTTTATATTCTAAAGAAAATTAGTATGAAAGACAGGTTTGATGTATTTGCTGGAGCTGGTACCATTAAGAAGTGATGCAAAGGCACTTTTACTGCTGTATGAATGAGCACTGCCACAAATAATGACCAATAGTGCAAGTGTCATAACTTACCCTGTACATACATATTGAAGACATTGTTGTCACCAACTCATGAATGTGGTATCAAGTATCATTATTACTTAATGCCAACAGAGAGCCAAGACTGCCTTTTTATGCCACTGCTGTGAGTAATGCCTAGGTATCTGTACTCCCATAAAGCAAAGTCCCGAGCCTAATCCCAAAAATCACTCCATACTGAAGTGACAGAATCAATTCTCCCTGCTGTTACACATTTTGTCAGCCCTTTGTGGCACTGCACAGCGACAGGTCCCTTGAGACTGTTATCTGCAAAGCTCCCCCAGATATGTCCCTTTTACGGTCCATACACCTGTCTTCTAGGATTATGCAACTGAGAATCCAGCAGTGGCTGCCCTTCCTATGTCCACTTGATCCTGAGAAACATACTGAGCACTCATTTTCTTTACAGAAGCAAACACAGTGTGTACAATTCCCATATCTAGTGAAGTATTTTGCCATCAAAGGGTCATCTTATTTCTCAATTATCTTCTGCAGTTACACCCTGAATGGCAGACAGACCTTTGCCTCAAGTTACCAAGTCACTGCAAACGCTAATTTCGGTGTAATAATTTTTCGCTCTCTTTATGTTCCTGAAGTCCTAGCATGAAGTCCTGGTGGTTGTAATGACACTACAGTTTCCCATTGGTTTTATTACCTTGCACTGATTTGGTAGTTTTCCTGATGTCTTATTGAACTCACTGAACTGAGTTAATAAATAACAGTACAGCAGGCAACTACCAGTGACTCCGTTTCCCAAAACTGACTACATTTGTCACAAGGAACATGAAAACAGTAAAGTCTGTATCTTGGCTTCAACAGCCTAATCTGCATCACCTTGCTTTCTTTGAGTTATTTGACTTTTCAGCTCATCCCACCCTGCAGGGATCATACTTTTCCCTCCCTGACATGCTTTACTGCCGTAAGTTGTTAAGGAGACCATATCACTTGTAAAAGCAAAGACCATCAGACTTCTATATGGACAGTTCTCCAAATCAAGGGATACTGTGTGAGATGATGTGCCCATCACACCCTGATGAAAATACACTCATGTATCCTTTTATGTGTGTTATCCCTTGTTTACTCAGTATTTTAAACTACTATACAAAAACGTTGCCTCTTTTGAGGTTGGCAGGCAAAGATAAGAATTTATTATTTTGTTATTGTTTTGTTACTCCAGGGCCACGCTCGTGATTCCATGAAAACAAACACTGTACTGGAGTCTATTTTGGAAAAGTAGAGATTTCAGTAAAGCAGCACATCAGCAAATCTGCTTAAATATGTCAGAAAGTTTTAAAACCAACCAGAAAAAAAACAAACAAAGAACAAAAAAAGAAAAAAAGAGAAAAAAAAACCAAACAAAAAAAACATGAACCCTGACTGTTATTCAACAGTGTTGAAAACAAACTGCAAATTCTAATCTCTTTGAATAGCTCTAGACATAATTCTCCCCTTCTAACTTTGCAACCCCTGTCTGTAACCAGAGATTATGTGTTACATAAATACTTACAACTGCTAAGATTTGTAAGAAACGTGGGAAGAGGTAGGCTACTGCTACAGAAAAAGCCTTGGCTTACAAAAATACAGCTTCAATATTCTCTTATTAACAGAGAAAAACAAATACAATCCATAAGCAGAAGTGAAGTGTGTTTCTAGATAATCTGCTTCTAACATTCAGCTGAGCATGAAATCTCTTGAAGAAAAGCCTGGTAGGGATCCCAGGAAAACATTCTTTTAGGTCACTGCTGCTTATTTGTTTGATGGGGCACTTCACTTTGTTCCTTTATACTGAGCTGCTTTATATTTGTGTAGTAACAAATTTTTCCTCCCTTTAATCCTCAGCAGGAGCACAAGTCTTTAATATCTTGTCTTTGCCAATGTCAGAGTTTCAGTAAGTAAAGTCTTCATAGAAGGTATTTTACCTGCAAAGTGATATATGAAAGTCTATCTGCCTCTGTGATGGATTGGAATGGTATTTATTTTTCAGTGAATTCTCTGGTTTCCAATATGAAACTATCTTAAATTATCTTAAATTACAAGTCTCAGAACTGTGATGTTACACAGCATGTATTTTCAAACATTCTTCTGCCTTTTGCCTTAATATTTGTTGTGCATCCAAGAAGTAGGAACATAGTGGTTCTGAAGAAGTAAAAATGGTATTAGTGAATCAGAGGCTGGCAGTTTTGTCATGTAACAAGGAGATTCTTCTCATGGTCTGTTTCTGGGTTCTGCAACTTAAAGTGTGTGTTTGTTTCTTCTTTCTATGTGAAATGATATTCACAACCCTCAAGATTCTGTGAGAAGAGACCTTCAGAAAAGGAACCCATGAGAAAAGCAACAAAGCATCATAGGGCTTTCTAAAGAAATTTTCACTGTTTTCTTTCTTTAGTATTCAATTCTAAAGCTATATTTTTTGATTTTATTTAGATGGGATACAGAGATTATATTGTGTTGGATTACTGCTATTTTAGGGAGTCTGGGCCTGAAGGACTCGTACAGTATCACTCCCATGGCTGCTTCTTTGTTACTGTGATTTAGGTGTCCTCTCACTAAGTATTTTCTTCAAGCCACAATGTATTATCCACTGGCAAACTCACCAACTACTTCTTTAAGACCAGTTGGCCATTTCTTCTAACTTGCTCTTAGTCATCTCTCTTTTCTCAAAACTGGGAAGAATATTCATGGGTTTGGCAGAGTAACAACGATCCTGCATCGAACCAAAGCAGCCCTTCTGTGCAGCCAGTCATTAATTCCTCTCTGCTAGCTTGTCATCACCAGATGTCTGCTGAGTTCACACCCTCTGCATTTCCCGTGACTGCACCCACAAGGCATCCACGAATGGTTCTGTATTTTCAATGTGAGCACCACATCCTTTTTTTGAATGTTCCTCTTCACTACCTGAGCAACTGCAGCTGCTCCACAGACCTGCAGCCTCTCTTTAGGTTACATGTCATACCTCCCTCCTGAGTGAATGAGTCTACAAACAGCAGAAGAGTATAATTTACTTTTACTTTAAGAGTTTCAGCACTTGTGTTTTGGAAAGTGGGCTTCGCACGGAAAGTAATGAGAAACATTAGATATCCAACACAGAAAAATATTTCCAGGTTTATATCACCAAGTAAACCACAAAATGGGTTTGTTTGCCATAAGAAGCACTGGCCACGAAGTCTCTCTCTGCCCATAATGAAGCATATCTGAAGGAGGACTCACAGCTACATCTAAGCATGAGAAGTGTGGGCACATTTCCCTGTGGAAATGGCACTCTCTGAACCTGCTCACCAGCAGTAGGTGCAATTAACTGTGTCCAATTTACATTTGGAGCACGAGGGACAAGCTTTCACAGCACGCCTAATGCAGCAAACACAACCAGCTGGGCTCTGTGAACACAGTGCACAGTTTCTCAGTTCAATGGGAAACTTTACCAAATGTATGTGCAAGGTATAATTACAGCATGTCACAAATAAACTTTCGAAAGGATAATTGAAACAACACTCATATCTTGAAAAAAGGAACTGGTTAATTGATGCAGGTTCATAGACATGTGTCATAGCACACAATACAATTAATAAAATATAAACACCAATTTTCAAATCAACACAGCTTGATAACTTGAATTCAAATTTTAGGAACAGCAAAACAGCTAAAAAACACCATAAAGTAAGCCCAATCCTTCAGCTGACTAATAAATATGAAGGAAAAAAAATTGGAAACCATTAATATTTTTCTAACTCCTTAGGGGTCTGTCTTTTATGTTTTTTTCATGCTCTCTGTGGCCACTGAGACTAGTAGGAAACCAGCCAATTTAGTCAAAAAACTTTGCAGCATAGCAGGGAGTCTCATTTGTCATCACATGCAATAGCAGCTGTCTCTGTCAAGAATGAAGTTAATCAGTACAGACCACATAAATTAGGAAATTCTTTAGATGGTTAACAATGTACCTTTGAACGAACAAAGACCAATCTTTGTCTCCTGATACTGGGAAATTTCTCTTTCAAATATGCCAGTTTTGTGGTTTGAAACTAAGGAGCAATGAAATTCCTTAATGTATTTTTTACACAAGTATTTCTGGCAACTGAAGATACTCAGTGCACACAAGGGACACTAAATGTTCTAATTGGAAGAGCTATATCCAGACTCAGGTTTTTTTCACCTTTCTTCACCTTCTTCCATTCTATTCTTAATTATTTCATATTGTTGACTAAGTTTCTAATCCAGGTCAAATTTGAGAATTGCAAGAAACAAAGAGTATAAAACCTTGGGAGTATGTTTCTTCATGTTAAAAAGCCCTGAAATACACTATTTTGAGTTAATATGCTGAACATGTAGCAAATAAATCTCTAAAGATACTCAACTTCATGAAATTTTGCACCCTCCTCAACTTTGGCACTAAGTAAAACAGTTTGTGTGCCATTCAGGAAGACAAAATTTTCTTCTTAAAAATTCATTCCATACAGCCTTGAGAACATTTAGGACCCTTCTAACCCCAAGTATTTTCAGTTTGCACAATGCCTCTAGCCTAAAAACACAGATTGATGATGTGTTTAAAATCATCCAAGGAACATAAATGAAAGAAGAAAGAGCTTTATGCCTCTTTTCTTTACCACCACCTCTGTATGTTTATTATGGAATTTCTATGTAAAGCAGGTAACCCAGCAGAAAAAAATTGACCTGGTCTGTAAAATATGAGAGTTGCCTGTTTAGAACTCTGGCCTACAGCCATAAAAATTTGTTTAGTTATCTCACAGTTATGTCACATACTCCTTCCTCAAAAGATCTGGGCTAGATTAATTTGATACTGTAAAAATATGTGTTATGTGAAAAGACGAGCTGACGTATCAGCCTTCAGTTTTGAGAAGAAAGGGTATCTCAGAGGGCTGACTGGCTCATGATTGCAAGAATGATCTAGGAGTGGGGTAAAAAAGGCCAGTGCTGATGCACCAGCTTAAGGGAAAGCCCAACATTTGTTTATATTATTAAATGACCTTACTATTGGTATAACTCTGTTTATGTTGCAATCGTAAGGTACTGGCAAAGGACACACTCCCAGGTATCTGATGCACAGATCCTGAGGGCATGCTGGGTTCTCAGAACGCTGCTTGCCTGAGCTGATAGAGGGCCTTTTCCAAGGATACCATGTGATGAACACCCTCAATGACTTTTAGAGAATGATACATAGAATAGCAGTGTAAAAGGCAGAAAAGCAAACTGGTTTGTACATAAAGACTTCAGTATTTACCTCACTCCTCCCATCACTGTTCGTTACCTCTTTCTGAAAACAGCAGTGAAGATTTTCACTTTGTTTCAGGTTTTATTTCAATTCTTTCTGCAATTCTTGGGAAAAAAAAAAAAAGATGGTATATGTTGCCTGTTTAACTAAAGGAGCAACAAAAACCTTAAGCAAGATCATTTTGATATAAAAAGAACTGGATCTTTATCACAAAAAAGAACACAAGGAAACTTTCATGTACTACAGAAAACTCAACCTTCAAAATCTGCTAGGCAGTTTTGAGAGGAACCACAGCAACTAAAACACATATTACAATAATTAAATATAAAAGTAAGGGTTGAGCATCACATATGTTATCTACAAAAGTTGTTAGACAATAGATGGGAATGTTAATGCAAAGAATATTCATGTTGTGCTGCTATCAAGGGCATACATCAAAGTGGAGTGCTTTTTTGCAGAATCAAGGGAAAATGACTGTTGTTTTGGCACACAGTATGACATGGCATGTCAAAAGAAATTATAAAATGTTTTCAAGATGTACTGAGTATATCACTTATAAAGTATTGTGTTTACTAGGAAGGAAGAAACAAAAGGCAGAAGAGTTGGAGGATCCTCACAGCCCTTAAAGCAGCCTAGGTAAGCATGGTTACAACTTTTGGGCTTTTGCAACCTAGGCCTAGTCTTCACAGACAAGCTCTGTGTGAGCAATATGGCACATAGGGATTTACAGAACCTACATAAAATTTAAAATTTCTTATTTGAAGTGATTCCATTTTGAGAAGCTTAAAAGTATCTTTTCCTCCTGAAGATTCCATAAGATGTTGATTTAGAGTTCCATTTTACGTAGAAAAATGCTCTAAATTTCTCTTGTAAGCATCTCACTGGAAATAACAAAGCCATTCATAGGTTTGCTCAAATATATTTTAAATTGGTTGATGGACTAACATTGAAGGACTAAGTAGAGCTATGGATTCACTTCCCATGAGTGATTTTTATAAAATTTCCATATGTCAGTGACACTATGTCATTTAAGGACCTTTTTTCTAAATCACATAAAACCGATTTAAATCAGTTACTGTTTTTAATCAAATTCTGCTGCCCCAACTTAGAGCTTGTCCTTTGAATCCATAAATTACCTGAAGGAAATTTACCTTGAGTATGATAAAGTATTGACAAACACGTAACTCATCCTCTGACAATTCCTGGTGCTTGTGAAAGACGTTCAGTGGTGAAAGCAGCTGTGCCAGCAGCTCCTTCAGTGCAGTTACAATCTTACTTGACAACACCACAAAAAACTGAGAAAGCTGAACAGTTTCCACACTCCTGATAACTGACATATTTCGTGTTTTCCTCTTTATGCTCTATTTTGAGTAAGTAAGGGACATTCCAATATTTTTAGATTCCTTTTTTGTTTGCTTTCTCTGGTGATTGCTTTTAGCAGTGAGGAGTGAGGAGCTTTGGAAGTGACTGTAGGTTTCATAAACTGTATGCACGTGCCTCTGGGAGCACCTCTGCAGTCTGCAAAGGTGGTAGAAAACACAGGAACAAGTTTCAAACAGTACTAAAATACTCTCTCGTAGTAATTTTTATTACAGCATATTCTGACCTTTTAAGTCATAAGGAACTGATATTATTACTGTACTTTTGGTAAATGGGAATCATCAAACTACTGTTCCTCAAGATCATTCTGAACAGCTGCAAGGACAGTTGCCTCTCTGGGGCTGCTGGTGGGGATGAAGGAGGGCACAGAGTAGTCTCTCCCTGGTCCCACCTCATGCTGTCTGTGCCAGATAAGGCACTGTCCAACTGGGAGCTGGCTCTGTAATCTCTATCACTGCTGGGAGGGAGGAGGGAGCCTCCACAATGGAATTGCTGCAGTACAGATCACAGTACAAATTCAAACTTAGTACAGGCTGAATTCTGCAAGAGGAAACTTCACACCAGGTGTCAGAATTGTGTTTTGGACATTAAGAAACTTGGGTTTGGTCCCGTTTCTTAACCAATATAAATCACAAATATGACTTGGAGAACTCTTTATTTGGCATCTGTAGCCAAACAGTTTTCTCAGCTCCTGTTCAGAGTGTGTTAAAATTATTACTGTAAGCATTAACTGGATAACTTAGCTACAGTCTGATAGTCATGTGTTGGCTAGTTGCTTCGATGTCAATATGCTTTTTGTTTGCTGACATTATTTTAGTATTACCAATAGTTTGGGTAATATGTCTTCTTGTTTATATTTGGGAGTATTAATAAAGCACATAAGACCTGTCTTACAGTTCTTTCAATAAGAAGCCCATGAAGTTTTGAATAGATGTTCCCTGACTAACATAAGACCGTGACCAGTTTCCTCTGTTAGCCTGTGGCTCTCACACCTGGATTAATCTTGGAATGTAGTCAGCAGGTAGGAAGGCAGTAGCAGAAGAAGGATGGCCTTGTGCAAAGACTGACAAAAATTCACAGCACTCACTGTCACAGTATCAGCACAGTCTTGTCACTTTATTCCCTCTTATATCACTCCTTTGGGGAAAGGAAAGGATTTCAAACTGGGGTGTCAGTAAAAGTGCCACTACTGCTGGTTGGACAGAGGGAGAATCTAAAGGTGTCTGGGTTTACTGATGATTCACAGTAATAAACTGTTGGCTGCCACTCTGCTTTCACCTTCATCAGTACTCTGTGACTGTGTCTTCTCTGTGCTCCCTAGCAAGTGTTCAGAGAGCTGACCAACTGAGACTGAACTTCTGAAAATACAAGCTGCATGAATGAATCAAAAGCTACATTGCTAAATTCCAGGGGAAGACCAAGATATTTGAGGTTTCAAATCAGTCCTTTACAAGCCTCCCAACTGGATTCATTATGAAGTCGCTCATCTTCTAGATGGAACATAATAATTCAACAGAGAAATTCACAGGCCTTTAAATGGTTGTTTTGCTTTCATACTTTGTTTTTGTGAAAAAGATTAGAGTACAAAGCAAAACTGTATCACTATCACAAGAAACTTCTAAGCAAAACAAAATTAACATGAGAAGCAAGTAGAGCATTACAGAGAAAAATGGTGCTACTCAAGAAACAGATAGTACTATTAAGATCGTTTAGTTGGCAAGACAGAAAGCCTGGACTGATTGCCAGCAGAATGGCAACAGAAACATTCAGAAAAATTCCAGTCTCACAAATATTAGGCCACATGGGAACATTTAAATGCAGTGCAGTTTGCTTCCCTAACGAAGTGATGGGGAAAAAAATGTTTCTTTTATTTTAGCAGAAGAGAATTTTATATTTGGTAGAGGAGAATGAGTATAAGCTATAGGCAGAATTTTAATCTAGATTGGCATTCCACTCAGGCAGGGAGTAGGCAAAAAGGCTTGTCTTAGCTGATGTATTTTGTGATTGCTGTAAGATGGGGTAGGATTCTCCAGTCCTCGCTCGTTCCTCGCTCAGTGTCTGGAATGCACAGGTACAGGGAGCTCCTCTCTGCTTGGAAGCGAAGCAGCGTGTGGTTTGATCTGGGAGCATAATTCACTGGTGGCATGAGACCAGGATATAGATAATGGCATATCTAGAAACTCAGTAACAGACTATTTCAGCTGGAAGCTGCAGTGTTTGAAGGAGTGCAGCCCCACCCTTGGACACTGAGGAGAAATCATAACCAAGTTCTTGTACTGTAAAAGAAAGTTGCTGAGTTTTTTTCCTAATACCTTCTTTCTCATTTCTACCCTTTGCTGTGGTCTGTCTCCACAGGGAGCAGGATCTAGCTCTGGCAGCACTAAAATTTTTATGTGATGTTTAATAAATGGGTCTTGGTTTCAGTCTCTTTTCCATAAGATGTCATTTGAATTTTAATATATTTAGCACAAAATATAAAGCCTATCCCTGTGCAGGTATTTTACCTGTTACAAAAACTGCAGACATTCCACTTGACTGCTGTGAAGGATTATACCTGAAGAATACTAAGATACATAAATATTTGCACAATGACATGAACTTAAGCTGTGCAGGACAAACTTTGCCTAGTCAAACAGAATCTGATGAAAAATGTTTAGATTTAGAGAAAGTTCATATATTTGTACCCCATCTTCAGAAAAACAAGCCGGTGAAAAAGATACCGCTAGAGTCTGAGGGATAAATTGGACATGAATTTTCACATTTATGTTTTTTAGATTTGTTTTGTACTTAGAATACAAGGAAGCCTATTAGAGTATGTATTGCAACTTTAGAAAATCACTTGTCTCTGAAATATCCAAAATGGTCACTCATGACTTAGAAAAGCCTGAGGAATTTAATGCAGAAAGGTGATTTTCATAACCTTACACGACAGGAAGCACGTTGCATGCAGGATCTCTTGTAATGAGCTGGGCACAGCACCTCAAGTGCAAGGAGGGCTTTAACTTTGAAGTCTATACTCTATGTTTCTGTAATCAAACATGAAAAATATTAAATTCAATATCAATTCAATATCAAACATAAATAATCAAAATCAATTAAATTCGATATCAAACATAAGTAGTATTAAATATCAGAGAGCTGGCAGGTCACAGTAATGCATTGCCACACTAGAGACAGTCATGGTGGTAAAGCTGCACAACAGTGGAAAAGTAGTGGGGATTCAGTTCATTTCTCATATGTGTTTATTTGTTATTGGTGGGGAACATATTTGTTGATTTACTTGAATAATGCTGCCATTTTGCAATAGGCCATTAGTAAACATTTAGGGATCTTCATTTTATATATAGTTGGCCCAGTAATCAATCTGTTTATTACTTTAATTATTCTTGCTACAAAAAGGCTTTTATATACTTAAGAAAGAAGATAAACAAATTGGAAAGTGTCCTGCTGGCACACCAACATTTGGGAAAGGATACAGACAGTACATCCTTAGACATTTATATTTATTTCCATACTACAAACTGCTAAGATACTTTATTCTATGCAAACACTGGCAAGAGATCAATATAAACAAAATGATCCCAGATGAGCAGCTCCAGCTCATTGTTTATGGCCATTTCTCATGCAACTGCCTGGTTTGGCTGTTGAACAATTGCTGGTGTTCCTGACTGGAAAGTATCAGTTACTTTCCCCGTGAAGAATCTCACAAGCGAGGAGTAAGTGACAGTGGAAAATTGTATACTATGATGATATAAACGATATAAAAAATCATGGGTTGAGGATAAATCTTTTATTCATAACCATCATTTTCATGCTATTGCATCTCTATTTATCAGCCTCCATAGCATGTCACTTCTCCCATCCATTCTTTTGGCACTGCAGCCAGTAAGATGGATACTCAAGATCTCTATCCAAACATGCATTTTCTAGAACATGAGGTAAAACCAGATGGAATCTGAATTACAAAAGTACAGTAATCACAATGCATATTAATAACCTGTAAAAGTAGACTGAGTCTTTGAAATGTAGTTTACATATAGTCTTTGTATGTAGTGTCTGAAGGTCTTATTTATTATTATTGATTATTTATTAGACATTACCTCCAAACTTCCAAAAATAGCGACTTGTATTTAGAAATATCAACAATAAAAACTGAAGTCCTTCTGTTTTGGAATTAGGGTTGCTTAATGTCACAATTTAGGATGTTTTTATTACTTAACGGTAATTAATAAAATATTGTTTCAATTGTTCTTTGAAGAGTCTTGTCAGTGGTACACTGCAGGAGAACATTTATACAAATGGAATTTGGCTATATCAGATATTTTAAAATAATACATTGCCCATAGATATTTTTATACTGGTTTTTGAGCAAGTGCACATGAAGGATTCGCTCAGGTTGCTCATTAACTCTAAAATAGGAACATTTTCATTTTACATTTATTTGTTCTCTTGTATGAAAATATTTCTTACCTGAAAAATATTGCCCCAGTTCATCAAGCTTTTAGGCAGAGGAATAATGTTACTGTGTTGGAACTTCTAAAGCCATCGGTCTAGTTCTAGGCTTAAAGTTAAAGTTATGTATAAATGCAGAATCAGAATAAAATCCTAAACCAGCTGAAGCCAATGGCAAAATTCCCATAGGCTACAACGATGCCAGCATTTAATCACACAGTTTTCATGTTCAAACACCTGCATCCAACAACCCTCTTTACCTTCCTATTTCAAATTCCATTATTTTAAATTAGCAAAAATGAACAGGCGTTATTCTTATACAGCTGCATATATGAAAAATGTATAAGGCATATATTTTAATATTTTTATGAGATGGTCTACAAGTTCTACATAGAAACATCCCTTGGTCATAAATCTGGCAACACTGTCCATTTGCAAAATGACAGGAGGAAAAGAACACATAATAGATGAGAGCTAAAAATACAAACAGCTACATCTGTAATGCAGAACAATAGAAATAATAAGGATGGGAGAGGACAAAATAAAATCCAAGTTAAGGGAGTAACCTGGGAAAAGAGATGAAGAAAATAAATACACTGGACAAAAGAAAACAAATATCATCCTAAATCAAAAGAAAGGTCAACTGATACTGGCCAGAGAGAAAAAGAATTACACAACATCTACATTTTTTCCCTATATTTAATGTAAAAAAAGAGAGAAGCATGGAGCTCAGTAACATAAATATTGATGAGGCTTTGGGAATATCTAGCAGCAGAATTAATAAAAAGAAGGTAAAAGAATATTTAGATAATTTAAATATTTATGATTCAGAAGATCTAAATCGTATTCAACCAAAGGATCTTAAGGAATTGACTGAGATGGATCTGACAGACATCTTTGAGACCCCACGGAAGAAAGGTTAGGTACCAAAGGATTGAAGAGGGATGAATCTTAGGAAGCAGAAAAAGGTAAAAACCAGAGAATTTCAAGCAAGTTTCCAGTATTTCCTGCCATGCAAAATATGACAGTAAATACATAACTAATAGTGTACCAATTAATGCACAACAAGATCATAGTACTATTTTGAGGCTGTAAATTCTGTGTCTCTGTCAATCTCTCTCTTTTTGGTTAATGTCATTCAGTCTTAATCATTGCTGAATAAAATTAAAAATTAATAAATGTCAAAAAACTCAACCCAGATAAAGATTTGGAAATAAACAGACTATTTACACAACAAAACAGAATATTTAGCCACAAATTTGTCAAAACTGAAAAGTTTAAGGACAAAGATTATAAAAGGAAACAATCAAGAGGATTACAAATAAAGTTTCTTAGAAGTACACGTTGTGTTTTAAAGGACAGAAGTTCTTGAATGCACAAGTTCAGTCCCAGTATAATTTAGACAAGTGGAAAGCCATAGCAGTTCTCATGCAAAGTGAGACAAGGAACAACTTCAGTCTGAGTTAGTAACTGTTTGAATTGCACAATCATGAGCCAGGATCCCACTTTTCACTCAGAGGTTAGTTAGTAAGATTACTATTCAAAATATATTCTTGCATAGGATCACATCTGGAATGCAAAGGTGATTCCCATCTTGTGGGCTTGCCACCACTGTCTCCTGTTCATCTCGTTCACAAACTGCTCACATCCTGTGTTAGAGACCACTGAATGTTTGACACTTATTCCTATTAGAAAATGTTCCAATATTTCTCCTTCAATGACCAGAATCTTCCAATTTCCAGCTAAAACCTATGAATTGCCAGCATGAAACTGCCCATTATTGGCAATGTTTTAATTTAAATAAGTGCCCTCATGTTGGCTGTTTACCTCTCTACAGTGTTGGCAGACATTAATCAGAACCTTTCTCAGCCCTTGTTTTCTTTTACTAGACAAGTCAAATTCTTTACATTTTCTTTAATCCTGTTAGTAATCAGGTTCTTTCAGCCAGTGATTCTCTATCATACTCAAGACCAGGTTTTACATCACTGTCTAAATGCAATACTGTTTCCCATGCCTTCCTGATACATCTTAACATGAAGTTTTCCTTTCTTTTTAATATTTTGCATTAGTCCTTACAGTTGTCTTGCAGTTGATTAAGACTCTAGGTCTCCTTTTGTAGACTTTCACCAGTTAAAGGCAAAAATTCTCCTTTTCATCTTTAAACCCATGACTTTGCAGTGTGCAATATCAAATGTTCTTCTATTTGTATTTCTGAGATCATCAAATCATCTAAATTGACCCACACGTTATTCTGTTCCTCTTCTGTATTGATCATCTCTCCCAATTTTCTGTTCTGAAGAAATGTCATTACCACGTTTTTCCTTTCTGTGTCATGCTCATTAATAGAAATATTAAATGAGACTTTGAAGAACTCCATTAGCATACTCTTTTCATTGCAATGCTTTCCCTTTAAATTGTTAGCCCTTCTTTACATATTTCCCTGCCTACTTTAGGTTTCTTATACTGTTCCCCAACTTGTCTTGCTTAACTAGTAATTTTCCAAATGATATATCAAAATCTGTATCAAAACTTTATGAAGCCCAGATTAACAAGACCTGCTTCATTTCCTTTGTCAAAAATCAGTTACTTTATCTGAGAAAAAATATCAGATGTTACTAAATTTACACTTTGCCGGTGGTTCATTCTGCTTTTTGATCAGACTTACAGTGCCGTGTTCTTAATTTTCAAAAACAACTACGTGCTGCACTTATCCCCTATCTGCATGTTTTTAAAATTTTCATGAGGATTTTTAGCATGCAGGGGCAGCACTCCTGCTCGTCGGCCACATTAACACAATGGCTCTTTTGGAGCCATTACAGCTGATCGTGCCAATGATCCATGGATTATATACTTTTATAAGGTCTGGTGCACTTGCAAACAAAAGGGTTTTTTCCTTTGCGTTTCTCTTTCTCAAGAGACATTTTTTTTTCCTCCCCGAATTATCCTTTAATATTTATTCAAAGCAACCAAACAAAGGAAACCAAGCCACAGAAATTCCAGGTAAGATGATGTGATGAATACACTAAATCTTGGAGCAGAAAAGTAATTTCTGTCTCTGATAGAGGATTTTTTTGGCTGCTTCTCTGTTCTGTGCTTCCATAGTACAGAAAGGCCCCGATGCACTCTGGGGATCATAAGCATGAGATAAACTTCCATGCTTGTCCTCTCCTAATCCTTTCTGCTGACAAGACATCTGTGAGTATCTCAGGGAAAAGGCCATGCTAGAACCAACCCAAAATAATCCTGTGCTGAGTGGAAAGATTTAATTAGCATTAGCTATGCTGCTATGTTGATTGATCTCTGTCACAGCCTCCCTGTTGTCCCCACTATACACACGGGTTTCTTGCCTAACCCTATTCTGGATAAAACTAATTAATTTGCTGGACAGAGAGACCCTAATGTAGCCCAAAGGGCACTGTTACCCCACATAGATACAATGCAGTCTGAGACAAGTTTTACTCCTTCCACACAGTCCAGAGCTCCAGTGGTAACTCAGCCAGCTCCACACTCTCAGTGTATCCCAGATTTAGGGCAGGTACAGCCAGTCTGCTCCAGGAGCCATTAGCTCTGCTCACTATTGCACAAGCCTCTTACTGCACACATAATAAAGACTAGTAAAGACAATAGTAATGTAACCAAGGCCATTGACCAGCAATGGGGGGCAGCAAAGTTAAATAAAAACAAAACAAAGAACCTGGAGGAATTCAGATGTGGTTCATCATACACAAAGCCAAAAAATCCAAAACCAAATGCCAACTCTGTAAAAATAGAGGTACTGAATCTGCAATGATATATCTGGAGATGATTAATTAGATCATAGAAGATTCCCATAAAAAGCCCTGCTGTGAGTTGCTTAAAAGAGAAAATGTGATTTAACAAAAGAGCTTTAACATCCTTGCAACTCACAGTTCAGAGACTCCTCACCAGAGTGAGGGCTTTGTCTGGAACATGCCTGTGCCAAAGACCTCCTGTGTGACCACAGGAGTGTATCTTACTTTCCCTGTACCTTTGTTACTTATCTATAAAATGGATAATATATTCCTCCTTTCCCCGTCCTTTATCTCGTCTGTTTAGATGTTAGTTTCTTTAAAGAAAAAAATTGCCTCTCACAGCAAGGGAGAAAGAGTGCAGGCTCAGTAATAATAACACTGAGACCTAGACATTGTCTGACAAAGTAAGGTGATTTCCTCTTTGTCTCCTTGCTCATCAGCCGGGTGTGCAACACTTTATGAGTCTGTGGGCATATAATGGAAGGCTGCATAGCTGGGAAACCACAGGGGCATTCACAGGCTTTTACCAAGGGATAGGAACTGTATTTGAATTAGGAGCAACTGACATTCAGGGTCTCCAACAATACAGATAATTTGGACTTGTATAAGGAAGTAGGAAGTACTTATTAAAAAGAAAAGTTGTGCAGAATACTGACCAGAAAAAGAATAGATAAGGGCTATTTTCAATAACTACTTGAAGTCATCATCCCATTGAACTGGAAAAAAAAAACCACACTTGCTGAATTGCATCAATAGAAAGAGAAATATGCCAACACAGAGAATACTAATGAAAAGATGTAGTGTATAAAATCTAGTTCCATCTGCAGTATTGCAGTCAGCTTTGATTACCTTGTCAGGTGTGGGATGCTGTCAGTGCTGGAAGGCTGGAGTGCAGGAAGTCAGGGTGGTTCCAGCTTATGAGAGTCTTTGACACAAAGGAATTCCAAGGGATTGGGCTTGTTTGCCTGATAGAGTTCAAGGACACTCTAATAGAATAGAATTCAAGGTGACACCTCTGAGAAGCACATAGCTAAAGACCACAGTCTAAAAGAAGGGCTGAAGGAAGAAAAGACTTACTCAGGAGAGCAACTTACTGATTTCCACAGGAGATCTCCCTCTCTTTTGGGGATCCAGATTAGTTTGCTCTCCCTTGTGCTGTGTAGCTCCATTTGTCCAGCCATCTGATGAAGGGAGCTCTTAAGGAGCGTTAAAGTCACTCAAACTAATTCCCATAGAAACATAGAAATCTAAGTTCTGTAGTTTTGTATCATCTTTTGGTTTGTTTGCTATATAGGAGCAAGGGTGTGAGATGGAATTGTTATAGATGCATTTAAAAAGCAAGTTATGTGAGGAACAAATGAGTTCTTTTCCTCTGCTAGGCAAATGAATTCTTCCTGTGCCTAAGAAGCAGGTAGAGTATTCTAGTTTGAATGTTAAAAGGTCACGAATGACCTCTTTTTACAACAGCCCTCAGCCCAACAGATTTTTTTTGTGCAATAATTTCTCATTCTAACAAATTTTTCGTTTAATATTCCAGTCCTTCTTGGTCAGATGTGTGTCCTCTCAAATATGTAACCATTACAACTTCATGTGTTTGGTGATTGCCATGAAGTTAGTAACAGTAAGAAAATATGTATTTTATCTTTGTAGACTTCTAGAGACTCTGGAATGAACATATGATGTTAAGACTGAGTTGTCTGGTGGTCCAAAAACACTTTGTTGTGGCAGGCTCAAATTCAGCACTTACTGAATTACTTCACCATCATTGTACTGTTAAACCAACAGAATTAGTAATTCAAACCTCTTGGAAGGAGGAATACATTTCAATGTTCCTTTTTAAAATTACTGTGGAGGACTACAGATACTTAAGTTTTATAGAAGGAAAAGGGAAACATACTGGAGGACTAGATTTGCTGATCAATACTTTAGAATCCCAGTTGCACAAATAATTTCACTTGCACAGCTATAAAATTCAGTATTGTTTTGTATAGTTCTCATAAATTCAGACCTTCATTTTTCATTAAAATGACAGCATTTTTTTAGTCATTGTCCTAATTACATTGAAAAGTTAAATAATTTATAGCTCCCATTCTATAGAACTGAAATGAGGGTCCCTCTTTTGTCAACTGGTACAACTGGAATTATTTGAGTTACTCATAGATGGCATATGAAAAGCACAGAATTACACCTTTTTGCAGCCCTAATTCGTCACCTGAGAACAATTCAGTAAGAGCAAGGTCTAAAGTGCTTATGCTGGCCTTAGATACCTCTTTAGAGGTATCTCTAAGACAGACTTTAGACACTTACACCACATTTAATCCTCAGATTCACTCTTCAGATACCATCTGAAGTCTAGAGCTGTAAAACTTGTCCACCAGTAACTGATCATGATCATGAATGGCCAAGTAATAATTGATCATGGCCAGAAATGCCTTTTGATTGTTCAGCCAGTGCTGAACAGTTCAGAGTTTGTCTCAATTTTGCTGAAATGTTTGAATGCACAAATTGGAGATGTGACAGATCCATATTGAGTGACTTGACCCTGCAAATTCCATCATGTTGTCCTCAAAACCCAGTTATTGATTATTCTAAGAGAGAATACTCATCTCTTGGACTCATAATACATTGCTTGCAAAAATTTAATATTAATTGAAAATTCAATATGTTTGTATCTGGAGAGAGATAAAAGTAGTGACTGAAAGTAAAATCTGCCTCTCTCTTGGGAACTGCGGAGTCTTGGGCTCTTCCTCCAATGATTATTTATATTTTAAATTAAATATATTAATCCAGATACCTCATGTCAAATAGAAATTGTAACAGTCAAAACTAGAGGAACTCTGAAAATCAACGGTGGGGGGAGAGTGTCAGAAGGGAGTGGAGATTAGGAAATAACTTCCTCTCTCCTTCGCATTTACTGGCAGTTACACTGGGCAGCATCTTGTTCAATAATGTAGCTCTGGAAGATACAGAGTTATTCCCTGGCACTGGCAGAAGGACACTAGTTATTGACTCCAGTAGGGAACAAGAAACTCCTGTGGTAAACCAGAAAGTAGTTATTGCCTGCTGAGCCTAGGTCACCTTTGTGGAGGAGTTATTAATTATTTAGTGTTCTGAGGGATTCTACCGGCTTCAGTTGTTCAGATAAATTTTTAATAAATCACTATTAACATAAATGGAAAGTATAAATTGCTTGCATTGTGCTATAGGCAGTGGCAGCAGTGAGAGACTTCTGCGCTAAGGTCCAAGATATGCTGCTTACCTAACAGGAGCTGACAGCTGAATGATCCAGTTCTCCTGGGAATGTCCTGGGAAAAAAAAAGAACAAACAAAATCTTTTCACCATAAGGGAGTTCTATTTTACAGTTGCCAAAAAGCACCTCAAGCAGTGAAGTTGTGTGAAGAACTGAAAAGAATAAATAATATTTTAGAGATCTGTTCCAAAGACTTACCTGGAGATGGAACTATGTTGTAAGAGAAAATTCAATTGAGCCAAAGCTCAACAACTGGCAAAAATAAACTTCTGTTATGAGACTGTGTGTCTTCCAGAAGCATAGTATTTACTGGAGATATTTTTCTAAATGTAATGTGTTGTTCTTGAAAGAAGGGTTTAAAGACCAAAATTGTAATTTAATGATTCATTATCCCTAGAGGAGTTCCAGTACTTTCTGTTTTCCCAAGAAGTTAGAAAATGTTTAATAGGTGTTTGCATTAAATTAGGTTGTTTTAACACTTCATATTTTGGCTGTTTTCAGGACAGTGATTCAACTACAGCACTGTACTCGATGTGCCTAAACTTTCACCCCAGTGCAGACAGAAGGGTTTTAAATTCAGAAAAGCAAACATTTGCTTGAAGAAAAACTAGAATAGAAACTTTTTAGTTAAGTCCCGCTTAAAACAGCTGGGGAAGACAGAACTGCATTACAGTGTTCTGTACACAACTGTCCCCTGTCCCTCTGTCCTTGCAGGCAGTTGGTTGCTCCCAGTCAAACTCAATGACATCCCAAGTCACTGAGCAAATTCTGTTCTCAGGAGAGCAACTTACTGATTTCCACAGGAGAGAGAGAGACCCTAATGTAGCCCAAAGGGCAGTGTTCCTGGGAGGAACACTTGTGAGGTTTGCCTGGCTGCACACTCCTCATCCCTGCAGTGTCTTTACATGAACTTCAAGCTTATCTTCATTCAGTGTCTCCTTTGCTGCCCCCATGAAGCCTGGAATTGTTTCTCTCTCAAAATACTCAACAGCTTCCCCGAGGAAGGAGTCTGCACAACCTCTCTGCAAGACTCCACCCAGACAGGCTTCTTAAAAGAACATAAACACAGTTGTGAAGACATAAATAAAACAAATACCATCTGTCATGCTAGCATTGCCACATATGTGTAACCACCTTTTCTTAGTCTTTTCAACCAATTTTCCAACATACCCAAATACACATTTGGCTTATTAAAGAATGTTAGTACCTTATGGATGCCATTGCCAAGCAATTTGGGTAACTGCAAGATGAACATCAACCTCACATTAAGTGTCCTACCCTAGAAGGACAAGAGACCTCCTATTTAATCAGCCACAGGCAGAAAAAAGCTAGAGACTCTAAGTAAAAGAAGATCAACAGGATGATATTCAGTCTGAGGAGGCTTCATTTTGCCCTCTTTTTTAGCAGTGTCAGTTAGTCTTAATTCCAGACTGTTATATCAGTGTTAAACCAGCCAAGTGATGGCGAAGTGAAGTTCAGACTCAGTTGCCACAGGCAGAAGAAGCTCCCCCCTCATCCCCAATTACCTGTGAGCAGACATGAGATACTTCCCTTTGTGCCCTCTCTCATGTAGCTTTTCCCATTATATGCTGATATGTCATATTACTGGCACTTAATTTTCTCATTCATTATTTCAATATCAGAACACATCAGTGTCAGATCATAATGTGAGAGAATGTTTGTGTCTCTCTCAAGCACAGCCTTGGTCACTTGGTACTTCATAGGCTGGAGGGGAAACTACAGTAAATAATAAGTAAGGAAAATATAAACAGATTTAAAAGCATGTAGCATTTTGGTAAGGAAAATTTTTTTTATAGCCATGGCTTTGGGGAAAATTACTTTTATGGCCGGGTTTTCAACAGGCCTGCACCAATGTGCCTGTAGTGTTTGCAGGTGCGACCATATGCATGCAGGGCATGACTGTCTAAAGGAAAAGCTTTCAGCAGGCTGAGAGAGTTTCTTTTTTATTCCTACTTGCTTTTAAAACACAGGTCTTCTAGGTAAGAAATAACAACCTCCAGCTGAGCTCCTTAAGCTGTGTTTGGAAGAGTGAGAAAGGCTCAGCATCCCGGATGTTAAACTTCCCTGAGAAATCCAGTACTGAATTCTCCTGCTGTCACAGTGGATGCAGAAGGCTGAAATACCTGGTCTCAACATCTAGATGAGTCCATCTAACTTAGCTTTGGGTTTTCGTTTCTGCTCCCCACTCCCCTGTCCACGTGCAGACATGCACACACACACACGTGTAAGTTTATGTGGGGACATGTGTACACACAGACACACCTACAGAGAGAAACACAGACTGTGTACTTCAAAAAATGCAAATCTTTCCTATTTAATCATAACCTGCCTGCAAGCAATGTGTTTAATCATGCTAGAAAAGATACAAGTTGATAATTTTATTCAAATGAAGGAATTGAACAGAACTTAGAGGTTAGAAATCCTGAAGGCTGATTGCTAGGGTTGAGAGCATATATTTATAAGCAATTAATGGCATGCTTGGGGTTTTTTTCTCCTACACATTTTTTGCCAATGATAAAGTACTCCCTGTATGGTATCAACCAGCTGTATTATCAAATAAAAAGAACTAGATGAAAGGAAAAGCCTCGAAATTCTGGAATACACTTATTCTCTGCCCACACAAAACTATTTTCTCCTTCTTTTCTCAGTGGGCTGTAATTTCTCCTTGTCCTTTAAAAGAAAGCAGGATTATGAGGAAAATTGTAAACATGTTTAAGAATTGGTCACAAAATGCTAATATATTGAAGTCCTGTTGTGTCACCACCTGTATGTGGTAAATAGGTACAAATATGCAGTAGAAGGGATGTTGACCAAACATGGAGGAAAACACCCCAATAACTGAGTATTAGACATGGATGTCTTTAAGGAAGGACAGATAAGCAGGACAGTTTTTTTTAATAGGGGTTTTAAATTGTTACATTAAAATTAAATCTACAGTTCTTCCTCTTTTTTTTTTTTTTTGCCTCACAGAAAACCATAAAACTTCTCCCTGGTTTTTGTTTGGAAAAGATTTGGAAACGAGAGGGTATTTCTTGGAAAAGCAGTGGTTTGTCAAAAGCAAAACTTTTCACAGGAATGTACCATATTTTTTGACAAGCAAAAGAAGTCTTATGTTCAGGAATTTCTGGGAAAAGGCAGAGGACAGGAAAGAGACTGGAAGTGACTCCAGAATATCTTGAAAGTAGAGTGCTTGCACAAGAATGGGAGATCAGTCCAAGAATTCATTTGAAGGAAAGTTAATTACTTGTAGATTATTCCACCATGAGACCCTTCTCCTCAGAGTGTGTTGTAAAGCCCTGTCTTGTGACACGAGAATACTGACCTACTCCTAGATCTTCCTTCTTTGGGAATGAAGAATTAACAGAGCTAAATATTGTATTCATTCAAACTCAAGGACTATAGTGACTTGAGAAAGAAAAATGGGATTTGAGAGGATCTCAGTAGATCCTGTATTCCACCTCCCTGCATGGGGCACACCAGTGAGTGGACTAGGTTATAGCAGTTTGGAGAAGAGACCTGCTTGTGTGATAGCCTCATCCTTTCCCTTGTTGGAAGAATAGTGTAACTAGGAGTAGAGAAAAAGAGAAGAAACAAAGAAAGACTTTTGTTTGGGTTAACTCCCTAGAACTAATGCTGATGAAATTGAATTCATAGGTTTTTCCCCTTAATTATCTTTAATTTCTCATCAGAACAACTAAAAGAAGCTGAACATTTTACCAGAAATCCTGGGTGTGCCAAAAAGTGTGCATGAAATAATGGCAGAATTATTGGTGTTTTCCAGCCAAAAGCATCCATCAGTACCAGTTCCCTAGTCATTCAATAAAGGTCTACTGCATCACTGAAGTTTCCAGATCAGCACTGAGAAAAGACTTGTCAAATTAGAACATCCTAAGTCATCTGATCTCAAAAGGATGCCCACAGTTTCTTCTTGTACCAAATACCTTCCTTAGACGTTTGGATTTAGTAGCCATGTCTGTGTTTTGCCACTGACAGTTGCTCACCATCACGCTCCCACACCTTCTGCTTTACCTTCACAGACACCAGAAACCATCCAGCTGGGCAGCAGTCCAAGGTACCTGAGGCTCTCTGTCCTGCCCAGCAGCACAGACATCATGCAGGTTCCTTCTCGTTGTTCATGTTGGATGGTGAAGTCCAAAGACACAGAAATTACATGCCATCTCTTCCCTCCATGGGGCTTGTCCTAAAATTCCCAAAACCTGTTTCTCCACGAATTCTTAACCCGTAGCAAAATACTGGTTCCTTCCTAGATGTGTGTTGCTGTGCTGTCATCTAGTGGCAAGGATGAATCGGACGTCATTCAGTGTCATTCCCTGACGGTGGCTGACAAGTTGTCCTTCAGCTGGAACTAAACACTCGACGTTTGAGAGTTGCCAGCTCTGTCCGTGCAGCCCCAACATGAAAGTCCCTCCCTCGGTTTGTGCTCTGCAGAAATGCACTGTGCAGCTCCTCTGGAATGGGCTGGGCAATGGACACGCTGGTTCTGCAGACAACAGGCTCTACAAAATCATGGCACCTCCTGCCACAGCCTTGCTCTCCATCTTCCATCATCCACCTCGGCTGTTAACTGTTTGCAGGCCAATACTTGGGGCTGAATTTCAAGCAGAAGCTGAATTTCAAGCAGTGATTGATGGTTTCTTAACTAAAGCCATTCGGAACAGTGTCAGCTCATGAAATGAGTCATTAAATCCATAATCATCTAAGATTGAGAAGATACTTTTTCTCTCAGCAAAATGTCCTTCCTCCTGCATTCATTTTTTTAATTGACTCTCAGGGAAAAATTAAAAGTGCCACAATGCAGGTTTCCAGGAGAAACCAGGCAAAACCAGCTTTCAGAATGACCTGCATTTGTTTTGGTATTTAGCAAGCTGACTGATGGCAGTGGACAGGCTTACTGCCATTGCTTTCTAAGGGCTTTAACTCTGATCTGGAATTTCATATGCCAGGTAACATTACACTTGCTTGTGCTTAGTTTGGGTTTGCAATGTTATTATTGACAATATAAACATTTACAGTCCTGAGTTTATTTTTAAGCTGCGTGTGCAAGGCTTGATTTAATGTCTTGCATTACTTTTTGTAAAATGCTTATGAAATTAGGTAGAAAGTAATAGAGCCTTGACAATTAAACTGGTCACAACATCTGTGACACCTCCTTGGAATCACATATTGGACATTGCTGGGCTTGGCTGGATTAGGTGAAACAGTTGGAGCATATCCTTTGCTCCTTGAAATGCTGATCCCAAAACCATTTTGATAGGAAGCCTCACAGCTGCTTTTCAGAATTTACCCCCCAAAGGTGGACTCTGGAAAGGAAACCTCAATGAGCAAATCCTCTCTACAAAGCACCACTGTCAATGCAGCATTTTGAAAATATGTATAAATGGCCTATTTTCATTCCTGCAAAATGGACTCAACAAATAATGGTAAGATTCCTTTTTATGAGGAAGTTGAAATTTGTATTTATATTTCCCTCCCTTGTCTGTCTTCATACAGTACAAATTGTGCTCCCTCTCTGAATTTAGAAAGATTCCTCAGTTCAACCAAGTACAGTAAAAAGATACCTAAAATCTCCAAGCAAAGAGAATATTCTGATGTGCTTTACTGACAGGGGACATTTAAGCACATTCTTAGATATCTTGCCTCTCTGAGGACTTCAGTAGATTCTCAAAAGAGAGAAAGAATGATGCTCTACTAATATGACTTTTCTTGTTTTGTCCAAATCTCAGACCTCTATCCCTATAGTAATGAAAAATATTAATGAAGGTAAGAAACATTCTGTTTTCCAAATTTATTATAATTAGTCAGAGGCAGTAAATCGATGACCTTTCATATTGGAATACGATAAGAGATTTCTTTATAAATTTCAGAAGAGGTTTAGTTTATTTTTGGCTCAGAATTTCATCTTCCTTAGGTGCTTTATGGAAACAAAATTGCATCTTTTTAATTAAGAAACTGAAAGACAAGCTGTAACAAGGTCAATCAGGTTGAAATAGCTGCATGCTCATTATAATGAAAATGCTGCTTCTATTAATTTATAATATCTGGATATAGTAAATAAAGAAAGCATTAAATAAAAATGGGAAGTTTTTGGTCAAATATAATGAGTGAAAATGTATGTGCTCATATAAAAAAAAAAGAGAGAGACTTTCATACAGAAATAGAAAAAAATGCCAACTGTTCATTAACAAGAGTTAAGAATGGTGTAACACATATCATCAAAAAAAAATAGGTGGAAAAGATGTCCCAAACATTCACCTTGTTGGGCAATGACACTGGAAATTAAGACTGGGTGAAAAGCAGCATGTGAAGCAAGGTGAGAGCTGTGATGCTCATGCCACAGTAACTGCAATGCTATTTCATCACTGAATGTTGCTTTTCATGAATGACCATTTTACACAGGTTTTATCCTTTTAGCAGCCATTTTATGTATGTTCTCATTTCTCTAAGTGGAGGCCCTTTGTGTTTGTTCAGAAATCCAGACCATGCTCACGGTCCTTGCCCTGGTTGTTCTCAATCCCTACATAATCCAGCACAGTTTAGCAGTTCTGATGCTGAATGAGGAATACCTTGTGAACTGGTATTTTTCATCACTTGAAAATTTGTAATTTCTTCATCAGAGTGACAGACAAAGGGAAAAAGAAGCAAGGATGCCTTGAGTTTGAGTCGATTGTTTCTTCATTTATATGTGGAAATTATATGTGGACATAAAAGCACAATTATTCCATGCAATGTCATAATCTTCTCTCAGCCTCCTACTTGCACATTCATTTCTCTTTGTCTGTGCATGGAAGAAGGCCCATAAAATTCTATCCTTGCTGATGATACTTTTGTATTGATAATCCTTGTTTTGACTTGATTCTTTCTGAAGATAGTCTTAAAATGCAGATCACAGATAATGTTACTGTATGAGGCAGCTTTCAAGTTTTCTTTCTGTTTTACCTCTTTCTCAACATACAGGAGATTTGTTTTCCCAAATCTTTTCAGTTCCAGAACAGACACTGGAACTTTTTTCTTTTTCATAAATGTATTCAGCTTTGGCTTTACAAACTTTTGATCTTTGTCATGCAAGGACATCTCCACAGAATTTTCCATGTAATTTATGCATTTTGCTACTATTTAACTCATATAATAGATCTCTTAAGATGGGCTTGTGATGAGGATTGATTTTTTTTTTACTTGGAAGAAAAAAATAACTCATATATATATATGCAAGTGATGTCTACTTCACATAGATGAATTTGATTAAATTCCAAGAAAACTGAATTTTCATGTATGTAGTTTCCTTTATTAGTTGAGTGTGCATTTCCTACACCCACAGAGAATCTGTATAAATTCATATTACTTTCCTTGGGTGTGCAAACAATACCAAAAAAATAGTCAAAGTTAGCACATTCTATATAAAATACATTTGCATCTGCTACGCACAACTTCCTACACTCTTCAGCTTTAATTTAGCAATGGCTGGATGATGAAGTCATTGAGCCTTAGGAATGTGCTCAGGTCAGGGTCTAAAGCTTTATACTTCATCCAAATACCATTTTGGTTTGGCCCTTTTTACTGAGATGCAATCTATCGTGCTACAGAAGATTTAAGTGAGCACCATCAATAAATCAAGCAGAAATGAATGTTCCACTATGAATTATGGTGCAGACAGCTGCAAATGCTACACGGCCGGCTTTTTTTTTTTTTGTAAGTTTGAGGCCAAATCATGAGATTAAGGACTGAGCTAAGGTTTGTGGCTGTAGAAAGAAGTCCAAAAAGCTTTTGTATGCATTAATATCTGTGATGAGAACCGAATCTACACAAATACTTTGTTTCATTGCCTTTGACAATAGCTGTAGCAAAGGCTCTCCCGGCTCAGCCTATGATTTGTGCATACTTAATGCCAGTCTGTCTTTGTAAGTAACAAGGCTTTTTACTTCAGCGATCGATCTGGGCTGGTTCCACCGCCAGAGTTAATTCTGTTCTTGCCACCATGAAGACTGTGCTGTGGGCCACAAAGATTCTATTGCTTGGGAAGGCTGATGAAAATATGGACCCAAATTTTTTTACTCCGAGTAATTAAGTGTAGCAGTATTGACTTTGTGAAAGTTATTGTGAGCTACCACAGCCAAGGGAATGGCCCCAGCTTTCCATCACGTTGGTTTGTATTTTGCTGTGGCCTCCATGACTTGCAGCAGTCTCTTTTCAGTTCCTAGAGAAAGGTGACAGCATCCAGCATGTCTTATGAAAGCATTTCAGGTTAGAGAATGTCTCCCAGTGTATCAAAGAGCCCAATTAGACATAATGAGTTAACATTCCTGGAGAGTTCTGGGGAAAGGACACAGCTTCTGGATGGAAATCTTTAGAATGCTAATTACTTCTGGAGTTTTCACCAGGATACAAGGTTTTCTCCATTTTTCTTGTCAGGAAGTTGAAAGTAGGGGATTCCTTTGCTGCAGCAAGAAAAAAGTAAAAAAGGGATTCCAGCTCTCTGTATCAAAGTAACCCAGCACAGTTGGTGTGTTCAGTGCCAAATGCCCAGAGCTCTGTACTGTCAACTGGAAGGAACAAATCATTAATGCAGGGAACCATGTAGCATGCCAAGAGGTAGACTCAAGGCTGTGAAGAAGACAATCAGTTCTTCCACCTTTAAATTTGCAACACAAAATCCTAAGTCAGGAAATTACTAAAGTTTGGAACTTGGAGACGTGTGCCCAAGATAAGAGGGCATAGTATTAGACACATAAATCATTCAAACATTTACCCCTTGGACATGAAAACTTTACCATTTTCACAGTACTTCCTTTTGGGAGCTGGTTGGGGTTCTTCTCTAGCACATATTGAAATGCAGGTCAGTGTTTCACATACTCAGGCTGTAACACAGAAATTAGGTAACGAAAAATCAACCCACAAACCACTAAGAAAGAGATCAGCTGGAATTTTATTGTTTGTCTATGACAACAAGGTTGTGCATTTCAACATCAGTCAAAATTTGCATTTTTCTGCACTGTAGCAGACAACCATTTAGCAGGTATTTGCTACCAAGTGTGACTTGCTAATGCAAGATTCCTGTATTAATTTAATGAGAATGTAATTGTGCTGTAAAATACATAATCTTGGGTAACCTGCTATGACATTTACATTTGATTACCATATCAATGCATGCAGATACCTTAGCATTGCAGATCTCTTTGGAGGTGTTCTTTGAAAAGTGCAGAGACATAATGCAGTATGCTGTGCTTCAAGTGAAAAAAGTCTCCATTAGGAAGGGGTTAGGGTGGTAAATGGCTCCCGAGTGCTTCGGCGCCTTAATTGGGATGTTTCACTGTTATTTTTTTTTCCTTTCTTAAATGAAGAACACAGATAGTGCTTCACAAATAATTGCACTTGTTTCCTGGTGCTAAGAGGAGAGTGCTGGAGCAGGGTTGTTCTGTGCTAACACTGTTCCACCAGCTTATAAGTACATTACGACCTGTAGCATGTTGGGGTTTTATAATATTCTTATGGTTTATGCTATGAGATACATAGTGAGAAAAAACACATCAGGCAATGTGCAGCTGCATAGGGAATGCTTTTCATTAACCTAGAACACTGGTAATAAAGCTAAATTAGACTTAAATATTTCCTGAAACACCTTGTAATCATTATTTGGGGGAACAGTTTCGTTAAGAGACATGTTTCACATGAAATACTTTTGGCCAATCATCAGAGAAGATATCATTTTCCATGTTTCCTATAAAATATACATTTTATCCTTCACCTTAATATTGTCCAGAAATAGCTTCCAGACATCTTCAAATTAGTCAATTTACTTTAATTAAATAGGTTATTTTTCCTCAGCAGAACAATGCTCTGAATATAGTGATATTTCCTGTTCTCTTTTTCCAAATTAATCCTTTTTTTTTTCAAGGTGCAGCGCTGGGATGGAACTTGTGCAAATTCTCTGCAAATATATTTGCTTTACATGGACTTTTCAACAACGTTTTACCTCCGTATCTTTTCTTTCACTGTCATATTTCATAATACTTTGAGTCTCTGCATATAAAACCCAAACTTTCTTTGGTACTGTATCCCTGGTAATGGCAGTAAGAGTGTGAATGCCATCTTTAAGTGGAAGATCTGCTGAAGGAGAGCAGCCCACAGTGGTGAGCAGCCTCAGGTTCCCCTCCAGCAGACGTGTCAGCTCCTCTGCATGCCCGGCCTGCTCTATCCCTGGCTGAGGGCTTTGCTGTGCTCGTGGATTGGTGGCTGAAAAAAGAGCAATTGCCCTTTTCATGACAAGCTCCTAGAGACTCAAAATATAACAAACAGGTTGGGATTGGCCCAGTTCTGCTGTTGAGGGGAATCTAAGTGACGCAGAAGACCTTATAACTGCTGTAAAACTTTTTAGTGGAGGATTTCAAACTGAAACAAAACAATGAAAATATAAGACTTTGAAACACTTGAACCCCTAAGATTAGCTCATTTTCTTACTTTTCTAACATGTCACCTTCTTCAAAGCAGTCTCTTTCTCTTATAAAACACAGATGAGATTGACCCTGCTGAGTGAATTAATCCCATTGGCAGAAAAGTGCCCAACTTGATCTTTCCATGCTTTCCAAATGCTCCCTGTAGGCACACAGCCCACACATCCTTGTCAGCTGCCTCACAAAGGCTTTGATGATCCCAGGTATTTAATCTAATTGAACTCAACTATGGATCCATCAGACCATAACCGAAAAGAGTCTTATAAATATCTTGTGTCTGCAGGATTTGTCCCAAACAGCCAGGCAGCTTCATTAACTCTGCCTTTCTCTCTTTCTTTTTGTTCTCTCAAAGTCATGTTACTCAGAATCATTGTAGCTTCTCATCTATTCAATGTTATTGCTGCATCTTTCAGTCCTCAAGCAACTGGACTCATATTTTACACCAGGAATTTCTTCACAGTGACTTGCAGTTATGTAGCTCTAGCAAGGAAAATTTTTGAAATCTGAAATCTGAATCAATTCGTGTCATATATTTAGTGTCTGCATTATATGGCTTTTACAGGAAAAAAGGTTCACCTGAACAGCCTAGGAACTCAGAAATACAAAATCTCTTTAATGAGTTTCCTAAACAGATGATCTTGGCATTTAAAAATTATCTCATGTAATGAAGGTTTTTCTTTTTCAAAGTGAACTGAGATTAGTTCCCACACCAAATGGTATTCTTTTGCTGTGCAGTTAGATACATTTAACCTCTGGGGTTCTGACTTGCATCCTTTCCTATACCCAAATGATCATTAAGACATAAGGTCAGTGGTGTAGATTCTGCTGTAAATGCATATTAATAGAGAAGGAAATCAGCTTTGCAAAGCCCGACTGCAGGGCTGTCAGGAGAACCAGTGCACTACATGGTTAATTATTACTTCAGTGCTGAAACACTTTGACCAGCTACAATTACCCAATTCTAAAACTGGAGCAATTAAATCTCTTCAGACTCCCTGCTGCAGCAGTGTGGGGCTGGGTGACTGTGGCTCTGCATTTTGGAAGGACAGGGATGTGCCAGATCTCCAGCTCCCAGTGGCGAGCACAGGCCCCACCATGGTGTGCTTTGCTCACCAGCATGTTCCTCTCACTCAACACCAGGAATACATGCTCTGCCCAGCATAAGATCCTGGACTGGGATGCCCCTGTGGTTTGTACTGCCCTCAGAGGGGCTCTATCTCAGATGCAAGGCCCCCTTTCCCTTTCCATGGTGTTATTATTAATGCTGAGCCTTGCCATTAATGCAGAGTGTTACTGTATATCTATAGCTATTTTCATCCAAGCATCTAAAAGTACTTATACATGTTAATGTATTAAACCTAATAACACCCCTAGGAGGGAGATAAGAATTTCAACATACACTTTACTGGTGTGCAAACATATAAAGAACCAAATTCAAACTGTGGTAAAAGGCTGAGATGATGAACAGAGTTCCTTTAGGAGTGAGTCTGGATCAGAGGATGGAAGACTTGCCTGTTTCCTACACTAAGCCAATGACTAGAGCTTTCCTCCCCCCCCCCCCCCCCCCAATTATTGCAGTACCCAGACATTCCAATTAAAATTCAAGGCCCCACAGTTTCAGGTAATGCACTGGTGCATGATAGAGCCTCTACCCAAAAGAACTTGAAGCCTAAGTAAATAAGATATAGAAAACTTAAAAGAGAAAAAAGAAGTTCACACAGTGGAGCTGGGAGGACACTCCCCAAGCTCCAGTTCAGGGACCTTGCCTCTAGACATAGTTCCTTTCCTTTGTACTAGTCAAATGATAACTTGCCCCTCACCCCCCACCCTTGAAATTAAACACTTCCCTTACTCCGCCAGACAATTCTCCTGATATCTTGTAACATTAGGAAAAGGTTACTTTTAATGTTTTCTGAACTAGAACATGACAAGGAACAACTCAAAAGAATGAAAGGCAAAGGTGAAACCAATAGTTGAAAGGTGAGAATTACATTAAAGCATCCAAACTAAATTCCAAAGATTTAAGAGTGCTTCTTGCTTCCTGAAAATTATAATCTTTGAGATTAAAAGCCGAGATTTTGCTAAATCCTGAGTACAGCTGTGAGAAATGAGAAGGAACTGACGTCACTCTGTCAACACCTGCTGGATGAAAATGATGGGGACCAGCAAAAATAACAAGTATGTGCTGTGCAGTGAGACAGCAGCTGGTTAGAGCTCAGTGACAGAAACCTGTTTGGGCAGGGGGAACACTTTAATATGACTTCAGCACTTAGTACCTGTAGCACAGAAACATGGGAGCAAACCTCCAGCTGCACCCCCAAGCCACAGCATGGCTGAAGGCAGCGTGCTTGAACCTGTGCTGGAAATGATCAGGCACATTGCAGGGCAGTCAGAAACCTGTAAAATTATAAGCATTCGGATGCCCGAGCAATGATATTTCCCAGCCTGCTCCCAAGAACTCCAGTGTCCACGAGGAGGGACAAATACCCTCTCCCTTTTGCACCTGCCCCCAGCAGGGCAGGAAGATCATTTGGCACAATTCCTCCACATAAAATGTTCACACACAGTTCAAGATGTGTAAAAGAGCTGCCAGGGGAATAGAAGAGGAAGACCCCACTACTGATGTGGTTTGGGGTTTGGATGCAGCCCTAGAGAAAACCTGCTGTTGCCCTTTTACCTTTTGATTGTTGGTTTTTTGGTTATAAATGCACCCATGGAGGAGAAGCCCAGGCTGACTGAAGCTGAGTGCTGCTGAATCATTCTCCACCTTCAATCTATGCACAGATGTACAGTGGCAATGAGACAGCTCTCTGGAGCCTAATGGGCTTGTTTCTTTGAGGATAAGAACAATTAATAATAATTGAGCAGTCCTATGCTAAGGGAATTTATAACCAATTAATAAAAATGTGGCTGTTGCAGTTAAACACAACAAAAATTACTCTTTATGTACCAAAGGAGGGACACATACACTTACATTACCATGTTCCTGTCAGCATTGTTTAATGTACAAACAGTTTTGTGTATATGTGGCTACATTTACTGATAAAATGTAAATGTGTTAATCAGAGTTTATACAATGTTACACTAAGTATACGATGCACTAATCTGTTATCAAAATGTGCTTTTATGATATTTGAAATCAAACTATAGGAAAGCTGTTGAGTTGTACCCATGTCATGGATCTCTGCCAGGGGCAGTTGCCAACCCTCACCTGTCCAGCTCACTCAGGCCTGCAAGCCTGAAAGAATCCATTAGCTCTGTGGTGAAAAATGAACCTACACCAAGCTACAAACAATGAGATGTAGTATCTTCGTCAACATTAAAGATTTTAGACAGCTGATACCGAGGCAAGAGTATATGCTGTGACATTAGTTTATGCTATTCCATCGTTTTTTGTGATGAAACAATGAAACTTCAGGAATCTAAAATGCATGGACTAACAGAAATCTCTTGGGAGACCCTCTAGCAGCACTTTATTGGAAACAAGAGCTGAATCTTTACTTTCCGTTTTATCCGCAGGACTTTATTCATCTTCTTCACCTGAATCTTTATTTCTTAGGAAGTGGAGGCCTTTTTTCATCTCATCTAAGGCCTGACCAGCTTCTTAGCACATCAGCATCTTTGCAGATTCAGTATGATTTCCACTTGAGGTTCTCTGATTTTTTTCCACTAGAGAGAAAAGTTGGATTTGCTTGCACGCTCACAGTAACATCACAGGAAAAAGTACTTGGCACTACAAACTGCAGTTATTAACCTTTGAGCGTAGCTCTGAAAACCAAAAATCCCTTTCTGACTTGTGTCCTGTTAGGTTACAAATATAACACTTACAGAAGATGATTTTCTGTCAGAGAAGCAATAGATTGTAAAGTGGGAAGTCTATGGTTAACTTTTAGCCTAAATTAAAATAGAAAATAAATTAGAAAATCAGTACAGCTTCAGAAGAACTTGTTAGCATTGTCTTGTAATGGTAGTGGTAAAATAATCTATGGAAGTGATGTTTAGAGAACAGACAAGAATTCCAACTCATTTGGGGAAATACAGGACTTTGTGATTGCAGTTTTTGAGGAACTACCTCATCTTGCAGTTCTTTTCTGTGAGTGTCAAGAAAGGAAATCTCAAATGTAGAAACCTAATATTTTAATCTGATTACTCTCAGAGAGCAGATGATTCAAATCATGACAAAGCCTAAGCAATGGAAATGGAAGGGGGGAAAATAAAGGCAAGTGTAGAGCAGACAATGCTTCAGTCTTATGGCATCAGAAAAAAGCTCCTGGTTTCTCAGAAGTGCAGGCAAATTTAATTTTTGCTCTTCTGAAGGAAATAACCAGGACTGAGGAACAAGAGATTTGTGGACAGTAAGGCAGCACCTTCTGCTTCATGGGAGGAGCAGGGAGGATGGTGCTGCTCCCTCTCCCCACTCCCTGCCTGCCCCGTCCTCTCCTGTGGCATCCGGAGGAGCTGTCAGTGTGGCTCTGGGGTACCCAGGACAGAGGGATCCCCCACAGCCAGGCCCTGGCAATTTTGACACCAATGGCAATCTGCTGCTCCAGATACCTGCATTTTTTTTGCCCAAGCTCAATCTAGATGGTGCTGTGACCACCACTGGATACTGGGATAAAACAGAAGGAACTGGAAGCTACATCTGTGTACAAAAACAGTGGCCAAAGATCAAAGAAACAAAAGAAATTTTGGGTCTTTGAGAAGGGAAGCATCAATCTCTGAACAGGAACTTAGCAATGCAGACACATTTGGAAGCAGTGGAAGAGATACATGAACAAAAACAGACACCAGAACATAAATCCAATGTGAGATAATCCTGCATCAGATCAAGGTGTAAGAATATAGACCAATACAGAATAATGTACTCAGTAGAGGTGTTTGGAAGAGAATTATAGACATCATCAAGGGATGTTGAAGCTTGTCTAAAGAAAAGAAAAAAGATTAAAATGATGAAGCAAGCTGTGCTCAGAGAGCTGCAGCTCCAGCACTGACTTCCAGTAGGCACACTATGATAGTCATGTAAGAATCATGTAAGAATTAAAAGTGATAATTAAAAAGGGGAAGGTTCGGGGTTGCCAATATGTCAAAGTAACAGAGGAAAGACAGGAGTAAAATGTAAGTTGCCTACATCTCTCATAAGCAAAGGCAGTTCTCACTCATATCAAGAGGAGTGACTCGCACATATCTGAAGGCAGACTGTGCCCAGGAGTCATCCTCTGAGACTGTCAGCTGAGCACCTTTCAAAAGCATTAAATACACATGCAAAGATGTATCCCTGGCTGCATGAAGCCACTTAGCAAGAACCAAGTGACAAACCTTGGGAATGCTTTGCAAGATCAAAATCCAGGCTGCTATGCCCACATTTGTTCCCATTTGGAGATTAATCCAACAGTGAAAATCACTTCCAAAACACTTTAATAGCAAGAATTGAATTCTCAGGTCCATCTTCATAACAAGTGGTTCCCTGAGCAACCCAAACTAACATTGCCTGTTTTTCTGTGGAGTACACTCAGATTGCCTCTGTGTAGTTCCCAGTATCTAATTAGGCATTAGATGTGATTGAAGTTTTTCCCCTAAGCAAAAGCTTTAGGGTCGCCTCTTTCCTCTCACTGCCTACAACTGTGTATCAAAGCATTAGAGACCTCAATTCCTGTGCCCATTTCCACAATTACATGATTCCAGGAATCCAGTCTGAAACATTTCTTGACCATGTTATCATCACAGTCCTGTCTGCTGGCTGACAGCTTCCCAGTGGACATCTTGCAGTGGTCCTGTAAAAAGTTACCACGTGTCCAGAGTTGCTGATATTTCAGGAGTTTAAGCACTAAATGTTTAAAAATTAAATTTTCAGTGTGATGACCCACCAATCGTTCCAGGATACCAAGAATTCCCAATTTCACTACAGAATCTACAGGGCTGTTTCTTCTTTTTGCTTTTGATATGTCCATGTCTTTCTCTGTTTTAGTTTTCTAAGTGTTTTCATTGATTTCTTTTTCATTTTATGCACAAACTGAACACAGTTAATCAGTAGATACAAAATGCATCCTGCAACATTGCCAGCAGCCTGACGTAGGGGATTCAATTGCTGAATTGTCGTAAGATTAGACCTAAGCCACAGTATAAGCTTCATTGATCCAAGCACAGCAAGATATCCATTCAATAATATGTGTTTTAGCAAGGTTTTCCACTTGTAAAGACTTCCTGTAAATTAGTGTTCATCCAATATGTGTTATAAACACGGTGGATCAAATCTTGTATCAGTTTAAAAACCATCTCCCTCCTTAGGAAGGAGGCAGTGGAACCGGGTGTGTGGTGTAAGCAGAGACACACGGGTGTGGCACTGTCAGGAGAGCTGTGTCTGTTGAGCTGTGTGTTTAACAGACACTGTCCCTCCTGACAACCTGCCTCTGAAAAGTCAAGGCATGAAAGAACAGATGAGGTGCTGGTGTTCATAAAGCCCCGGGTTCAGCAAAGCTGCTGTTGTTGCCATCTGAGTGGTTCTTAGATGGGAGCGCTTGCAGCAGAGAGGTTATGAGGAGGTGCCTGGCCCTGGTCACTGTGCAGTCCCACCCCTGTGGTATCTGAGAGTCTCCCAGTGCAGTGTGTCCCCCCACACTGCCCTGCACTGGGGCGATGCTGCTGCCCCACCGTGCACAGGAGAGCTCTGGGAGGCAGGAGCCAAAGGACTGTTCTGGCCCTCACAGCCTTCTCTGTGTTCCTGGCTGTCTCTCCTCACAGCCTTAGTCCCCACCTGTTGAGAAGAATATGAGATTTCAGTGGGAAACAGGGTATAATACCTCAAGAGATAAATAATGTGGGATTCCAAATCGTGCTAGGGGGAAGAACAGGGCTCTGAGGCACCAAGCAGTGCTGCCAATATCACTGACACCTCTCTTAATATTCTGTGAATATTGAGGGCCCACATAGCCTTCAGCATGGGGACTGGATGACTCACTTTGGTCTGGAGCAGAGACAGGTGCCAATACCTGATTAATTTGGAAGAGACCCCCATTGGCATTTTAAGTCAGGAGTTGCTGAGTTCCTCCACACAAGGATCTCTATGTCAGCAAGACAGGCAAAAACCCAAATGGCAGAAGTGATCTAAATGCATCCAAGGGCTTGTGTCACTGCTTGCAATGTCCATCACCCAGCACAAGGCATGCAATGACACGGCTGTGATTAGACCACAGATGAAGTGGGGATGCTGACACCAAAAAAAGAATCTGAATGGTAGATAGAGTTTCAAAATTATATACCTCTATCAGGAAGTTAGTGATTTTATAGCACCTAAGGCTGCTTTTTCATTAGGAGGTTTTCTTTCTCTGGATTTTGCCCAAATCACAACTTTTATTTGATTCTAAATGCCTAAATGTAGAAAGTTTTTTCAATCCTTCATCTTAAACTCTTAAATGCACAGCATGCAGACTTTGGCACCAGAAAGGACTGACAGCATAATGACTTTACAAGTATGTGAGGCTTAAAATTACCACCAGTACAGTCTTATTCACTGGATGCTGCTCTTGAGAATAAACTTCAGTACTGGTAAACACATTCCAGAATACAGTCTCAGCTGGTACAAACACCTTGTCATCTTTCCATGCAGATTAAGAAAGTCCTTTATTATATAAATGTCCCCATTTTTTCCAACTGGGAACTGATAGTTTATATATACTTAATTGTTAGTGTTGCTTAAAGAATGAGTCATCCTTATTTCCACTGAGAATTTCCCCGAACTACTTTAGTTCCATGTAGGGAGTTGTATTATTTTGCTTAATTACATAAAGATTTCAGATCACTGAGATTTTATGTTATTAACACAAACATCAAATGATTTAAGCAAGTTCCTAGAATACCTAAGTGGAAAAATCAAAACAACTGCCTTAGAGGAACTGCTTCTTAAGTTTTGAAAGAGTGGGCAAATGAAAAATAATTAGTTAGTCAAGTATTTTTCTCACAGGAAAACTAATGAACAGAAAGACATGGATATCTTCCTTTGAAGGTGAAACCTCCTATAGCTAATGTTTCACCTTCTTTTATTTAGCCCAAAACCCCACCCTGCAAAAACAGACCTTTAAATTTATGATCTCGAGAACTCGACCCACATGAGCTTTTGCAGGATCAAGACCTGAGAGAATGATTTCTCTTCATAAAGCACTTTTAAAGTTTTATGTGCCAAATTTTGAGAACAATCTATTTTCACCCACCCACTCTGACCTTATTTGCTCAGCAGGCACTATTTCTGGAACTGCCAGAACCTTCAACGTGGCCGTGAATTTTGCTGTCGACTCTCGAGGAGATAAGGCCAGTGTTTTCAAATGCTTTATGCTCTGAGTCAGCTGCTTGAATGGTTCCTCACAGACGTACTGGGTACGGGGTTTTTCAGTGAATGCAGATTCAGGGAAGCCCTGCATAGGTCTATTAATTCCATGATTACAGTCCTGGGGCAGATTTCCTTTGAATGCAAAGTATGACTTGCCAAGAGTCAAAGTGGGGAAAAAATGGCCTTAGATAAACTTGAGTAGAGCAGAAACATATGAAGAGCTCAGCTAAGAGGAAGTGTGTCCTCTCTCCAGGAGAACCAGGTGGCTTTTGTCACAGCAAAAATCAATCATACTGTTCCCTGCTCCCACCTAGTCACTGTGTGTGAAATAAACCCTATTTCTAGGGTTTAAGTAGGATAATAGGGGAAACTGTACTTTGCTTCAGTCTATGGATAATACACAATGTAATAATCTAGTGCAAGATCTAGATTTAAGGAAAAGATCCTAAATATGTGTTTGCCCAAAACTTCCTTTTTTAATAGGAGTTCCAAGTGTGAGACAAGACACTGGCCTCACACCTCCCTAAACTCTACTAAAAGATTTGAAAGGTATCAGTTAATCATAGAATCATAGAATATCCTGAGTTGGAAGGGACCCACAAGGACCATCAAAGTCCAACTCCTGGCACAGAACACTCCAAGAATCCCACCAGAGAGCATTGTCCAAACACTTCTTGAACTCAGACAGGCTTGGTGCTGTGACCACTTCCCTGGGGGGCCTGTTCCAGTGCCCAAACACCCTCTGGGTGAAGAACCTTTTCCTAATATCCAACCTGAACCTCCCCTGACACAGCTTCATACCATGCTTTGTGCTTCGCTATTCAGTATCTTTGAGTGTCATATCAGAAATGTTTCTTAAATTTTACCTTACACATCATGGATAGAAAGAATAAGAGGTCAGTAACTCTGTAAATGATAATAGAGTTTACAGGAATGTTCTTTCATCAATGATTGCTTTCTTCTCTTCTTCTCCTGAAAGATGCACTCACTGCACAAGCTGGTAGATGAATGGACAGCTGTGTTAAAGAGGAGTGATAGTATTTGGTTTGAAATTCAGACTAGCAGCTAGTTATTAAAGATAATAGCCTTAAGCTATTATAGCTTGAGCTCCTTAAGAAAAGAAAACCTTCCTAAAAACCAACTCTGATAAGCATAATAGTTTCCTTTGCCTTTTAAACTGAGGGCCTCTACATTGTCTTTGCTAGTAATTAGCTTCAAATAGGACACTAGCAAGTCTATGGTAAAATGAAACATAACAGTAATAAGTAATAGCATTCAGCTCTTGAACTTTCCTTTATATGTACCTCAAATGCCAAATAAAAACTAAATTTTGAGTGTGCAGTCTGGGATTATTCCTACACTCACTACAGGACTCAGCACATTTCTGGGACATACTGGCAGTTGCCATGACATATCTATAACACATAATATTTTGAAAACATCCTTTGTAGGCCCTGATGTTGTCACTGGATGTAATATGGAAAGGGATATCTTCTAAGGATTCACTGAGTGCTTTTGTTGTTGAAGCAGAGCTCAGGAGATACCGGGAGTGCTGCATGGGGCACAGCACACAGCGTGGCAACAGGATGTATCACAACAGGCTCCCCTTTTACAGATCAATCCCGGCTGTAACTGTGAAATTTTACAAGATCCAGACAGATCCTCTGTGGTGCCCATCCATCCAAATTCATACTTTGTCAGCCTGGATACTCATCCCAGTTTCAGTGAGCTGAAATAATTGCAAGAAAACACAGAACACTTATAACTGAGTCAAACCACTCATATGTTGCAAGTAAAATTTTCTCCCATTGGTTTATCCTACAGAAAGTTGGGAGTGTTTGGGCTACGGTTAAAAGCTGGAGAAAGCAGCACAGAGAATTAGACAAGCTCAGTTTCAAATTCCTGGCTTTCTAATTCACCAGCCCCAATTCATTTAAATATTTTAAAACCTGATTTTAAAGTAATATAAAATATTTATAGGTTGTAATTACAAATGATGGTGAAAAGCAGAGTTGGTTAGTTCAGACAAAAGTATCAACAGACTGAACTGGGGAGCAAACACCTCCTCTGGGGGTGTACAGCTTGCTAAAATATTGATATTGAAAACCCAGGAGCCTTTTCCTTGTAACTTCTGGGAACAGACTGTTTCCCAGGTGTATCCCACTACAGGGATTGGGCATTGCTTTGATGTGTAAGCAGCTCAGCAGAAGGTGCTGTGCTAGAAATCTAAATGTGGTTACAATGTCTCTACAGGGCACCACAAAACGAGACATTCTGCGAGGACTTGGAGCTGTCACCTCCTGCCACTCTGATCCCCCAGACAGCTCGTGGTTCCCACGGGCATGTGGAGCCACCAGCACTGGGATACTGTCACAGGGCTGAGGGTGGAGGTGGAAGGGGTGGCGAGTGCTCTCCTGATGTCACAGTCAGGAGAGTCTCTCTGAGTCTCTCTGAGCCTCAGCACACGTGGTGTTGGGAAGGGTCTTTCCTAGTCCAGGTCAAGATACGTCAAGAGAAGAAAAGGAGGACAGTACTGTTCTCTTCATCCTTCAGCTGTGCAACACAAATATTTTTAAACAGAGAGGTAATATGTAGAAACAGCTGCTTTAAAACTTGTCTAAAGAAAATCTACATCTCTCTCGGTGTAATTGAGCAAGAAAAATATGGTGTGGGCCCTGTCTTTGTTGTCTTGTTGGATGGAACTTACCAAATGATGATGGCTTAGCAGTAAACATCAACACTGTGAGTTTTCAAAATTAGAAAGCATCGTCCAGAAAAGCAGAGATCAAACTCCAAACCTCACCAGATACCTCTGATAACTCACTCCTGAAATGGACATCTGCTGCTCCTGAGACTCTGCTGGAGGCCCAACAATTCAGAACTGTGCTGAAAGCTTGTGCTTTCAGGTGGGAGCATGGACAAACTCTCATCAGCAACAACAAGTAGCTCTCCAAATATTGCATGATAGGCACCATTATAAGAACATGGAAAAGAGGAATGGCTTTAGTAGAGATATAAATAATGCAGACAGACACAAACATGTAGGCTGTGTGAGCTGAAAGAGGCTGCCTTTCAGGACAGAACTGAAGTTATTTGCAAAAGGGTAGAAGAATATGGGTTATAAAATAAGTGTTGAAATGCTGGTATTCCATAAATATGGTAAGAGTAGTTTATCTGCAAGAGGATTCAAAGACCAAAGAGAATTTCACATGCAGAAATTCTGGAACTCAACTGTGGCTTCCCCCAGTGCAAAAATTGAAAGCAGAGACTTGATTTATTTATCAATAAATCCACAGCATAATTGAACATACAGGAGAAAAGAGCATCTGAGGATAGTTGAAGAAATATTAAACTACTCCCCAATGTTTGCTGAATCTCCAGTAAATTTCACTGTGTTGGGACACCAGTGTGTAGGGAATGGGCTCTCTCAGTGCAGGGGAGGAATCTGCCTAAAACACTCTCTTCCTTTCCTCTGTTGCTGCCTTTACACACCCTCTGAGCTTCATTCTGGGGATTCTCTGTCTCAAACCACAGACTCTGTGATGCTGGAGAAGAACATGGAAATGCTGGTCATGATGCTCAGAGAGACCCCTTTGTGTGCTCCTTTCAGCTCCAACCAAGTTCTTGCTCGTGCATCTGAAGGGATTCCTTGAGATGGGTAGCAGAGTATTCCCCAATTCTGCCTTCCCCACCTTCAGCATCCCTACTCCTTCCTTGTCTAAGTTCTGTATCTCTATTAAAACACAACTGGATCTGGAATCATCAGAGTCAGCAAAAAGACACTGACTTGTTTTACTCTCCTCTACTCTTTGCAATCCCAGGATCCACGGTTTTGAATTTCTTTTTTGCGTTTTTTGTTGCTTGTTTGTATGGGTTTTTTCATTAAAATTAGGGTGTGTATGCAACTACAAAACTATGCAACTACAGCACTTCAGGAACTGAGGATGGTAGGGCTGGCAAGGAGCTTAAAGGGCATTTGGTGTAAGTCCACCTCTGCTGAGGAATGCAGATCACGTATCCCCAACAAGGTTGACAGCTCTTTTATCTAATCTGTTCTTTAAAACCCCAAGTAATGGAGATTCTACAGACACCTTAGCAGCCTGTTCCAGTGTTTGCCTAGGTTTATAGTTAGAAAGATAACCTAAATCTCCTTTCTGGGAAATTAAAGCAATATTTCCTGCCCTAACCTCAGTGGATAATGGATTATTATCTTCTTTCAGTAGCTTCTTACTCACTGGAAGTCTGTTATCATACTCCCCTCAATTGTGTACAGGAAACAAACTCAGTTTCTCCAAACTTTTCTCATAGTTTATAGGTTTCTATTTCTTCCTGTTCCTGTCCAGTGGGACTGAACCTTTTATTTAAAAATATGGTATTAAGCCAGATTCTGGGTAAACTGGTAAACCTCCAATAGTTCTGAGCAGAGCAGAGTAATGATGTTTGACATGCTACAAGCAGTGCTACTGTTAGTACATTTTACAAGATTTTCTTTCTTTCAAGTACATCTCACTTCTCATTTACTGTGGATGTTATCACCTTCAGATCTTCCAGGCTTCTGCTGCCTTTTTGGTATGTGGAGATCTGGCTTCTCCAGCCTATATATAGTTCTTTTGATTTCACTTGGGTGAATGTGACCTTGTTAAATTGGAATAATTTCCCTGGTTTACCAAGAGCACTAGTTCTAATTGTGTTGCTATAGTATTTCCAGTCCCTTCCAAAATGGTGTAATTTGCAAATGTTATAATACCTAATTTATTCTTTCCAGTTATAACTTGTTCAAAGTTAGGATGAGAAATACGTGGTTTCTTTTCCATTTTCTTGAAAGCAGGTACTATATTCACCCTCCTCTAGTTTTCTGAGACTTGACCTATCCTCCACAGGTTCTGAGAGATGATAACTAATAATTATGAAATTGCACTGGTTAATTCCTTAACTGCTTTAGGGGAACAGGTCTTGCTATCTAGAATACATGCAACTTAACTAAATCTTCTCTAATTCTTTCTCCATTCTAGTTCACACTCCATTGCCCTGTTAGAACAAAAGGATCAAGTTACAATTAACCTTTTTTGAGGAAAGACCCTGAGATAGCATTTCAGGAGTGAGCAGAATTGCTACTGCATCCTTTTGGCTCCCTTCCCCCTTCAAAGAAAATCCCACAAAGCTTGTGAGAAGGAAGAATTAGCAAAAAGTGAAGTGAGAGATACCAAAAGCTGTTATGGCAACTTGAACTCTTCCTTATTTATCTCTGTGTTGTCTGCTAGACTTCCCTCTTTGTTCTAATTAATTGGCAAACTACTGCCAAAGTCATTCATTTCTCAAAACTTATTTATTTTGCCTCACAACATTTATTTGCACAGCACTACAGGTTGTGTAAAAGATTACTCTTTCATGGAGTTCAGAACACCCTTGCACAGCATGCATTTCTGTTCAGTCCAAAGAATACAATACACCATATACTGAGTCTGTAACTCAAATTAATCTTATTTGGTTTTACCCTGCTTGATTACCCTTTATGTGCTTTCTTAAAGTCATATGATTTTTTCCTTATTATTTTGACTATTTTAATTACTTGCTTTCTCAGTATATTTACAAGGGTATTCCACAGCTCTTTTCAAAACAGTTTGTATTAACTAACTGGAATAGATTTGTTTTTACAAGAACGAATTTAAAAGAACAGAGTCTTTTTAGATCTCAACTATGTGTTTAAGTAAAAGTGAGCCAAAACCAGTAACTGCACACTCCGAAATCTGGGACATTAGAGGAAGTGTTGGCATCATTTCAGCATGTCTGGATGTGAACATACTCCATGTGAAGGTCTGGTTTACAGGTTATCTGGGCTGCAGCCATGCAAAGCACAGCAGGACAATACATCTGTATATTTTCGGAGAACGAGTATTGGCAGTGTTGATCTGAGCCTCCACTCAGGTTTGATCTTCAGAGCTGGCTTACAGACATAACAGGAGAAAACCTGCAGGACTTCAAGAGGAGCGAGCATCACCTGCAGTAAGACTGGAATCTGTAACCTTGGCAGAGGTAGAGGACACCACTACTGAGCCACCCAGACCTGGTGCAGTCAGTCTTGGGCACTCAGGGAGAACCAAAAGCCTGATCTGTCTCGGCCAGGGTGAATTAGCAATGAAGGTGGTCCTGTGCTGCCTTAAGCAGATCCTGGCAGTCATTCAAGCACTCAAGTCAGCTGCTGTGCTAGCCATACCCAAACCAGCCAGGATAAGCTGTGGGAATGTGCCTGCTCACAGGCCAGGCCCATTGCAAGGGAGGAGTGAGTCTCAGGAGAGGTGTGTGGTGGTGCCCCCAGAGCCAGGCAGGGCAGCACCCCCGGAGCACAGCCCAGCACAGGCTGTGGGATCCGCTCGGGGACCTGCCCCAGCCCTGCAGCAGCAGCTTTGACCTCCAGCTGTGCTGGTAACAGCACCAGCACCAAGGAGTCTGAAGGGACTGTGGGTGCTGGGAATGCCATCTGGACTCTTGCTAGCCAGAGGAATGCACTTTCTCTACTCTGACTGTGCAGGTTGTCTCCCTGAGGACAGTGGAACAGGCCAGGGCAGAGGAGTCACAAGGGGAAGAACAAATGAAGCTGTGTTTTGGATCTTATCGTTGTTATTTAAGTGACCAGTTAAGCCAAAGCCTGTCAGTGATAGATAGGAATAACACCTGCCTGAGCTGAAAACGGGAGCCCCAGTGACTTTCCCATACATTGCAGATAAGCAGTATCTTGCTTGGTCATAGATGCACGTGTTAACACTGCTATTGCTGCTGGTGTCTAAGAGGGCAGCAGCCTCCATCTGCACATCCAACAGATGCACAGATGCTACTGGTACCTCTGCTTGCTAGATAAAGCCAGCCAGTAATATCAGCAAACTCCAAGCTAGCTTTATCTAACTAGCATGGATACCAGTGACATGAGAGGGCACACAGAGCTGCCCTCACAGATACTGGCAGTAACATTGTCAAATGCTCAGTTAAGGGTGGAGATGGCTGCTGCCAAACATTTTAAATGCAGAAAGAAAGCCAAGTTATTTATCTTATTTTATTTACAGTAATAGGGGACTGTTGAACAGCATGTAAGTGCACTACAATAAAATCGATAGGGAATATTAAAAGCAGAAATAAAGATCAGCCAACCTAAGGAAACTACTAACTTGAATGAAAGGATCTAACAAGAGGGCAAACTGAACAGCTCAGGAAAACCAACCCACCAAAACAAGAGAGAACCATTCCCAGGTTTGATTAGATAAATCCTCAGCCTTTTACTGAAACAAATTGCCCTTGACATGATGGTTTCTCTGAAGCCTTTAAAGGGATTTTTTTCTCAGAAAATACTTGAAAAATTTTCATAATCAAAGACCTGAAAATTCATAATCTCCACTTCGTCTGTTCTCAGGTGACTATAATTTTAGAAGCTGATTCATCTGCACTGATACTGCAGGACTGGAAGAAAAAGAGAGCATCTAACAATTTAGCAGGTTACTCTGTCCCTTCTGAGGTAATGTGAGTTTTGCCATTTGTCTTAAAACAGTGGCAGAAATTCTTGTCCCATGTAGAGGGATGTTAGATTTCTGAGTGTAGAACAATGTTTTCCTTTCAGACATGGTGGTGGCTGGTACTCTAAGTCGTGTGACTGAAAGATTCCTCTTTGCTAAAGATACTCAGATTTTGAGACAAAGTTTAATGGGCAAAGCTCAAGCCTGACTAGAAAAGCTGTTATCCAGATCACTAACCCAGGCTAGACCAGTTTGTGAACGATCTATGTGATAATGTACCAAGAAATAGTTTTTAAAAAAACAAAGTTTTGTTTGCTGTAAGGCCGATTTCTGCTGGTTTGACTGGACTGGGAATGAGCTATCAAAGACAGCCACTCATTAGTGCAGGTTACAACAAAAGCCATGACTATCCTTTGCTGAAAGCCCTCTCAGCAATTGCCTGATCCTCTCAGGTTGTTTTTAAGGGCTGTGTTAAACCAGCTACCTCAGCACTTACTGCTGTCATTGCAGCAACGGGTTAGAGACAGCACCTGGCTTGTTTCTAACCAGAGACTGGGAGGACAACAAAAAGAAGAAAACTTGCAAGCAGGTTGAAATCTTTAACCTGAAACTTTCAAAACCTATATTTGATCCAAAACAATCCTTTTGTGTGAAAATCTGACTCCTTAAAAGTTTCAGAGCTTTCCTCAAAGATAGAAATTTTAAATTATCATTGTTCAGTAGTGGCTGGTTTTTAACTGTCATTTCCTTCATTCTTTTCTGCCACTGAATGTCTTAAAATGAATGATCTGATGGTTCAATTCTTTACTTTTCAATTTTTCTGTTTCACTATTAGTAATTTTTCTTGTTCTGATGCTTTTCAAAAATTTTATTCCCCTCTGGTTAAGTTAAAGGACAGAAAGAAATTTTAAAAATAACTCTGTCAGTCTCTGACTGGCAACCAAAGGGTTCCACATATTTTCAGCTGCACATTCCAATTCCACAGATCACAAATAATTGTCCAGGTAATTGTATTGGAAGTGATTCACATTCCTATTCATAACTGCAAGGCCCAAAAAAACCCAGTGAGTAATGAAAAAGATTGCAGTCATTGCTCATACTGAGAATGGCCTGTGCAGCAGAGAAAGAGGGTAGGAAGGGGAAAGGTCCAAAGAGGAAATATTAAAAGTCAACTTCAGAAAGTTTTTATTAAGACGATAAATTAATATTTGCGTAAAAGAGAGAAAGTTTTAAAATATGAATACTCCAACACGTTTGTGCATTTAAAGGAGATGCTTCGATTCCATATCATAATTCACCTAAAAATTCTATATCACAGTAAGCAGTAATTATTCTGGTTTGCATATTGTAAACCTGGTCACTGTCATTCTTTCTTTGCCTCCACATGCCTCAATGCCACATTTTCTACAATCGTGGGGAGATTGCCTTGGCTCTCACTCAGCTGGCTCAGCTAATGCAATTCACAGGCCTTCAAATGTAAGCTTGTAAACTATTTAGTTCTTTTTCTCTCTAACAGCTTGTCTATTAACAGCTCATTGAATGGAGGAGGAAGAAGAAACTAGTGAGACCTCTCTTGGTATTGTTCAGCAGTGACCCCAGCTTTCTCAGATTGGTGGCCAATGCTCACTAAACAGCCTTTGTCAGTACATGTTGTTTTGCTGGATAATAGTATATTGTGCTCGCAGCCGTCTCTATCAGCAGCAGGTAACAATAAGCTGGGAAATAAGTCTCCTGTGTGGCATGGTAAGGTCATATGAATGATGTATAAAAATCCAAGAGAAAGCTCGTTAGGATGGTCTGTGCAGTGCAAGAAGACCTGTGCCATCCTGAGAGACCTTTGTCCACACTTCCGTTGTGCATTGTTCAGGATCCTCGTCACTGCTGTGTCCTCCAGCTTCAAAGGGACCTAGGGAATGAGGAAGTTTTACCCCTCAATATATGCTGTATGATTTTTGGGCTGTATGTTCCACTGCTCATAGCCTGTATTTCATGAAAGGTGAGTTTTGTTGAGGGAACCAGTCTTGGTAAATCCCAGGGCAGATGCACCCAGAGACTGCCCACACCATGGGCCATGCCCATCACTCCTGTAGCTGTAGAAGGCTATGAGAATATGTTGCAATGAGAAATGTGATGCTGAGAGGCCTGGATCCTGCTCCAGCATTGCTGTTCCCCTGCCCCTGTGCTGAGATTCTGTGTTGCTGTGCCATGCAATGAGCCTGCTCACCCTCTGCTTTCAAATGGATTATGTAAAATCTATAGTATTTTATTACCGATGGCTGAGATTTCTTTAACTTTTCTTAGTGTTTTGTATGGCAACACCAGCACCGAGTTGGTGGCCCAAACAGTGTTTAATAAATGGAATCATGCTTGGCACAGATTTCCCCTCCACCAAAACCCGACGCACTGCGCTTACAGCCCGTTCTGTTACAGAAACATCGTGGCTTCAGCTTATTTTTTTGCTGCGCTAAGTGTTGCAGATCTTGTGTTATCTCTCAGACAGACTGACAAAGCGGCAGAACGGAGAAATCAGGTTTCAAAGCGAGTGATTTATGGAACACGAACTTCTCGGAGCGCGCATTGAGACTCCCCCGTGTGGCACGATGCCGATGCCGCTGCCGGCTCAGCCCGCCGGGCTGGGGCTGCCCGCGCTCCCAGCGACTAAATGCGGCCCAGAGAACACTCCCATGCTCAGAAGTGGCCATCAGTTTGCAATTAATGTTGACCGCTAGAGCATAATGTTGTTCCGTTGTCTTTCTGCTGCAGGGGAAAAAGAAAAAAAGATTGTAATATTTTACTAACTGTAATGCTCTGGGAAGAATTATGAGGTCTCATATTTCTTTACTATGAATTAGTCTTAATAACTTCATTCTCAGTTTCATTTTCCCCCAACAATGTATCTTAGGATGATACCTTTAATAGATGTTAAAATCTATTTGGACATCATTAGCTATTTTAAAACTTGGAATTATAAATGCATGTGGATTAACAGAACAATTCAAGGTTCTAAACACGTTAATTGTACTCCTCTTTAGGTTACTCATGATAAACATTCTCACTTTTTGTCTTAGTTGTTTTCCGTTCAGAATGGAATATTTTTACCCAATACCTCCATAAAAAATGTTAATTAAAATTTCTTCTGCTATCTATTGTATATCTTAGATATATTTTCTTTGGCATGGACCAGAGGAAGCAACTGTGTTCTTCCAAATTAAAGGGCTTGACTCTGCCCTATATTATACTGTCTCAAATCTACCTTCAGCCGGATGAAGAGATGTTAGATTTACACCAGCACAGACAAAGGGAGAGTTTGGCCCAAAGTGTTCATTGTTCTCTGGAACTTGGCATCCTTTCTCCCATTCTCCTGAAATCAACATAAAACAGATGCTGAAATTCTAAAATGTTTTCAACCCTCCAATACTGTAGCTGTGAGCAGAGTGCACTGTAACCACCAGACTTTGATGGCACAGAGATATGCATCACGAACATGAAATCTGGGTAGGGAAGATAAGGGCACAGCCTTGCCACACTCCCAAAGTAACAAAACACTGTAGAAAGTAACAACTGCATTTTTGTGGTATTTGCTTACATCCCTCTTTGCACTGGCAAAACTTTGAGTTGGACCCCAGTGGGTGCAGTTCCAGGAAGGTGAATGTGCAGTGGAGTTGTGCCCAGTCGCAGTGGATTCATATTTGATGACAATTGAGAAGATGAATGAAAATCATTTCGGTTGCATTAGGGATGTAAGCTGTCAGGGATTTGGATTACTGCTTATTCAACTTTTTGGATGGCATCTTTACGCTTCCAAGAAATCCTTTTTAGACCAGGCATCAAGGGGAGACAGGATGAACTCTGGCAAGAAACTGGAGTTTGCAGACAAGTAGCTCATGCTCCTGACACTGCTGTTTGGATGGAGACTAAGGGACTGTAAAGTAAAACTCGAGAAAACAAAGGATACTTTGTGGTTGTGCAGTACTGCCAAATCCCAGTGGCCTGGATACATTGTTGTTGTTTATCTATTTCCGTCGGTGCTCAGGGGTATGTATTGATCTGACTCGCATTCATGTCTGAGGGGTCACTGTGGGTATCTGATTTTATCCCTTTCTTTGGAGGGTTTATTAATATTGACACTTCTTCATTTAATTGGGGCACTGACTATGGGATCCCTTTTTAATGGAATCATATTAGCTAATGTACTGCCTGTCCACACTCAAATCCAGAGTGCTTTACACAAGTCCATATTTGAATAACTACTAAAAAAAAATCCCAAAACTAAAAACACAGATCTGTGAAACCAGAGAGGAATAGCAAAGACAGAACCATGCTGTAGTCTGCAACCTGCATTTCTCTGTTGCAACACAGGGACCCAAAATAAAATAAGAGTTACTTGTCCCTGTAACTCACAAAAGTTATTTCTTTCCTTGTTCTATCAAGGCCATTCTTCCCCTTCTCCTCCACCCCCACCAGGGGCTGCATTAGTTTCTGGAATGTAATTAGTCACATCTGTACAAGCTATTGTAAGACATTTCCAGCTAAAAAAGGCAGCCAGAACATAGAAGTTTGCACATCATCTTATTCCTGCACTCAAAGAGTGTATCTCCGAATGAATATGGGTATGGCAAATGTTCCTCTTTAACTTTCTCTTCTTTCCTTAAACAGATTTGGAGTCTGGTTCTACCATTTATAGAACAGATTTTTTTTCCCCTTAAAGTGCCCTCCTGGGATTGACTAGAAAGTGTTTTTTGCAGTCTGCTTGATTGGTCTTCATTGTGGAGCAATTTCGGGGGCCTGGCTTTGGACACCATTTGCAATGGGTTTATAGCAGAAGGTCATGTCTTGTTACAGAGCCATTATTGCCTCTCCCCTTGGGACCATTGCACACCTGTGACTTTACCCTTCACCAGTAGCTTCTGACACATCTTTTCGACATCCATGCAGGAGGGCAGGAGCATATTGCACTAACTCCTTTGGCAGAAAGCACCAGTGGAGTGAAAGAGGGGAAAGGAACAGCAGAAATTCCACCTGCAATAAATTTATTCATTCTCACCAATTTATTCAGAGGAGAAAAGATGGGAGTCTGATGTTTGTCTTGTAATGCATGAGGGCTTTAAAAGAGTAGGTATTTCATTGTGATACTGGCTTTCCAGAGGCCTCTGGAAGTCAAGGGGTCTGGAAGTTGAGTTTATTAGAGACAACAAGATTGCTCATTTTAACTGTGTCTATAATTTGTCTAGATCCAGCACACCACACCCCCTCTACTCCCTACAGCAGCTTATATTCAGGCTGAGTTCATGCTGCCTGCAAACCTTGCCTGTCCTTGAGTCAACTTTACTGTGTAGAAAAAGCCTGACAGTTGCAGTTATCTCCCTGGCAAGCTGCATGATAGTGTAAAAACATCGAGCATGGGTAGAGCCTTCCCACTCAAAAGCATTTCTACATTTCTGCAACTGATGATCCCAAGACTTTCATTGAACTCAAATAATATTTTGAAACGTATAAACAATATTTTCACCAACAGTGGGAGTTCAGAAGTCTGTTGTCTCAGTTTCCACCTTAAATTCTGCAAAGACAGTATATTCCTGGTGAGTTACTGAGCTGGTAGCAGACAAGCAGGACAGTAAACTGGGTCTCTCATGCTTATCCCTCAGCTCCAGTCATTAACACCTTTGCTCTGCTCACTGCTGCACTGAGAATAGATTTTTTTTTCTTCTTTTCTTTTAACAGGAGTGGATTTGTGAATTAGACACACACACACAGCTCTGGCAAGGTCGTACCACAGGATTCTGAATTACAGTTGCTTTTGAAAGAGAGAAACACGTTTCTGATCAGTCTGACCCTCCACCAGGCCCAACACACACTTCTACAAACACAACCATCTTGAGGCCACTTTGGGAGACAAAAGAGCTGTTTGAGTTCAAAACTAAGATGAAGCTTTCAAGTAGGTATCCCAGCATGTGACCAAGTTTCTGTTCAGAATGATTTAGCCTAAGGCTACCCTAAGGTGGTGATTCCTCTTTTAGACCACAAAGAAATAAATGTATTGGTCTTCTAAAAGAACCCTGTGCAAAACCCTACGGGACACTGCCCAGCCAGGACATCTCAGAGTATCATTCAAGTCAGTGCTCATTCCTGTAATGCTGGTAGAGCTGCAGATGTGCAGCTTATAATACTTGCAGTAATCTCTGACCACAGCATATGACTTCACCCAGAGTTTGCATCACCCATCGACATTTTTCATACCTTTTGCTCTACCTGCACCTCTGAGTTCATCTATTTTTATGTCTTCATAAATCAAACAACACAGCTCTTTGCTGTGATTATATTGAAATAAAGCCCTTTTTTTATCACAGTACTTTGCTTGCCCTCCACCTCTGGTTCTCAGCAGGTTCTCAGATGCCTTGTTTAGGCTTTCAAAGCCTCACAGCATACTCTGAGAAGAAGGCATCTGTCCTGAGGCTACGAGATACTAACTCTGCAATAATACAATAGATGAAACTACAAATTCAGCATCCTTTTGAAACTTTCTGTGTAGAGCTGAAGAGGAACTAGGGCTGCTGAATTAACCTGGAAGTTTATACATCACATTAGTTGTAATCTGGACTGTAGCTGCCTCTTGGTACTTCATGTTGAATTATCCTTTCAAGGCTAGATCCTCACCTGGTATTTTCCCCACAGTTTAACCATTCCAGTGAGGCTGGCTGGCCGGCCATAAATCAGTGAAAACTCATCCCTTTCTTTATAAACACACACACAAAAAAGTGCAACTTTCTATAGCTGATTTTTTTCTTTGATTTTTATTTCTCCAATCCTTTATATAGTCATTATAGATGTTAAGAAGCCTGTTTTGGAAATGATTAATGCTATTAATAATTTTCTAATTCGATAAAACCTCTCATCTTTGAACTCCTTGCAATATTTTTCTGCTTTCTTCAGCTTTTCACTAATTCAAACATATGACAAATGCGAGTCTTCCTTTCAGTTTTCTATTATTTCTCATGTCTGATCAAATAAATTAACAGACTTTCATTTCTTTCCCAGGAGTGATGCCCATATGTTGATGAAAGTAGTATAAAAATATTACCTGTTCAAACAGGAGGGGGGAAAAAAAAAGAAGTTACCTTTTATTCACTGTTTCATGCAAACCAGAGCCGCTGATCCCGTTGCTTTCTCCTTGACAGCGCCCGCTATGCTCAACGGTAAATACTGCAAGATCTGCAGAACACCCCTCGGTCTGGTTTAACTGCACTGTATTATAATGTCCCTTTTCAATCTCTTCATACAGTAGCAGTTATTTTAATCACCCCACAATACTTCAGTCACTGGGAAAGAATCTGCTGTCCTATCTAATGTGCCCGCTCCCCAGTCACCCGGCACCAGCCCGGCAGAGCAGCATCCTGCTAATGCAGTTTGCTCTGTTTGGATAGTTAAAGATACATCTCCAGGCCAATTTGTACCTGTGTATTGTTGATAGACAGCGTGCCCCAGGCAGAGAGATACTGCGTGCAGGAAATGGATTCTCATTTAACCGTGCTTAATTTTGTTCCCTGGATCTCCATCATACATCTTTCCATTTCTCTGCCCACCCAAATTGCTAATGTGAAACAAAGCTGCTTCCGCCACTACAGCTCCTAAACTGATGTGTGACGATGCAATGATTGATTTCCCACTCCAGGAAAAGTGGGTCATTGTACATGTTGTACCACAGCAGGCTGAACCAAGCCGGTCGTGCTGACATTGGGGTTTTACAGATTTGTTTTAAGTTCAGACCTGAGGGGACTACTGTGGATATCCAGCCTGAACACTTCTGGGTTTTGATGGGAGCACTGCCATTCTAAAATCTTCCTTAGCAGCTTAGAGAGATCTGAAGTCATCTGTGCTCCTCAGGAGACAGTATTCTGATTATGCATTTTGTATCTTACTTGCATGTTTGCACTGAGGATGGAAAATGCAAAACTCTTCCAATTCCAAGAGATACGGGGGCAGTTTCAGTTTTGTCATTTTCCAGGATAGAAAACCCTAAACTAAATATATTTTTAATATAAAATGGTGCAATTAACAGCTTTTGTGAAGGATTTTGAATCACTGAGAAAAGTACTGATGCAAACTGCTCTTTGAAAAAATCCATTGCTTTTATTCTTCTTTTGTGAGATTACTTTTCTCAAGTAATAAGACCTGTTGAAACTCACTTGAAGATTGAAACACTTTAAGATTGCCTCTTATGATACCAGGGAGATATAATTTGAAGAGGCATGTCTCAGTACTGGGGTAGGACCTGCCTACCTATCTGTTGCATTAGATCAGCAAACTTGGAATCAATTGCTGAAAGGGGAATGTTTTGCAGGTTTTTCTGAGCAGCCCAATAAGTAACTGAGCACAGATGTCACTGCAGAATCCAAAAGGTCAAGGTAGGTGGGGATCTGAGTTTTGATTTGAAAAAATCAGCAAAATACACCTCTTAAAATTGCAGCTTTGTTTTTATGGAGGTTGAAACAAACCTCCAAACCCCACCTGTTTTCGGGAAATGATTTAATGAACAGTAAGTCGGATAAGACCTTCTTCCAGGGCCTCTAAATTTTTTCTTTGCTTTAGATAAATCCTTATGCAAGTGACTTCTCTACTCTTTGGAGACCCCAATGAGTGGTGTTCTCAAGGGCAGAGAACATCTAATCAGGTCCTTAAATCCTTACACTGGTAAAATCCCTAGTGGGGTCACAGTTATGCCCAGCAAGGACTGCACTTTTAACTTCCAGCTGTAACTTTTGGCAGGCATGACCTGGGATGTGGAGAGAAAGTCAAAGGAAAGCCTACACTTGCCTCCTGATGAGGGACCCTTTGGCTGCAGCATAATCCACTGACTTGGCACCCTGTGCTGTGTGGTGTAAACTGGATGGACACAAAGCTACAGTCTCTTCCAAAACAGTCAGGGTGCAGGGTGGTAAGTACCCAAGTCCTGAGGGCTCTGCTCTAGTGACCCCTAAGCTGAGGAAGGGGGAGAGAAAATCACCACCATTCCACAAATGACTTCGGAATTTTCCTACTCTGTTCCTTCTCCTGCTGACTGCTTCTTCTCCTCAGGAAACACAACAAATGTGGAAGGTTTGTAGGTAAGCAGAGGAGCTGGTCACAGCAAACGACAGAGCCAGAGCTGAAGACACCACTCACTGATAAACCCGGCCAAACCCTTTCCCTTCTGAAACAGAATCCCTGTAATGGAAATAATTACCAAAGAAACAGACAAAAACTACTCCTGAATGAAATTTAAGCTTCAGCAGAGCACAGCACAGCCAGGAAATACCAAGTACAAGCAACCGTCCCTTCATCCTGAATTCACACCAATTTCTGCTTCTGTTTCCTGTGCAAAATTATCAATCACTCAAAAGCTGCTGCCCAGGGGGGCTGTGGATGCAGAGTGGCTTGGGACAGCCTTCACCTGACTTTGCAGAAACACCTGACAACTACCTCATTTTGAGGTGGCTCTCTGAAAATACGTGGCAAAATGCACAGTGTTGGGGGCAATTTTGTGAGATGCTTCTGGCAATACCCAGAATGATGTGCATTACTGGGGGAGGAAAAACTATGCAATTCTGGGGTGGTGGGAATGGACGTGTCTCTTGCAATACCCCAAAAGATAAATATTATTAGAGGAGGAAAAAGAATCAGTCTGATTTTGATGAGAATCTCTGGCAGTTCCCAGCACAGGATCGAGCTGTGTCGTGTTGGGGGGGGG